>NC_092127.1:168757988-169081738 GCF_043159975.1 Macaca nemestrina
GGATTCAGTGTGATTATTTCTGGGCAATAATTCAGAGCAAATAATATCAAGGAAGCTTGCGTAAATCCAGATGGAAAAAGTGGATTTAAATCAAACTAATAGTTTGCAAAACATGAAATATGCTTTGTACTGTGCCTTGGAGACACATGGTCAAATCCATATTCAAAAAGTAAAAACAAACCAGAGTGATTTGAGGAATAAATTACTTGTCATCGTGATCTTTTAAAAATGCCAGAATTTAATGCAAAAATATAATTCTAACATTTATTGCAGCAAAAATAAATGTCAACATATTAGACTTAACTGGCAAAGCCTTGTGGTAGCATTTCTACAGAGTGAAAGGAACGTGACAAGCTGTATTTCACATTTATTAGAATGAGATTTGGTCTTCTTTATCATAAGCAGTAGATTTAAACACTCTATTTTAATTTACTTCATGGTATTGAGGAAAACATTGACTCAGATAAGAAAAAAAAAATGCTGTATAAACTTGTTCACTGAAGCAATCCATCAATCTTAGAAGCTAAATATGTATTATGACAACACCAAGCCTTTATAGTTAGAAGAATTGAGCACAAAATGGCTGTGACACATTCCATGGTTCAGGCAGCATATGTGAGTGGGAAACTCTGCGTGGATGCCTAGTCACACATAAGAGACACTTCTTTTTTTCTTCTTCTTCTTCTTTACTTGATATTGTTTACAGAGCTCAAGAGCTGACTGAAATGGTGTCCGGGGCTAGAAATTCCCTTAATTTATTCTTCCCCAATTGTTTTCCTTTCATTAAAGACTATTACAAGGTATCATTTGTATGTGTATTAAGTATGTGTTTGAAATTTGTGTACTATTTCATAAATAAGTGTAAGGTTTCTGAGATTTTTCATAGCTGATATTTTTCAAGTCTTTTAGGCTAAATCAGCCCATATATTCTCAATAGGCAGAATATTCATAAAATTTAGCTAATCTGGACAAATGACAAATTTGACTTCTCTCGACTTGATAAGGGTCAAACATAAACGTACTTATCATAGGAAAAGTAAATTGTATATAGTGCACTATGTAATACCAAGAAGTACATAAACACAATAAATATGTATATATGTAAATCCATATGTTTACATACACTTGAGTGTGCATAGATAAACATATAAATACCTTTGCAAGGAGTGCAAAAACCAAGTTTTTATATGCACGAAGGAATGCAATTATACATGCAAATTTCAAAGTGTCTAGTATGAAAATTAGTAATTTTAACACACTGTACTCTGCAAAGATATTTACATTTAAATATGATTCCACTTAGCACTTAGGTAGTAAACAGAATTCCACATGCCAATGCAAAAATATGTTTTACAGAAATATTCTAAATGTTGAAAAACTATGTGATTTTATGAACTCAGTATATGTGCCACCAAAGCCTGCCAAGTTATTAGACAATGTTTTGTGGAAAGGTATTTTTTTCCAAATACCTCCTATGGAATTTTAATTTTAAACACCAATACTTGAGAATTAAGACCTTAAAAGTAAGCATTTTATGTACATTTGTCTGACTGTTTAATGAGAGTCTTAATAGCTGCCTTTCTTAAGTAGTTACCTGGGAAGCTAAGATAATAAACTCGTATTGTCTCAGATAAGAAATAAAAGTATAACCCAAACTAGCAGTATAGTATGCTGAAATTCACAGTTTTCTTGAGTTATTTGTTCTCCATATAGCCCTACACCAGATTAAACCAGTCTTTTGATAATTCAATCCTGTCCAATATTTATAATTTCTTGTTCTCATCTTTTGACTGTAATGCACTAAGACTCTAATGTACTATTTTATCTCAATGATATATTTCATCACCGATAAACTTAATAACTCTACCTATTAATCAATTCCTTCGACGATAAAAAAAATCCAGTTCCTATGCACATAGCCCAGGACTCGGCATATTGTATGTGCTTTGTACATATTAAATGAACATACATCAGACCCTCATATGCCAACTACTGAGCTAAGTGCTGCAGATTCAAAACACATAACCCTCGGGACACTCATAGTCTAGTGAGGAAGACAGACAAGTTAATTTTAGTGTGATATGTTAAAAGTATGGAAGTGGAGGATGCACCTAATCCTGCTTAGGTTGGGACTGAAGAGTACAAGGTCAAAGGGAATGATAAGATTGTGGTTATGAGGGAGACTTCACATAAAAAGTGATTTATACCCTAAAGTTTAAAGATAAGTGGATGTTTACCAGGTGAATAAATAGGTGGCATGTTCTATGCATGTGGTGGCTTTCAGAGGCACATCAATAAACAATGATTGAAAGACTAGATTGATAAAGCCATAGGCAATTTTTGTCTTGCCTTTACCATACATTCTAATTGACTCAGGGTTCTCTCACTATTTCCCTGGTTCAGGGTAAGAAGAAAGTTTTCTGCATTTTAAAAATCTATTTATTCAATCCAAGGCAAAACAAATCACTAATTAAAGAATCAAGAGGTTTACACATAAAAACATCAAGTCTGTATGACTCAGAGGAGTAAAAACAAAACCAAACCCATCCACACAACTTTTAAAGTTTTATTTGTATGTGTGCACTGGTTTCTGATGGCTACCAGAGTACTACCAACTGAACTACATTCTCTCCTCATACCTACCTTGTTTCGTCCTAATTTCTAGCTCTATTAATTAGCACTTCCTACTCTTGAACTTCATATAAATAGATTCATGCAGTATGTATTCTCTAGTGTCTGGCTTCCTTCGCTCAAGCTATTTTCTCGAGATCTATTTATGCTATTAAACATAGCAATAGTTGATTCTTTCTCCTTCTCTCACTGTTTTCCATCAAATTGTATGCACAATAAACAAATTAACTATGCTCAAATGTGACTCAGTAATTCTTGGGTCAATGAAATGCCACTAAACTTATACGAGTTCATAAAGGATCATATACAACATTGTTAAACCCAGTGTTACTGATGATAGGAGGGAAGCAGAGGCCACCTGCTTCTCCATCTATGGAAAAGTGGGTAGAAAAATTGTGGAAAACATAAACCATAAAGTTCCCCACAACATTTGAAAAGAATAACTAACTGAACATTTTAAAATAATGCCAAAGTAAATATATGCTGCTAAGAGGAAAAATAAGTAAAGAGTAATGTATATAATTAACAAAATTAAAAGTAAATTCAAAGAAAAGAATAATGCACATTTTTAAGAACACAGACTTATACATTCATTAATCACATTAAAATGGTTGCTAGTGGAGTGTGGATTAGAGGGGAAGGATGGGGATAAAGGACGCAAACTAGAAACAAACCTTGCATAAACAAATGATATAAATAAATGGTAATATCCATGTGCTAAATGTGTATGGGTAATTCAACACTCTGAACCTGAGGTGTAACAAAATAAAAAAATCTAATCTATCAAAAATAGTTGTTTGTTCTTAAATATATCCTGAATTCATCCATTTCTCTCCATTACCATAGCCACTACTATAGTCCAAGTTTCCCTGAAGTCTCATAGGAGCCATTGAAATACCTTCCAGCTGTCTCGTGCTTCCATGCTTTCGCCCCTGTTGTTCTTTCCTTACTCAACAGTCAAAGTGAGCTTTTTGAAACTTCTATCAGATCCCTCCTTTCCTTTTTGAAAATATTTACCATTAGAATACTTTAGTCAAACAGAGTAGGTCTTGTCAGTAAATGTTTTAACAATAAGAAAAAGTAGCATGGAGAAGTATGGGGCACCTGAATAAGAAGGTATGACAAAAAGCTGGTTGTAAAATTTGGGCTTGTGTTGGGTGATTTTCAAAAATGTTCAAGGAACCATAAGTTTGCCTTGGACTACGTACTGAAATTTTACAATCCATTGTCTTAAAAATCTGTATCTACTTGGCAAAGAAATGCGCAAAGCTGAAATTGAAACTGTCTTTGCAGGAATTATAACGGAGAAAATTATCACAGTGAAAAAGATCTCACTTAACCAGCTCCATCTTGCTTCTAACTTCCAGGCTGTCCTTGTTCATTCTGGGGCGTAGGCTGAACTAACTTTGAGAGGAACTTAGTTTATGATTTGAAACACAGATAATAACAGCCCTTTCCCAAAACAAACTCATTTCCTGCCTGGGGACTAGACCAACTTTGTAGGACTAACGAATTAGTCACAAGATTAGAAATTTGGTTTAGGATCATGCAGTTGTAGGCTGCAAGATTCTGACCCTTCCCAAATTTCTCCTGGGGAAAACATCACTGTTGTAAAACCTAAGATAAGACCCTGCACTTGATGGATCAGCTAGCACCACCCAGACCAGTAAACTGGCTGGTCTGATCTCATAGCCCCAACCCAGGAACTGACTCAGTGCAAGAGCACAGCTTGGACTCCCCAAGATTTCATCTCCTACCTAACCAGTCACTACTCTCAACTCACTGGCACCTACCCACCAAATTTTCCTGAGCAACTCTGATCCCAGAGTTTTCAAGGAGACTTCATTGAGTAATAAAAATCTCTCGTCTCCCATACAGCCAGCTCTGTGTGAACTAAACTCTATCTATTGTATCTATTGTAATTTCCCTGTCTTGATAAATCAGCTGTCTAGGCAGTGGATAAGGAGAACCTGTTGAGCAATTACAAAGCTGTTTTGGAAAAGAATGATCAGGCATCCATGTTAGTTGAGTGAGGATGTTTGGTCATATTTCTGGTTTACCCAGTGTTATTGGTTTCGTCTGTAGTCACACATGATTACAATATGGGCTTTTGTTTTGTCTCATCTCACCGTAGTCGCAAAATGATCCTGCCTAGGTTTGGAGAAATCATTTACTTTTAATGAAACTATGGTTTAGTAGTTAATGCCAGGGCAGACAGCTGGCAGGGCTTTTATTTTCTTTCTCCAAATCCCCCTTTCAGCTAAGTAGATGAATTTAGCTTGTAGGACATTAATTTGTGATATTTACACCTTCACCATTGCCAACATTGTACTGCGCAGGAGCGTATCCAGAGAATGTGGTTGGTAGACTCAATTTAGTCCCTTTTTATCACTTTGTTTTCAAATGAATTTTTGAGTTACCTGATGTATCAATAGCTACAGAATAACACTCAAGGCTCTGGACAGAATTTATAAACCAACTGCAACACTGACAATTGCCAAAAACCAAAATGGTTTTTGATGGTCATCAGTCCTTGTAATAGGTCCTGAACACAAAGTCCTACAGTAACCAAACTCAGGAAATGAAAACATGTTACAAAATTTATCAGGGCTCTTCTAGCTTTAAAATTGTAGAAAAGGACTACTTATGAAAGTTTAAAAAGGTGAATTAGTAGTAATGAAGGCAGAAAAATATATAACTGAGTCAGAATAATGTAAAACACAAGTACAATGAAAGGGTGATATGATATCTTTGTCTAAGTAATATACAACAGAGCTACAGACATACAGTCTATCTTAAAGAATGGTCCATTGTTTTTTATTATGCCTTGTGAGTTTTCTGTTCTTCCTTCCTGTGTCTCCACACTTTAAACTTCCATTATCTGAAGTATCTTGAAGGGTCACTGGTATATCCTCAGTTCTTAGAAGACACCACATAACAGTGCTCAATAAATACTGAAGGAAATAATTAATGAGTATGTCTCTGTTTCTGAAAGCTGGAAGAACTTCAACCACAATCTAGTACTATGGTTTATATTCACATATAACCTTCTCAGATAACACTCCTTTTTCTTCTTCTCCAAGAACAAAATTTATATTCAGACTGCGAGAAATGAAGTAAAACAATTGTAATCCTATCTCTATGGAACTGCCTTTTAATGTGTTCTCTGTCTTACAGTTATAGGTCTTCAGTGGTTCAACAGTGAACTCCAGTTTCAGGTACAAATTACCACTTTCAGACAACAGCAGTCACAGTTTAAGGCTACACTCTTTACCCTAGACATGTCTAGGTTATTTTGTGAAATTTGTAAGCTGTGTCTCCAATTATTTGAGTGTCTCTATCTAGGATCTCAAAAAGCTTCAGTTCACCATTAAGAGGTGAGGTTACCATCTCTGAGATAGGAGAAACTCTGAATAAACATACAAACACCCTCACAACCACAAACAAACAATCACAACCTCTGCATAAAACATGATTCCTTACTTCTCAGTCTTTATGTTAATTGAAGTAAATCAGGCCTAGAGATAAATACTGTGTAGTATACTCACTAAAGAATATTTCCTCAGTGTAATTGCCTGTCCCTAAGTTTCATAATCATAAAATGTCAGAGATAAAACTGAAAAAAAAGACATTAGTGACCCCACTCATCTATTATCTCACCTACAAAAGGTTTCATAGTTAAGTGACCTGAGCTGTCTTCTGGGTGTTTCTCCAGGCCTGATGATGATATTCCTGCCTTTGTTGTATTCCTTCATTAATCCTTTGCTTCTCTCCCCCTTATCATTAAAATAGTGTGTCATCTACATAACTTGAATGTCTTGTGCAGGCTTTGTTAACTGTAGAAGTTTGGTACCACTGTCCAGATTCAGCATGACACAGCTCTCTGTTCATGAGACCTCCAAGAGTGGTGGTGATGATGAAATAAGTCAAGGGATGTACATCTCTTTGAAAAGTGTCTGACAATGAGTAAATATTCTAAACTTAAGTTGTCTTAATTTTGCCTAATTCAGGCTGTGGATTTCTATATTCTCTCCACAGACATGTACGATGCCTCCTCCATAAATCATAATTCAATCTCTAGAGATACACAATAGATCATTGCTCATTATAAAGCAACACTTAATCTGCTGGAAGTGATGGATAATAAACAGGCAAGTTATAATTAGCATAGTAAATTTTATGATACTGATTTATGCAAGTTATTATTAAAATACGGAAACAATGTGAATGGTTAGAAAATAGGCTATGATTTCAAATCCCACTAGCTTTTTGTTTTATGTCTTCCCCCCCCCCCCGGAAATATAGAATTGTTTTATTGGGTTGTGATAGTTCAAATACGCTAAAAAGGGTAGGTATAGATGCTATAGAAAACTTACTTCCATTTAAGACTCTTTACTCTCCGCATTGTTAAGTATAATTGCCTTTAATGCTTCTGCTGCCTGCATTGAACACATCAGATTGTTATAATTTTTGTTTCAACTACCAATACAAATTTTTAAAAACCATGAGAAGAAATATAGTCTGTTATTATTTACCCCTACTTTTCTTCATTCTAAGCTTTTCTTTTTGAAGTTCCAAGCCTCTTTTTCTTCCAGTATTTGAAAAATATGCCACTTCCTTCTGTCCCTTATGATTTTATATGAGACAGTCACTATCTTTCAAATTGGTGTTTCTCTATAAGGAATGTATAATTTCTCTGTGAATATTTTTAAAATTTCCTTTGTTTTAATTTTCAGAAATTTTATTATGATACATTTTGGAATTAATTTGCTTATGGCAATCTTCAAAATTTATGTTTCCTTCTGTTTTTCAGATTGGGCAAATTCCACTAATCTATCCTCAAGTTTACTGATTCTATCCTCTGTCAATGTCACTCTCTCTATTATTGAGCCCTAGCAAGGTTTTCTGTTTTTGTTTCATATCTTTGCTGAGTCTTTCTAGCTGTTTGTTAGTTTTCTTTCATTTTGCTTTCTTTTTTACTTGTTGAAAGTGTGTCTGTGATTGCTATGGAAACATTTTTTGTAATTGTTACTTTAAAATCTTTGACAGATAATTCCAACATCTGAGTCATCTTGCTGTTAGCTTCTGTTGATTTTTTTCTCATTCAAATTGTGGTTGACCTGGTTCTTGTTATGAGAAGTGATTTACAATCGTATCCTGGACCTTTTAGGTATTATGTGAGATTACCCAAGAGATTCTGTGACCTACTTAATTTTTTAAATAGACTAAATTTAAGATTTAATTTGTCGTGAGGTTCTGAACCTAGTTAGTCTTTTTTAGCAGGCAGTTGCTTTGTTTAATTGCAGTGTGCACCGGTCCTCGGGAAGGTAGATCCCCAGCTTTCTGTTGGGCCCTGTTGACATCACTGCAGCAGAAGTGGGGCTCTGACTCACTCTACCTCATTGCAGTCAGAGTGCAAACACAGCTTCCACTCTGAGATGGGATTGAAGGGGGAACCCGAGTGGTAAATAGTCCTTCTTCACACTGTTTCATCTAATCTTGATATTGATGAGTGGGGGTGAAGGTTCAGTTTTCCACTAAGTCCTACTGAAACCTACTAAAAGACGGGTCACAGAAAACTGAAATGCTGGCAAGCTCCTACTCACATTACCTTGTTCAATCTCTGGACTGTTTCAAACCCTGGCAGGGGAATTAGAACACTGTATCCATTAAGCAAAGAATGGAAGATTAGCACTCTGCTTGCTGGCTGACAATACAAAGTGAGGGATTAGATTACCAATATATTTCTCCAAGGTGGGAGAGTGGGTGAGAAGACTGGCTACGTGCTAAGTCCCACTGACCCCTGCATGGAGAGTGAGGGCCAATATTTATATTGATGCTTGCCTGGAATAGAGTGGTTATTACCAGAAAGGTTGCCACAGGTAAGCCACCCTTTTCCTCCATTCTTTAGCTAGAGGAAGAGTCTTTTCTTGGATTTATTGTTTTTCTGTGTCTGTTGACATTTCCAGGTTGGAGTCTTCTGAACCTTCCTTTCCCAATTATGTGGAAGGAAAGAACTCATTGCCATTTCATTCTTCACGTATAATTTTAGACATGTCTTTTTATATGCATATGTGTGTATATGTGTGAGTGTGTGTGTGTGAGAGAGAGAGAGAGAGCAAGAGAGAGAAAGAGTGGGGAAGTGAGGTGACCGACATACAGGTTTAATATTTAATACTTTCTTTAGTGTTATCACTATCAATCAAATCATGCATAATATATACACAGAAGTTATTTATCTCCAAGCTAGCAATTACGTTACTGTGTGCTGATTGCATAACCATTCATATTCTCTTTCTTATTCTCACAAAATATTCTATTCCTCCATCTCTACCTCCCAGCACGATGCTTTCTCATCAAATTCTAAATGTAAATGCCAAAAGCCTATCTAGTGTATCTCTTTTCTGTTCTTGTTTGACAAACATAAATTCTAATTCACTATCCTTGTTTGTGTCAGTTCTTCTCATAACCCCATTGTTGGGGATGCCAGTAAGGAAACAAATGTATTATGAATACTGGACACGTTTGTGTTTTCTGTCTGCTTGGCTGGGCATTGCCACTTCTGGTTGCTGTCTCTTTTGTCATTGAAATATCTATTGCCTTGACATATAGCACATAAAGCTTCATCAGGGAGGAAACTGTTTTTGAATATGCTCTAAAGTCTACAGAGTAATCCAATTCGAAGGAAATGATTGGGATTCATTAAATTTTCTCTTACATTACCAGGCTATGATGACTTTATCAGCTTTGTCACATAAGCACAAATGCTTTCTCCTTCAAACTAACTGTGGTTTGTGAAATCTCACTCTGACTGTCATTAGAGTAAAGTCATCATTGTTTCATTGAAAATAGTCACTGCGGATTTCCCAGGTGTTTCCAAATTTCTGACTAGAACATGTGCGTTTCCTGTGATTAGACTATAGGGCAGACCTAGCCTTACTTAGCTATTTCCACTTAGATTTAGAAATCCGACATCAGTACAGACCAGAAAATCCTAATATTCACCAATATATGTGTTTCATGAAAACAATTCTTAAAAAATAATTGTTATCCATTCCTTTTATTACTTTGAATATTGGCATTGCTAATATTAAACTAAAGAAAAAAATTAGACAGAATTTTCATTTAGAGAGACCAGCTGGCTTTTTGATGAGGATCTTGAGGGCACTGTCTTGAGTGGGATAGTACTTGGGTCTTGGCCTCAACTTTTAGGACTAAGAAATGTTTTTCAGCATTCATGGATGTGGTTGCTTTCAAGGATACATGACTCATGCTAACCAAACAGAAACATCTGTAAAATCATGGTGTGCAATTGATTTTGCTAACTGGCAAGCTAAACAAAATGTACATGTTGAAGAGTGCAGTATCTTCCAGTAAGAAAGTTTTATAGGAGGAAACTTCTAATCAATACATTGTGTGTTAAGCATAGAATCATAGCAAGAGGAATCACTGAAGATATTAATGACCAGTGTCATCAAGTCATTTGTAGTGCATCTGTCTTCTCTGTAGAAATAGTTCTACTCAGCAGACTACACAAATGCATCAACTCATCTAGAGATACTAGATTATCTCTCCTGGACATTGGTGTGTGTACAATATCACATCCTTGTTGAATGCAACCCCTGTTTCTATGATGCCATGATAACTCTATCTCTTTTGACAAAAAAAGTTTTTCCTCAGAGTCATATTCGATTAACTTGACAAATTTTATTTTAAAATTTATGCAATTTTAGTTTAAAAAGTTACTTTTATTAGGCAATTCAATTTAAGCCTACTTGGTCAAATTTTTTCAGCTATTGCCTTATGAGGAAGATGATCACACTATTTATGATTTAAACTGGAATACTTTTGATACTTATTATGCTGAGACTACCACTGTAAAACTAGACTTTGCCAAGAAAACTGGAATACATCATTATGTTACTGATAGGTATTTCATAGTTTTTCAGATGACTAATCTCATCTGTGGAATATACTTGTTTCATCCTTTTACTTCAAAATTCTTGGATTAATTTTTGTCATCTTTGACCTTTATCATGACTGCTGGTCTTTTCTCTATCTGATTGCTTTAGATTCATCACACACTAGTACCCATCCACTTTTTTCCTGATATCCTTTTAATTTTGAAAGATTGTTTCACACATTGGAATGCTAATGTAATAGTTGTTTGCTTGTATATTATTCCCTAATAGCCTTGTTAAGATGTCACATTCTCTCAATTTCATCTGAAAACTCCTTTTAAGAAAATAAGCATCCAGACAACCTCAACACACACACTGTAAGACACCCCAAGTTGTTTTTTCATTGGTAGAGACAATTGTTCATGCTTATGTTGTAATTTGATGGAGAATTCACTGGATTCTGGCTAGTGTCATTTGCAGGTTTACCCTTTAATATCTCCCAAGAGCCCTTCTTCCATCTGTTCCAGATGGATTCAGAAGATCTAGTGGAGGACTCCTGTGTCACCTCCAGAAGGTCACAGTGAAATAGAATGAAAAAAGCCTTGGCCCTACCTCATAGACCCTCTCTAGTGTGAGAAATAAATTATCATTTTGGTAAGTCACAGTGATTCAGGATTATTTATTGTAATGATTAATCTTCCCTGATTAATATGGGTGACACTGATGATGAAGTCACAAAAATACTACCAGAAAAGCCCTGTCTAAACAATATGCAATACACTGGTGAAATAATTACATACTTTTCAGAGCATATAAGGCTTTGCAATATTGTCTCCAAGCATGTCTTTTCTGATTGTCTTTCTCTTGATCATCTTTGCATTTCTACAAAACTCAACCAGTGAATGCTCTTCTTGCATTTCTCTGCTTTTCTGCTTTAGTGACTTCACTCACTGAGTAACTTTTGTCCTTCTTTCTAAATTGCACCTGCCCACATTTGAATAGAATTCTTTCTGTGAATCACTCCCAAACAAACAAAAACAACACACACACACACACACACACACACACACACACACACGCATTAAAAACAAAACCAAATAAAATGAAGACTTGCGAACTAATTAACACTTGTCTGGAAAGATTCATGCCACTCCATTTGAGTATGTTTTTATTATGAATCTCATTTTACTTTATGTTATAATTGTTTAAGAATAAGTATCATCTCCTTTATTGGAATGTGTTACAGATTTCACATTTCATTTAGCTTTGTATTTTCCAAAAGTTTAAAAGTACTCTTGAAAACATTTATTGAGTGATTGGAAGCTCTTGAGGGTATACTGTTTATTTCAAAATGTTTAGAGATTTGCCCTTTAGCTGTTGTCTTTAAATCATTGCCAAATCTCTATCTCTTGTCACTACACATTTCTACTGTCCAATGCTGGATAGTGCTTACTTTATATTTTACAGTGATTTTTAAATAACCATGTATATTTCCTGTCTTTCTGAGTTCTCATTCTTTATACCTTTTTCTTATAGCACTACCTTACTTTCTATTACATTTACTTAAAACCTGGTAGACATCTTTGGTTTCATATGGTAAATTATTCATTCATATATTCCACCAATAGGAACTGAGAATCAACTTAAGTGCAATATACACTTTACCACTACTTGGTACCAGTATAAATAAGTCAGCAGGTCATGTCAGTGCTTATGGCTCTTTCTATTAGGCTTAAATGATTGTTAATGACGTTAAACAAATTTACATTAAATGTAGTGTTCCATTAGATTTCATTCTTCGAACAACGCTTATGGAAGGTTTTACTAATTTAGGTCTTATCACCACAAATCTGTCTATTCTGCACCCCCAATTGACCACATTGCCACTTGTCTTTCTATTCTTTCATCCTTGATATCCAGTATTTTTTGGTTACTCTTCGTGAGGCATTAATTTAATCACACTCTTCAGTGGACTATCCCCAATGACTTCATCTTTGCCACAGGAAAAAGTCTAAACCTATTAGCCTAGTATGTAAATTTTTATCTTCCCCATAATATTAATACCTACAAAGCCCAAACTGACCAACTTTAATACTCATTAATTGACCACCCCTTTACGTTAAAAGCTATGTTAATAACTGTACAGTCATCTTCCTAACAAGCTGCTTGTAATTTCCATTGAAACGGTGAAGGCAATAAGCCTTACAAGGGTTCAATATCCTACCCAAAATTGCATTGGTAGTAAGCACCCACAGTGAGGCTATAATTCAGGCAGTTTTTACTTTAAAGTTTTTTAGATTCTGCTAGTATTTTATCTTGCATTTATCTATCAGAAACATGTATTTTCTTCTCTATGCTTATGCTCTTTTGCCTCAAAAGCAAGAATGAGCAAAGCCATACTACCCATACAACTCTAAAACTCCAGTGGATACATTATCAGCTAGAATGTCTCAGCAAGTAAAGCATAGTCAGCACTCACTTTGCACAGTACTGTGGGGTCATAGAAATGATCCTGGAAGCAGAAACTTTGCAAAGCAATCGGAATAACCAATGTGAAAAAAAAAATACAATTGTTCTATAATATTTTAAAAGGTTTGCCAAAACTAAAATTATTCTTATTTCTGATTATAAATGTACAGTGAGAAATAATCAGCCACAGAGTGGGAGAAAATATTTGCAAACTATGCATCGAACAAAAAAAAAAAATAATACCCAGAATCTACAAGGAACTCAAACAAATCAGCAAGAAAAAACAATGATGAATCCCATCAAAAAGTAGGCTAAGGACATGAATAAACAATTCTCAAAAAAAGATACACAAATGAACAACAAACTTGAAAAAATACTCAACATCACTGATTGTCAGGGAAATGCAAATCAAAGCCACAGTGCAATTCCCCCTTACTCCTGCAGGAATGACCATAATCAAAAAATCAAAAATTAATAGATGTTGGCATGGATATGGTGAAAAAGGAACACGTTTATACTGCTCGTGGGAATTTAAACTAGTACAACCACTATGGAAAACAGTATAGAAATTCCTTAAAAAACTAGAAGTGGAACTTCCATTTGATTCAGCAATCCCACCACTTAAGGGTATCTACCCAAAGGAAAGTAAATTGTAAGAA
The DNA here is from genome assembly GCF_043159975.1 of Macaca nemestrina. Lineage (NCBI taxonomy): Eukaryota > Metazoa > Chordata > Mammalia > Primates > Cercopithecidae > Macaca > Macaca nemestrina. Next base: position 168,771,649 of record NC_092127.1, read on the forward strand.
AAAGGCACATGCCTGTTTATAGCAGACAAATTTGCAGTTGCAAAAATGTAGAATCAGCCTAAATGCCCGTAAACCAAGGAGTGGAGGAAAGTAATGTCGTATATATGTCTACACATCATAGAATACTATTCATCCATAAAAAGGAATGAAATAATGGTATTCACAGCAACCTCCATGGAGTTGAAAGCATTATTCTAAGTGAAGTAACTCAGAAATGGAAAACCAAATATTGTATGTTCTCACTTATAAGTGGGAGCTAAGCTATGAGGATGCAAAGGGCTAAGAATGACATAATGAACTCTGGGGACTTTTGGGGAAGGATGGGTGGGGGGTGAGGGATAAAAGACTACACATTGGATGCAGTGAACACTGGTTGGGTGATGGGTACACCAAAATATCAGAAATCACAACGAAAGACTTTATCCATGTAACCTCCCCAAAAACTATGAAATAATATTAATATAAGAAATAAAAAAGTAAAATAAGCAGTAAAAAATTAATATTTTTATTTTCTAATTAATAATGTAAGTAACAAAAGATGCTAAAATATTCTTTAGGAGAGATTTCTCTAGAAGTAGGATTGGGGGTCAGAAAGTTTTGGAAGAGACCCACACTGATGCTCTAAGGTACTTATTTATACACTACAGTCAAACCTTGGTATCTGGAAGGATTGGTCCCAGGACCCTCCACATACACCAAAATCCACAGATACTCAAGTCCCTTATATAATATGGTGCAGTACTGTGTATAACCTACACACATCTTTCCTTATACTTTAAATCATCTCCAAATTACATATAATACCTAATACAATGTGAATGCTATATTTAAAAAGGACAGTGAAATTTAAAAAGTAAAAGCTATTTATTTAGCATATTGCAATTTAAAATATTAGAGATATTCAAAAATATTTTATTTCTTTTTTTAAAAAAAAATCTCACAAAGAGTAGTTTGAATAGTGCATGACTTATTTTCATATAATTGATGATACAGAGCATCTTTTTTAGGCTTGGCAAATCCTCACACTCTTCCAAGTTTAGATCAGTTTCCAAAATTTTATCCTTTACATTTTCAATGTCATTAAAAATTTCCAAGAATTTCTTGAGACGCTTTTTTTTTTTTTTTTTTTTTTTTTTGCCAGCATCACTCCCTCTAGGATATCTTCTCTGCTTTTATCATATTTCTTCATTTATGTAGATGCATTTGCCTTTACTAAGTTCCTCCTCTGTTGTCTCTTGGATGGTGGTAATGTCATCCTTCTTACAGTCAACTATTTATTCTATAACTTTTCTTAGATTATATTCAAATTTTACCTCCAGTATTATCACTTTTTGTTTCTTTATTGCACTTTAAACTTTGTTGGCCATTTTCCTTTTTTGATTCTCCAGTTTTGAAAATGCCATATGGGTTTATCACTGGAAGACAGAGATGCAACACAACTACCTACTTTGCTGTCTGTACATGATCTAACTAACAAATATGTAGCAAATAATTGACAGTCTTTGAAGGAAGTAGCATAATTGGTCACAGATCATGTTGCACATCTCTTACTTATTGTTGCATCTGTTACCTATTACCAAGAATAGAAGTCTGAACACTTCTGTCCACTGTGTCTCTGGAAAGGAGTCACCAAAGAAAACACAAGACATTCAATCACTGGATGGAATAAGGCTTTGCTCAACATTGAGAAGAAACAGAGCAAGATCAGCTTCTGTAATGGATGTTGAATGCCCACGGTCAGCAGGTTCCTCCTGGAAACCACCAAAGGGCAATTGACCTGCACTCACCTCTCTTATACTGCAACAGGACCCCATACCTCCTTGCAGAGGACAGTTATAAACTGTAGGGACCTGTTTAAGTGGAACAAAAATACACATGTAGTCAGAAACAGGGACATATATTCCCACACAAGATTGTATACCTAGCATAGACTGCATAGACTATTTATCTCTTGCTAAAAAAGTATTCCAAGCTCAAGGCCAGTTCTCAGGTGGCTTCCAGGGGATTGAAAGACTTTGTTCATGAGACCTTTCCCAACACTTACGCAGAGCTTCACAGACTCAAGAGCTAGTAGCAAAGTTTGTACTTTATAAAATTACTTATAGTTCATATGGAAACTTAAATTTGAGCTGCAATTTCATAGATTCACAACTGATTCTCATCTCCAATACTTAATGGGCATTCTTTTTTTTCTCTTATAAATAATTTCTTTAAACCCTTTACTCATTCTCATGGCCTCCTTCTCCTTTGTAATTTTGACCTGAAGAGTGAGGCAGGGTCTAGTCCATCATCATCATATTTTCATTTGTTGTATCTTTCTTCCTACTTTCTCTCAATCACCCTTTTTATATAGATTCATTTGGATTTTACATAGATCATCTTAACCTCTAGGTGAAAGGTCCTGAAATATATGTGCCTAAGGGTTAAACAAGTAATATAATTGAATACTGTAGAAAGAGGACTTGTGACTGACTGAAGGATTTATGCCCCTCCTGATGCACTGAGAATCTTCTTTGCTCCAGAAGGATCTCTGCAATGCCGAAAAGAGAACTTTTGGATATTTTCCCAGAAGATAGCAAATTTTTTGTTTGTTTGTTTTTCATAAAAATTACTTTATATGACAGCTTCTCAAGGAATTAAAAATAGAATTACCATATGATCCAATAATTTCACTTGTGAGTATATACTCAAATGAACTGAAGAGACTCAAATAGATACTTGTATGCTCTTGTTCATAGCAGCATTATTCCAAATAGACAAATGGTGGAAGCAGCCTAAATATTCATCGACGGATGAATGAATAAACAAGATGTGTAATATGCATGTAATAGAATACAATAGTTTTAGCCTTAAAAAAATAAGAAAATTCTTGGCCAGGTGCAGTGGCTCGCGCCTGTAATCCCAGCACTTTGGGAGGCCAAGGCGGGCAGATCACCTGAGGTTAGGAGTTCAAGAGGAGTCTGGTCAACATGGTGAAACCTCGTCTCTTCTAAAAATACAAAAATTAGCTAGAACTGGTGGTTGGCGCCTGTAATCTCAGCTGCTGGGGAGGCTGAAGCAGGAGTATCTCTTGAACTCAGAAGGCGGAGCTTGTAGTGAGCTGAGATTGTGCCACTGCACTCCAGCCTGGGTGACAGAGCGAAACTCCAAAAAAACTTTCTCAAAAAAAGAAAGAAAAAAAGAAAAAGGAAAAGAAAATTTTGTCACATGCTACAACTTGGATTATTCTTGATGGTATCATGCTATGTGAAATAAAACAGTCACAAAAGGACAAATACTGCATGACTCAACTCATTTTGATGTAGTTAGAGTTATCAAATTCATTGAGATAGAAAGTAGAATGGTGGTTGCCAGAGGTTAGGAGAAGGGATACTGGGCAGTGGTCAGTTAATGGGTACAGCATTTCAGTTTTACAAGATGGAAAAAAAAAGTCCTTAAATGGATGATGGTGATAGTTGCACAACAATCTGAATATACTTAATGCCTCTGAATTATATCCCTAAAATTGGTTAAAGTGGGGAAAAAAAATGCTATGTATGTTTTTAATGCCTTATTTTAAAATATTGGCAACTAATTCATGTAAAAACAAAACAAAACAACCCTGGGTCAAAAGGGCTGAATATAAGTTTTTGTTGTTGGTGTTGGTGGTGGTGGTAGGTGGGGGTGTAGATTATGCTTATGAAATGAAAGTGCGGGCTCCTTTAAAAAGGCTGTATAATCAAATATATTACTGACAGAGAGAGTTTGTTTTTACTTGTTTTTAAAGGAAAAGAAATCCTCTCCTTAACAACTACACATTTAATGATTGTGAGAATTTTCCACAGGCTAGCTTCTGCTCTGTACGATTCTAACTTTTTTATCCCTTTCTATCTCACATACTTCAGATCCCAGTTTTACAGAATATTCTCATGTGATTTCCACTTTTACAAACTCATGTCAAAATTCCTGAAGCCTTTCTATAAGGCTATAACTGGAAATACTACTCATGGGAGTGACTGCAACAATGTGACTATATCCTACTAAATCTAAATGAAATGCCTCTCTCTTTATAAGATTCTCCTTAACAGATTTGAAAACTGCTCCTGGCCACCCCAAGACGACTCACCATGAGGTAAAGTGTGGTAAAGGTGACACTGTAGTGGAAAGAGATATTTGCTTAACCAATTGAAAAAAAAAGGACAATCTGACTTAAAAACAAACTATAATTCTGAAGGAACAATAGACAAAAGAGGAAAAAGAGCAAGGAGAAGGGTAAAATGTGATTAGCAAAGCTGAAGATATATACTTAACAATATTACTAGAATATCAAGAAAAAGACACTGGTATAATCTAGGATTAAAGTTAATGGGAATTATACGGCTAGAGGATCTTTGACTCACCATAACATACTTGAAAGAGAGGGAAGGAGAAGAGATAAAGAGATGGTTGTATACAGAAAGAAAAATATATTTGGCAGAACATATACAATAAAGCAGTAAATAAAACATATACAATAAAACATATACAATGAAGCAATGCTAATAAGATAGTGAATGTATGAACTTGAGTGAGTACCTGGCAAAGAGGGAGTACCAGATTTAAGCACTAATGATATAACATGTAACAAGAAGGTACTCAAAAGAGAAAGAGAGGAATGGAGTCAAAAACATTTACTTGCCAACTACATTTGCCATCTGTTAATATGGCAGTGTAACATAAAGTAAAATTGTTCAGAAACACTAATGAATGGCCTTTAAAAAATACAACCTGTGACATTTGATAAAGCACAGATAATTGAATGCTTGCCAGTTTACAGATCAAGCAAAATTAACTGAGTATCTGAGAATTCAAACCCTCAACTAAGCATATATGTCCTCCAAAGGAGAAACATTCTTTGATTACTGTTTAAAATGTGTTGTATTTATATTATTTAATAATTAACATTTTATATCAAGTTTGAGATACTAAGAATGGAGTTGTTTAATACAAAAAGTAAAAAGTTAATGCCCACGATTGGTTTGAAGGTGCTGCAAATCATATAGTACCCATCAGTAGTAGAAACTGTATGTAAATGTTCATAAATTTTACTAAAACATTTTGAGGAAAATAAACTTGGATTAAACATGTACAGTGCAAATTTATTATTTAATTGGTAATTTATTTTTTTTCCTACTGTTTCTTATGGTATGGTTGATTTTGCCTTGAAAGGAGCAGTTATATATTTTATTGCAGAAATGGAAAGATCTCTTCAGAGGCTTCCGTGGTGGTAAAATAAATATTCAGACATCTCAGGGGTCCAATTTATTTCTGCTCTTAGAAGGATGAACTATTTTCTACTGAATGTGAGGCAGTATTGGCCATAAGGAAACTGAAGCACAAACATCTCCCTGCTGCCGTGGAGATGAGAGATAACCCCGCTTTCTAGAGAAACTCAGTTTGTCCTTTCGCTTGATCTTGTCACAAATAGTTACCTCTATCATTAGATCCTTGAAGCTCCATTCCTTGACACTTCATAATAAGTAGATAAACTAGATAATCCAGTCATCTAAGATATTAAATATAAGATTTGAAATATAGAGTTTTAAGAAGTAAAAGTTTGGCTGGGAATGGTGGCTCATGCCCAGCACTTTGGGAGGCAGAAGTGGGTGGATCACCTGAGGCCAGGGGTTTGAGACCAACAGGGTCAAAGCCCATCTCTACTAATAATACAAAAGAAAATTTGGCCAGGTGGGGTGGCCTGCGCCTGTAGTCTCAACTACTGGGGAGGCTGAGGCAGGAGAATCGCTTGAACCCAGGAAGCGGAAGTTGCAGTAACCTGAGATCACACCATTGCACTCCAGCCTGGGCGACAACAGCAAAACTCCATCTCAAAAAAAAAAAAAAAAAAAAAAGAAGTAAAAGTTCAAATTAAGTATTCATATTACACTTCTCTCAAAAACATAGTACCAGTATTGTATATATAATTGTATGTAAAAATTGTATAAAATAATTTCTGGTTTTTTTTTTTTTTGAGATGGAGTCTTGCTCTGTCACCCAGGCTGGAGTGCAGTGGTGCAATCTCGGCTCACTGCAACCTCCACATCCTGGGTTCAAGAGATTCTCCTGCCTCAGCCTCCTTAGTAGCTGGAATTACAGGCACGCGCTACCACGCCCAACTGATTTTTGTATTTTTCATAGAGATGGGTTTTCGCCATGTTGGTCAGGCTGGTCTCGAACTCCTGACCTTGTGATCCACCCACCTCAACCTCCCAAAGTGCTGGGATTGCAAAGTGTGAGTCATGGAACCAGGCCCTGTATGTAAAAATGTCTCTGAAGAGTTAGAGCATTTGGGAATCTGCGTAGGTTTTAAGCATTAATCATTTTGCAATCATTTTTTAATATTTGCAATGTTACTGCAACATTCCAAACATTAACTTTGATTGACCATTTTTATTAGGAATGGTTCCATGTACTTTCACATTAGCATGGTTTAGTATGTTAAGTAGTAATTTAAATTAATTTTCTTGTATTGCGGAATTAAGAACCCCTTAATATTAAAGATTCATAATGCTATCCAAGAGTCATACAAAAATGTGACAGTAATTGTTTTTTCCTTTCATTCTTTTTCTTTCTTTTTAAATTAATTTCCTTCCTTCTTTTGTTCATTGATTTTTTTAATATTGTGTATTATTTTCTTTCATTCCTTCTTATTTTCATTCCTACTTCCCTTTCTAAGAATTGCTATCACTTGAATTAACTGATGGGGATGTGTCTCTTGGAAATAAACATGTAATAGACAAGAGGATGTTAGTCTGCAAGACAAATATATTTGAATGCGAAACTCCTCTGCAGTGGTATCTCTTCAAAAAAAAAGTCAAAACACCATAAGTTAAAATATTATTTATAATGGTATACATATATACCTTACCACATTTCTGAGGTTATTTGCTTTTGTCACAAGTTTGCTGACCAATCATTGTTGACATCTAATTATGAATTTTACTACATTTATTATGGCCAAATGACAAATGTATTTGCTAATTACTCCCTGTTGTGTTACATTTTATCATATCAGAAAGCATGACTTTTTATTTTTTTTTAAGCTTTAATAAGACTATCTTCATACAACACTTCGTTTTTATCTCTTTAAAATATCAATTTGATTATTCTCAGTGAATATCTGCTATGTAGTCTCTGCTATATTTGGCACTGAGACTACAAAGGTGAGCAACCTGAGCTCCATGGAAATGGAAGGAGTCTACTGTGGCTAGATGGAGACAAATGAATATAGAAAAAAACGATCTGGATATTGAAGCATTAGACTGATTTCTCTCAATGGAAAATGAGAATGCCATGTGGAAGATAAAGGAAAGAAAAAGGACATAACACTTGTAGGTGGAAGGCAACATGGTATCATCCTCTTTCAAGAAGAGCAAAAGTCCATACAGTAATAGTGAGATTAAGTAGAACGAGGCTAAATTCAGATTAATCTAAATTACTAAAAACGGATTTATATTTTATTTGGTCGGCCCCAGAAAACAACGATCACTTTTTGAAAATAGAAATCTATATAAATAAGAAATATTTCCAGAACATAAATTCAAAGGCATAAATTCAAATATTTCCAGAACATAAATTCATATTTCTTCATAATATGAAGAAAGTGGAAGCAAGTTGTCCTCTAAGAGATTGTTGCAATGATTCCAAAGAAAATGGCTGAGAAATTAGGATATGGTTGGATTAATTTTTGTTTTCACAATACTGATAATAATAACACCTAAAATTTTCTGAGCACACTATTAAGTGTCATGTAATATGATAAAGCCTCTTCATGGGATTTCTTCTTTATTTTATGATGTAGGTGACATTAATAATTATTTTCAAGATGAGAAAACTGAAATTTATAAGGATTATATAGTTTTCCTAAAGTCAGGCAACATAAGTGAATGAGTTAGGGTATACCAACTTTACGTATAACCAATTATGTCTGATTGTAGAGTTTAAATTTTTAATCATTACATTTGCTGGTAACATTAGGTTTGATAAGAAAGAAAATGTAGGAAATATTTTGAAGAAAGAAAAAGCATAACATTGACAAAAATTACATAGTAGTGAGGAAAACAGTTAAAAGTAGATAAAACAGGATCAGTAAGATGAACTCCCAGTGAATCTTACAATAATCTATAAGAATTCCATCAATCCGTACAGAACAAATCTCAACACAAGTGTTATCACAACTAATGGCCTTTGTAATGTTGCTTCAACATTGTTGATAGCTATAGAGGACTCACTCCCACTCCCTCTTCATTTTCCCTGTTTTCTGATTTTCATGTACTACCTTGAATGTTACCCTATCATAGAGTCCATTCTTCCCAGGGGCAGTTGTCATAATTTTTAGCTCCACAAACAAAAAGTCATTTTTTATCACGGTAATTCATTAAGTAATAGGAAAGTGCCATTAATTAGGTCAAACGACTTGAGGTGAGATATGCTGGAGGCTTCTGCTACTAGAAAAAAACAACAACAAAAAAAAACCTTGTTTTTAAAAATCAAGACTATGTCACATTGAAATACTTCTTCTTCCTATGCACAATACTTTCTGTGATTTTGAAGTCTCAGATTGTCTCAGGGAAGCCAATCTGATGAAACCAGCATACAGGAGATCAGCTAAAGTTAATCTACCTCCTACATGGTACACTACCTTGGAAGTTCCAATTCTCCACACCTTTAAATAGTTTTATTCCTTAAGATAAATAGAATTGTTCTCTTATTTGAAGTTGAAAGCTTACTGCTTGCCATGAATATGTACCTCAAACGCTCAAATATAATACGACTATTTGTGAAGAAAAAGTCAGTTTCTCTTAATGTTTACAATAAGTTATAGATTCCAATTAGCTCATTCATTCCTTCATTTTCATATCGAACAAAAAAATTGAGTTTAAATTTGTTGCAATAGTTTTATGGTGAAAACGTTGATCAAAGAGAAGTAAGATATTACCCAGTGTAATGTAGCCAAATTAATTAAGCAGACTATAGTGGATGCCACACCAAATTACAGTAGCTGTAAAGAAAACTACACACACACACACACACACACACACACACACACACACACACACACATAATGACAGCCGGAAAAGTGGGAAGTCAGAAAACACACTTCAAATAGGAAAACATAGAGTGCTTTTAAAGTTAATTCAATGCATGTCAAGTCAGGAAACTGCATTTTGTACATGATACTTAACAAATGTCTGTTTCAAATATTAACAAAGAAAAAGAATATGACTGTTATCAAATCCAATATTCCTAGGAATCATGAAAAAGAAGAATTATTATGCAATCCATACATATGTTTTAGGATTATATGTGTTGTCAACATTTGTAATTGTATTAGAATTCATGAAAATTATCTAAGAGAATATCCTTCTGAATCATATAAAAACAACATTTTCAACTGTTCATTCAATACTTATTTATGCAGAATCATAAAGCAAGTATCTTACTAAACCTACATATAATGATCAATTTCAACCACAAAGTTACCAGGAGTCAATGTGAATGGAGGTAAAGAGAGGCATCAGGAAGTAAATTTCAAAAGAATTGCAAAATTAAAATGAACTAATTATATTTATTAATAAAATAAGTTAGATTTGAAACTTTCAAAAATAATTATTTTACTTTAAACATTGATTAGAAAGAGCTGGAAAAACTAAACTGGATTTATAGATGCAGAAAACATAATTTGCCTGATTTAGAGAGAAAAACAGAGTATCAACTTTAAGAGAAATGTAGCTTGGGAAAACAGATCTTCATTAAAATCAACAAATTTCTGCATGATGAATTGCCTGTGAAAACAAAACAAAACAAAAATCAGTTTTCAAACTATTCATTTTACCATTAATGATTTGTGAGAAAGAAAGTTGGTCAGTAAAGCATACCTCAACAACAACAAAAAGGCAGGTCGTCTTCTTCAGAGAGCAAAGCATTATAGAGACAGCTGTAGAGGACTACGTGCTCACAAACAGGGTGTTCCCCATAAGTCCTGCTCTCGCAAACCAAGCAGGGCGTTCCCGACAAGTCCTGTTGCAAACAATGCAGGGCGTTCCCAATAAGTCCTGCTCTTGCAAACGAAGCAGGGCGTTGGGGGCCTGTTTATATGTAAACATCTTGAAAATCCAGAAAGTCAGGGAAAGGTCAGAAAAACAACAGTGTGTCTTGTGACTTGGCAACATTCCACAAACGACTGTATAAAATAAAGCGGAGCGCGCCATTCTAGGCAGCCGCCATGTTTGTCTTGTCTTGTGTTGTCTTGTGTTGTCTTGTGTTGTCTTGTGTGTTCATTCCTTTGTTTAGGAAACACGCGGACCCCAACAGACAGCTTATCATATCTTGCTATTTTTTTAAAGAAATCAACAAGCAGGAGTTTGAAATGCACCAGTACAACTATGTACAAAGTAAAACAAAGATGAGAAAGCTAACTAACTTAAAGATGAAATAATATACCTGTTAAGAGCTGAATTGTACCCCCTTATTTTATGTCAAAATCTTAACCCTCAGTACCCCAGGATGTAACTGTATTTGTAAATAGGGTCTGTGAATTAGAAGTAATTAAATTAAATGGAGTTGAATAATGTGGGCCTTAAGTTAATATGACTTGTATTTGTATAACAGATTAGGATGCAGAAATATAGAGGGGAGACCACAGTTAGGACCCAGGGAGAAGGTAACCATCAAAAAGCCAAAAAAAGAAGCATCAAAATGAAATCCACCCTGCCAACATCCTGTCTTAAATGTCCAGCCTTAAAAATTGTGAGAATAGAAATTTCTATTGTTTAACTTATCTATTCTGTGGTACTTTGTTTTAGCAGTTCTAGAAAACAAACACAATGTGTATAGTCTGTCTTCTCAAAAAAGAAACTTTTCTAGGTACAAAATAGAATGCTACGGTCAGACTAATTAATAAACCTTCCCTAAGTACATATACTCTGAGGAGGAATGGAATGGATTACAACCTATGCCTGTGTAAAGTCCAATAAAATAGAAATATCTTCTTTTTGTGGTAGTCTAAAATATGGGTTTGTAAGTAAATAACTTTACGAAAACTAATAAATAACAAGATATTTAACAAGTGCCAAATTCCTAAATAGCAAAGTACACTAAAAAAAAAAAAAAAAAAATTCACACAGATTGACCAGATTCAACTGAATTTCAGGAACAATTGACTGTATATAATATTAATGTTGTTTCAAATAACACTTATTGGGAACTACAGTAAGTTATTTCTGGTCAATGACTCAAACAATAAGAGATCAATAATCACTTCAAATACCATTAAGGTATCCATTTCCGAATTTCAAAGCAACAACATTTTTTTTAATGGCAATTGCTTCTACTGCTACTACTACCGCTGCTACTACTGTTACTACTGCTTGCTTCATTTGCTTCTTTCATTTTGTTTTGGAAAAAATGGGCTTTTGGCATGCCAGTTGGAAGAAATATAAAGAAGACAAATGCCTCTACTTTCATGTACTCACATTTTAGAATGAGATTTTAAGGCATTGTCTTCAGATAAGAGAACACTTGATGAGACATACAGATTTTAATATGAAATTGAAAGGAGCTGGGCACATTCCTCAGCCCCGGGCTCAAAACTCCCTGAGCCTAGCACAAACACATCCCATCCTCCCATCCCACCACCATATATCTCTCAAACTCCCTGAGCTCAGTACAAACACCACCTGGAAAGTCTCCGATAAGGAGACAGCCGTACAAGGTTACTGAAAGCGCAGGAATTTCTTTGTTCCCCTACAACTTTCGGGCTATAAAAAGCAAACGCTCGCATTGTTCGGGGCCCTCTTGTATACTGTGTAAAGGAGGGACCAAGTTCGAACTTGTAGTAAAGATCCTTGCCGCTTGGCTTTGACTCTGGACTCTGGTGGTCTTCTTTGGGGAACAAACAGTCTGGGCATAACATCTGGGGGCTCGTCCGGGATTCCCCAAGCCCACCAGACCCCTGGCCAACGGATCTGCTAGGATCGATCTACTGATAGGTGAGCTGGCTCGTCTCCGTTTGTCTGTCTGTGTCTGTGTGTCTGTTCTGAATCTGAATCTCTGACTCGCGAGGTCTGAAACTGAGGCTGGCACAGTCCTGGCGGACGCGCTATAGGACAGCCAGTGGAGACCGGTGGGAGACGTCCCCTGGCTCTCTTCTGATTTAAATTGCGATCTGAGTTGCCGGAGCGGGTTCGCGATCCGGGCAACAGTCTGAATTGCCCCGGTCCCCGGGTGCGCGCCTGCCGTCTGAATTGCCCCGGTCCCCGGGTGCGCGCCTGCCGTCTGAATTGCCCCGGTCCCCGGGTGCGCGCCTGCCGTCTGAATTGCCCCGGTCCCCGGGTGCGCGCCTGCCGTCTGAATTGCCCCGGTCCCCGGGTGCGCGCCTGCCGTCTGAATTGCCCCGGTCCCCGGGTGCGCGCCTGCCGTCTGAATTGCCCCGGTCCCCGGGTGCGCGCCTGCCGTCTGAATTGCCCCGGTCCCCGGGTGCGCGCCTGCCGTCTGAATTGCCCCGGTCCCCGGGTGCGCGCCTGCCGTCTGAATTGCCCCGGTCCCCGGGTGCGCGCCTGCCGTCTGAATTGCCCCGGTCCCCGGGTGCGCGCCTGCCGTCTGAATTGCCCCGGTCCCCGGGTGCGCGCCTGCCGTCTGAATTGCCCCGGTCCCCGGGTGCGCGCCTGCCGTCTGAATTGCCCCGGTCCCCGGGTGCGCGCCTGCCGTCTGAATTGCCCCGGTCCCCGGGTGCGCGCCTGCCGTCTGAATTGCCCCGGTCCCCGGGTGCGCGCCTGCTGTCTGAATTGCCCCGGTCCCCGGGCTCCCGGCTTCCGGCGCACGCTCGCGGCCCCGGTCCCCGGGCTCCCGGCTTCCGGCGCGCGCTCGCGGCCCCGGTCCCCGGGCTCCCGGCTTCCGGCGCCACACTTCCGGCCCGGTCCCCGGGCTCCCGGCTTCCGGCGCCACACTTCCGGCCCGGTCCCCGGGCTCCCGGCTTCCGGCGCCACACTTCCGGCCCGGTCCCCGGGCTCCCGGCTTCCGGCGCCACACTTCCGGCCCCGGTCCCCGGGCTCCCGGCTTCCGGCGCCACACTTCCGGCCCGGTCCCCGGGCTCCCGGCTTCCGGCGCCACACTTCCGGCCCCGGTCCCCGGGCTCCCGGCTTCCGGTGCCACACTTCCGGCCCCGGTCCCGGGGCTCCCCGGCTTCCGGTGCCACACTTCCGGCCCCGGTCCCCGGGCTCCCCGGCTTCCGGTGCCACACTTCCGGCCCCGGTCCCCCGGCTCCCGGCTTCCGGCGCCGCACTCCCGGCTAGCTATCAGTAATAAGTCAGATCAGATTTCCTCTATTGGGATTCTAACCCACATTCCTTTACAGGAAAGGACTACAAATCGTTACAGGATGGGCAATACCCAGAGTACTCCTCTATCTCTCCTTACAAATAATTTCAAAGAAGTTAGAGCAAGGGGCCATGATCTTGGTATGGAAATCAGGAAAGGAAAGCTAATTACTCTGTGTCGCTCCGAGTGGCCTGCCTTTGATGTGGGGTGGCCACCCGAAGGGACCTTCCGACTTGCTGTCATCACTAGGGTAAAATCCAAGATTTTCCTACCTGGACATGCGGGCCACTTAGACCAAATCCCATACATCCTCATATGGCAGGACCTTGTTGAAAACCCGCCTCCTTGGCTGTCCCCTTTCCAATTAGCCTCTGAACCCTCTAAGGCACTGGTTGCTCGACCACTAAAAACCAAGCAACCAACTGCCCCCTCCCATCCTGTTCTACCTGATAGCGGGGACCCACTGTTCACAGAACCCCCTCCGTACCCCTCCGGGCCCCAGGTTCCGGCCCCTCGGGCTGAGTCGCGGGAGAGAGCAGGCGGAGAGGAGGCGGCCGCCACTCACGGGCCTGCTGAAAGAGAAAGTAACTTTGAGGGGCCGGCGGGGCGGACGCGAGGGCGCACTTTGCGGACTAGCCCCCCCCAGCCGCCTGACTCCACGGTGGCTTTACCCCTCCGGGAAATAGGACCCCCAGATGACACAGGAATCCCCAGGCTCCAGTACTGGCCATTCTCCACCAGTGATCTGTATAACTGGAAGACTCAGAGTGCTCGGTTTTCAGACAACCCCAAAGATTTACTGTCTTTACTGGATAGTGTCATGTTCACCCACCAGCCCACTTGGGACGATTGTCAGCAGCTCCTCCGAATCTTGTTTACCACGGAAGAGCGAGAGAGAATACAGGTAGAAGCTAGAAAGCTGGTCCCGGGGGACGACGGTCAACCGACTGCCAACCCCGACCTCATAAACGCGACCTTTCCTCTGACCAGGCCGGCATGGGACTACAATACGGCAGAAGGTAGGGGACGGCTACGCCTTTATCGCCAGACTCTAATGGCAGGTCTCCGGGCAGCTGCTCGCAAGCCCACTAATTTGGCTAAAGTATATTCTATTCTGCAAGAAAAGACAGAGAGCCCAGCCACCTACTTAGAAAGATTAATGGAAGCTTTTAGACAGTACACCCCCATAGATCCAGAGGCTCCAGGAAGTCAGGCAGCTATTGTAATGTCATTCGTAAATCAGGCAGCCCCAGATATTAAAAGAAAACTCCAGAAATTAGAAGACTTGGAAGGAAAGCGGATTCAGGACCTCCTTCAGATAGCCCAGCGGGTTTACAATAACAGAGATACTCCAGAAGAAAAGCAATTTAAGGCCACTGAAAAAATGACCAAGGTCCTGGCAGCAGTAGTACAGAAAGAGCATCTACAGCCAGAGTACACCCAACCCAGGCGGCCCCCCAGGCATGATAATCTGAAAAAAGACCAATGTGCCTACTGCAAGGAGGCTGGCCACTGGATAAGAGACTGCCCCAAAAAGAAACAACGAGGACAGGGACCCCCTAGGTCTACACCCGTACTAGTCACTCAAAATGAAGACTAGGGAAGACGGGGTTCGGATCCCCTCCCCGAACCTAGGGTAACTTTGCAAGTGGAGGGGTCCCCAGTCCAGTTCTTGGTCGATACGGGAGCACAGCACTCAGTCTTAGTTAAAACTAATGGAAAATTATCCTCCAAGTCCTCGTGGGTACAAGGGGCCACAGGAGTTAAGAAATACCCATGGACAACACAAAGAACAGTAAACCTCGGAGCCAAGAATGTAACCCATTCTTTCCTGGTTATCCCTGAGAGCCCCTGTCCCCTATTAGGGAGAGACCTGCTAACTAAAATGGGAGCACAGATCCATTTCCTCCCTGAGGGGCCCATCGTGACCAACTCCCACAATCAACCCGTGTCCGTCCTAACTATAACCCTAGAAGATGAGTACCGGCTCCACCAGGAGCAACCGGCCCCTGACCAGGACATAGCAACCTGGCTCCAGCAATATCCAGAAGCTTGGGCGGAAACGGGGGGCTTAGGACTAGCAAAACACCGTCCTGCTTTATTTGTTGAACTTAAACCTGGGGCAGACCCCGTGCGGGTACGCCAATACCCGATGCCCCTAGAGGCCAAGAAAGGAATTGCCCCGCATATCCGCCGGCTCCTTGACCAAGGAATCCTCTGCTCATGTCACTCACCCTGGAATACTCCATTGTTGCCGGTACGAAAACCTAATAGTGGAGAATACAGACCTGTACAAGACTTAAGAGAAATCAATAAGAGAGTTGTGAACATACACCCAACTGTGCCTAACCCATATACCCTCCTAAGCACCCTAAACCCTAAACATCAATGGTACACTGTTTTAGATTTAAAAGATGCTTTCTTCAGTTTGCCTTTAGCCCCTCAGAGCCAAAAGCTCTTCGCCTTCGAGTGGAATGACCCTGATAGAGGCCTAAGTGGCCAACTGACATGGACCAAACTGCCGCAAGGATTCAAAAACTCTCCTACCCTGTTCGATGAGGCCCTCCATGAAGACCTGGGTGAGTACCGACGCAAACACCCTGAAATAACCTTACTACAGTATGTTGATGACCTCCTGATTGCTGCTGAGACCCAAGAAGCTTGCATCCAAGGGACCAAAGGTCTCTTACAAGCTCTGGAAAATCTAGGATACCGAGCCTCAGCAAAGAAAGCTCAAATCTGTAAATCAGAGGTAACATACCTAGGATACCTGCTTAAAGAAGGGCAGCGCTGGTTAACAGACGCCCGAAAACAAACTGTTCTGCAGATCCCCAGGCCGCAATCCACCCGACAAGTGAGGGAATTCCTGGGGTCAGCGGGGTTTTGCAGACTATGGATACTTGGGTTCGCAGAACTGGCTAAACCCCTATATCAGGCAACACGGGGGCAGCAGCCATTTAAGTGGACAGACGAAGCCGAGTCGGCTTTCCAACAGATTAAAACTGCCCTACTCTCCGCGCCTGCACTGGGACTACCTGATGTTACCAAGCCCTTCCACTTATACATAGATGAAAATAAAGGTATCACTAAGGCAGTAATAACTCAAAACTTAGGCCCCTGGCGGAGGCCAGTTGCCTACCTGTCAAAGAAGTTAGACCCAGTGGCTGCCGGGTGGCCCCCTTGTCTCCGAATGATTGCAGCCACGGCTCTGATGGTGCAGGATGCTGATAAGCTTGTCATGGGGCAAGAATTGCGGGTCGTTACCCCACATGCCATCGAAGGTGTACTCAAACAGCCACCCAATCGATGGATGAGTAACGCCCGACTCACCCACTACCAAGGATTACTACTAAATCCTCTCAGGATAACTTTCCTGCCCCCAACGACCTTAAACCCTGCCTCGCTGCTGCCCAACCCGGACCTGGACGCCCCACTCCATGACTGCACCGAGATACTAGCTCAGGTGCACGGAGTTCGAAAAGACCTGCAGGATCGCCCACTTCCTGACGCCGACCTCGTCTGGTTCACTGATGGGAGCAGCTTCATGCATCAGGGCCAGAGGTACGCTGGAGCGGCAGTGACTTCAGAGACTAAGGTAATCTGGGCGGAACCCCTGCCCCCGGGGACATCGGCCCAGAAGGCCGAATTAATAGCGCTCACCCAAGCTCTTACCTTAGGGGCGGGGAAAAAGCTGACGGTATATACAGACAGCCGATATGCTTTTGCAACAGCGCATATACATGGGGCCATTTACAGGGAGCGGGGGTTACTAACGGCTGAAGGAAAAGAAATAAAAAACAAGCAAGAAATCCTAGCCCTGCTAACAGCCCTATGGAGGCCAGAAAAGTTAGCCATTGTGCATTGCCCAGGGCATCAGAAACTAACTACTCCAACTGCTCAAGGCAACTTTCTAGCGGACCAAACTGCAAGAAAGGTGGCGAAGGCTCCCAGCCAACTCCTTGCACTCCAGCTCCCTGACCCGGGCCCCCGGGACTTGCCATATTTCCCTGATTATTCAGAACAAGATCTCCAGTGGATTGAAAAGCTTCCCCTGAAACAGATCCAGAATGGGTGGTGGACTGATACTAATGACCAAACCATCCTACCAGAAAAATTAGGACAACAAGTGTTAGAACACATCCACCGAACCACCCACCTGGGTGCTCGGCGGATGATAGACCTGATCAGACGCTCTAAGCTCAAATTCAGACATACAGCCGAGATGGCCAGCAACATCGTGACAAGTTGCAAAGTCTGCCAGCTTAACAACGCCTACCCCCAATCCCAGGCTGCAACGGGAACAAGGCTCAGGGGAACCAGGCCCGGTATCTACTGAGAAGTAGATTTTACTGAGATAAAGCCAGGAAAATACGGGTATCGGTACTTACTTGTCTTTGTAGACACTTTTTCAGGGTGGACTGAAGCATTCCCCACCAAGAAAGAGACTGCTCAGGTTGTAGCAAAGAAAATCCTGGAAGATATCCTCCCCAGGTATGGCTTCCCCGTCCAGATAGGGTCAGATAATGGGCTGGCCTTCGTCGCTAAGGTAAGTCAGGATTTGGCTTCCATCCTTGGGGCAAATTGGAAACTACACTGCGCTTACAGGCCCCAGAGTTCAGGACAGGTAGAGAGAATGAATCGGACCTTAAAAGAGACCTTAACTAAATTGACTATGGAGACTGGCGCTAATTGGGTGGTCCTTCTCCCCTACGCTCTGTTCCGGGCCCGTAACACCCCTTACAGACTAGGCCTTACTCCTTATGAAATTACGTATGGCAGACCCCCACCCTTAGTTCCCGGCCTAAAAGATGATCTGCTCAAGTCCGAAACAGAAAATGTCTCTGAACTCTTGTTTTCCCTACAAGCCTTGCAGAAAATTCATCAAGAAATCTGGCCCAAGCTGAAAGAACTATATGAGACCGGTCCCCCGCCGACACCCCATCCGTACCAGCCGGGAGACTGGGTCCTGGTCAAGCGACACCGACAAGAGACCCTAGAACCCAGGTGGAAAGGACCACTCCAGGTACTCCTAACCACACCCACCGCCCTGAAGATAGAAGGCATCGCATCGTGGATCCACTACACCCACGTCAAGCCAGTGGACCCAACCTCTGATCTTCTGGGACCAATCACGGCGGCGGCTGAAGCACCGGACACGTGGACTGTGGACAGAGCTAAGAACAACCCCTTAAAACTCACCCTGCGCCGACAACATAGCTCACTGCAAACATGCAGTTAGATAGTCTAACCCTAATGTTAGTCGCCCTAGTGGCCGCTGGAGAAATCACAAAACCAGCTCATAATCCCTTTGTCTGGAGATTCTGGCTTTATGAAAACCGAACCCACCCTGGGCAACCTCATAAGCCCGGAAAATTATTGGCCAGTGCTGATTGCCCTTCCTCAGGGTGCAACAGCCCAATTCTACTAAATTTTACCGGTTTTCAAATAGCCAAACCTATGACACCAATAATATGCTTTGAGTTTGATCAGACTGAATACAATTGTAAACACTATTGGTGGCACCAAAATGCTGGCTGTCCTTATAACTATTGTAACATCCACAGGCCCCGTTATTGGAGAGAGAGAAAACAGTTAGACCCTAAATGGCCCTTCTATCGTAGACGGGATAAAGACTTTCCATATACATGGATAGTTAGAGACCCCTGGAACTCCCGCTGGACCACACCTCAACATGGGGCTGTATACTACTCCCCCTCCTCCACATGGCCTAGCAGTCACCTCTATCTGTGGCGAGGCCTAGTGCAAGTACTGCCCCTGGTCCACGGGAATATCCAACGACAGGAAAACAGACTAACACAAGACTTACGTCCTTTCTCCTGGTTAAAGTTATTACAAGAAGGACTAGAACTTGCTAACCTTACAGGACTTCATAGCCTGTCTGGCTGCTTCCTGTGCGCCACTCTAGGGCGTCCACCGCTAACAGCTGTCCCTCTGCCATGGGGACCCTCTACCTTTGCCCAAGCTAACAACCTCCGAAACCACTCGTATGCTCCTATCCTGAACGTGCCCCTATACCTAAACCCCAGTCAGGAGAAGTTTCCCTACTGTTTCTCAGGAACCAATTCCAGCCTCTGCAGCATCACTGCAACGCCCCCTAATATTACCTTAAGAGCTCCATCAGGCATATTCTTCTGGTGTAATGGAACCTTATCTAAGAACCTACCTAGTCCTTCTGTTAATAACCTACTATGTCTCCCTGTCACATTAGTTCCCCGGTTGACTCTACTAACTGCTGGCGAGTTCTTAGGGTATACCGGTAACTGGACTAGTGCTATTATTCACCCAGACCCTAGACCAAGACCTGCACGAGCCATATTTCTCCCCCTCATTGCAGGAATCTCCCTCACCGCATCCTTCATTGCGGCCGGACTGGCGGGGGGAGCCCTAGGTCACACCCTCATAGAAAGTAACAGGTTATACCAACAATTTGCCGTTGCTATGGAAGAGTCGGCTGAGTCCCTTGCCTCCCTTCAGCGGCAGCTCACGTCCCTAGCTCAGGTAACCTTGCAAAACCGGAGGGCCCTAGACCTACTCACTGCAGAAAAAGGTGGTACATGTATATTTCTAAAAGAAGACTGTTGTTTCTACATAAATGAATCAGGACTTGTAGAGGACCGGGTCCAACAGTTACGCAAGTTAAGCACTGAAGTAAAAACACGGCAGTTTGCTTCAGCTGCAGACCAATGGTGGAATTCCTCTATGTTTTCTCTGTTAGCCCCCTTCCTTGGACCCCTGCTAAGTCTACTATTTCTGCTTACCGTAGGACCTTGTGCTGTTAACAGAATTTTACAATTTATTAGGGAGAGATTTGACACCATACAACTCATGGTCCTCAGAGCCCAATACCAACCTGTAAACGCTGAAACAGAATCAGACTTATGAGACCCAAGATTGGCTCTGAAGATACCTGAAAAGAAGGGGGGAATGAAAGGAGCTGGGCACATTCCTCAGCCCCGGGCTCAAAACTCCCTGAGCCTAGCACAAACACATCCCATCCTCCCATCCCACCACCATATATCTCTCAAACTCCCTGAGCTCAGTACAAACACCACCTGGAAAGTCTCCGATAAGGAGACAGCCGTACAAGGTTATTGAAAGCGCAGGAATTTCTTTGTTCCCCTACAACTTTCGGGCTATAAAAAGCAAACGCTCGCATTGTTCGGGGCCCTCTTGTATACTGTGTAAAGGAGGGACCAAGTTCGAACTTGTAGTAAAGATCCTTGCCGCTTGGCTTTGACTCTGGACTCTGGTGGTCTTCTTTGGGGAACAAACAGTCTGGGCATAACAAAATGGAATAAGTACAACATGGCAACACAGGCAGAATGGAAAGTTGAAATGTTTTCTTATTTCTTATTGTTACAATTAGTTAGGCACGAAGCGGGCAGAAGAAGACTCTCATCCCAGTAGGGATGTCGGATGTGGTTTGGCAATTATTGCATTTCCTCTCCAAAAATGGTAATTTGGCAACACCAGGGAGAGGCCATTTCCTGATGATCCACACCTGTTAACATCAACATGTTAATTAAATGCAGGCCCCAGGGAGAAGCAACTGCCTGGGCATGCATGTTAAGAGACAAAAACAGTAAATGAAGTGTGATCTTCTAGGGGCAAACTCCACTGGAAAGGGTAAGGAAAGCACTGCACATGTGGGAAGCCACCCTTAAGAGGAGAATCATGGGGAAAAGGGGACCCTATACAAGCCTTAGGATCCCACTTAACAGGGGCACTTGACCTTCTCTGTTTAACCTTCATGTGCCCGCTTGGGTGTCTTCTAAGCACATCTTCCTTTCTTTCCTGTTCTAAGGTCATTTAAATAACCCTTCCATTCCTGCTAGGGAACTTGCCTTGGTCTCTTTTTGCTTTATGTCCCTCAGTTGGATTCTTTCTTCTGAGAAAGCAAGGGCTGAAGTTGGCTGTGGATGAGTACAGATTTGTCCTTGATAACTCAGGGTAACTGGGATTTCAGCCACCAATCACATTATCGGAAATTCCATATTCGGGAAAATTATAACTTAGGAACTTAAAACTCAGTACAGTCATCCTTTGATATCCGTGGGGGATTTTTTTCTAGGACTCCACTACAGATGCCAAAATCTGTGGATAGTCAAGTCTCTTATAGAAAATGGCATAGTGTTTGTATATTACTTATGCATATTCTCTCACATGCTTTAGATCATCTTAGATTAATTATAATACCTAATACAACACAAATGGTATGTAAGTAGTTATTTTACTGTGCTGTTTTTATTTGCATTATTTTTAATTTTTGTATTGTTATTTTTTTTTTTCCCAAATATTTTTGATCTGTGATTGGTTGGATCCACAGATATGGGACCTGTGGCCATACAGGGCCTATTGTAAATGTCAATGAAAATGCATGTAAGCTGTCTGACACTTAATCATAGTTTATACATATTTGTTAAGTAAAAAAAAAAAAAAAAAAAATTCTATGGACACCTGGAATTTGAATCCAAAGTAAATTTCAAGGATATACAGTTGACCCTTGAACATGGGCTTGAACTGTGTGGGTCCATGTATACATAGATGTTTTTCAATAAATATATTGGGAAATTTTTTGGATATTTTTGACAAACTGAAGAAAACTCCCAGACGTATCTTGCAATCTGGAAATACATTTTCTTAAAGTTAGATATGTCATGAATGTATCAAATATATGTAAATACTAATAGTATATTTTTATCATGTATTACCAGGTAATGTAAAAATCTTTTACAAAATGGTAACATTTATCAAAATTCTTGCACCCAATTGCAGACCATACATGTTGCGACTTGCATGGAAAGAAAGGTAAACAAATGTAAAGATGCAGTATTAAATCATAATGGCATAAACTTAACTGTAGCATATAATGTACTATTGTAATAATTTTGTAGCCACCTCCTGCTGCTATAGTGGTGAGCTCAAGTGTTGGAGTATCTCCTGAAAACTCCATGTACCTCTCAGCATCTCTACATG
Organism: Macaca nemestrina; assembly: GCF_043159975.1. Lineage (NCBI taxonomy): Eukaryota > Metazoa > Chordata > Mammalia > Primates > Cercopithecidae > Macaca > Macaca nemestrina. The sequence goes on from NC_092127.1 coordinate 168,793,981, forward strand.
AGCGGTTCATCTCTCCGGTAAACTGAATTGCAGTAAAATTGGCCCTTTGTGGTTCCTGCAGATCTTTCTATATGTTTAGTGCAATACTGTAAACTTTCAGTAACATCATGAAACCCATACAGAGTGCCACTTATGATGCCAGAATTGCTTCCAAGAAGTTGAGAAAAGACATGACATTACAAGACAATGTTTAATTGCTTCATATGTACTGAAGATTTAGTTCTGCAGCTGCAGTTGCTCACAATTTCAAGATACATGAATGCAGCTAAAGGGTCATTGTAAAAACAGAAAAAAAGATTGTGAAGCTGTTACTGCAGTTATGTCAACAAGTGCAAACCTTTCACTTTTTCAAAATACCTTTTTTTATTTTGTGATTGAAAATGCACCTTGTATGTGAGTGCAAGTTTGCTAAAGAAAGGCATACCTATAGACTCTAATAGAATCTGAGAAAAAGCAGAGTCATTATAATAGAACTAAAAATAAAAGGAAGGTAAAAGATCCAAAACTGGGGAATTTAATGCCAGCAATGGATAGTTGAAAATTTTGAAAGAGGTTTGGCTTTAACAAAAATGTCAAGATAACAGGAAAAGGAGATTCTGCTGATCAAGAGACAGCAGAATGAGTTCCCAGGTACCATTAAGAAACATAATCAAGGAGAAAGAATCTGCTTGAACAGGTTTTGAATTCAGAAAAAAAGTGCCGTATCTTTGAAAAGAAAAAATGCCACAAAGAACCATTATTAGTAAGAAAGAGAAGCACCGCATTCAAGACAAGTAGGGATAGAGTAACTCCATTGTTATGGAAATGCAGTCAGATTTATGATCAGGACTGCTTTTATTTATAAAGCTGCTAACTCTTATAGGGAAAAGATAAACATTTATCATCAGTCTTTTGGCTGTACAATAAGATCTAGACAATGAAAAACGTTTTACTGGATGGGTTTCATCTACACTTTGTCCTTGAGGTCAGGAGTTACCTTGCCAGTAAAGGACTGCCTTTGAAAGTGCTTTTGAAATTGGACAATTACCTTGATCTCTCAGAACCTCAGGAGCCCACATCAAAGGTGTTGAAGTGATCTACTTGCCCCCAAACACAAGTCTCTAATTCAGCTTCTAGAGGAGGGGAATCATAAGGACCTTTATGTGTTGTTACATATACTCTATGAAAAGGATTGTGAATGCTATGGAAGAAAACCCCAGTAGAGAGAACATCATGAAAGTCTGCAAAAATTATACCATTAAAGATGCCATCATTGTTATAGAAAAAGCCATGAAATCCATTCAGGCTCTCAACTGCGTCTAGACGTTGCACATGACTTCAAAGGATTCATGACAGAGACAATCCAATAAATAATGAAAGAGACTGTGGATATGGCAAAAAAAAAAGGGGGGGGGTTAGTGAGTTTCAAGACATGGATCTGAGAGAAATTCACCAGCTAATAGATACAACACTAGTGGAATTAACAGAAGACAACTTGATGGAGATGAGTGCTTCCAAACCAGTGCCAGATGATGAGGAAGAAGATGTAATAGAAACAGTGCCAGTAAACAAATTGACATTAGACAATCTGGCAGAATGGTTCTGAGTATTGAAGACTGCTTTTGACTTCTTTAATCACACGGATCCTTCTATGATACAGACACTGAAACTAAAGCAAATGATGGAAGAGGAATGGTAGCATATAGAAACATTTTAGAGAACTGAAAAAGCAAAAAAGCAGAGATAAAATATGATGTATTTCTGAAAAGTTACTCAAGTGTGTCTTCCTGTCCTGTCTCCCTTTCTACCACGTCCACTTCTGTCTCTACCAACCCAGAAACAACAAAACCAACCTCTCCTCTTCCTCCTCCTCTTCATCCTACTTAACATGAAGATGCTGCTGATGAAGACCTTGATGATGATTATCCACTTACACTTAATAAATAATAAATGTATTTTCTCTTCCTTATGGTTTTCTTAATAATGTTTTTTCTCCAGCTTACTTAATTGTAAAAATATAGTACATAAAATACACAACATATACAATATGTGTTAACTGACTCTATGTTATTGGTAAGGCTTCTTGTCTATAGTGAGCTACTAGTATTTATATTTTAGAAGAGTCAGGAGTTATTTTCAGAGTTTTGACTTCAGGGGGTTGGGGTGGGGGTGACAGCATTCCTAACCCCTGCATTGTTCAATTGTATATGTAAATGCTGCTTGCAGATTGCTGGTTAAAGTACTTCACTAAAGTCTGAATTTAAAGTGCTTTATAGAACTCTATCACTTGCTTGCCTTGTGCTATGGGTAAAGTTAGTTAAACTCTTTGTATCTCATTTTCAACCAGTGCAACCTTCTTTTGCCATACATGACTCCAGAGTCAGGGTATTGTATCATCATCAAAACTCATATATGTTCTATATTTATTTGAACTCTTTGATAGCTTTTCCTTTCTTTCTTTCTTTCTTTTTTTAATCCTCACATTCATTGTCTTCAGACAAGGAAATTGAATTTAAATGACTTATTCAAGGGCACTAGGGCAGCTTCCATTTTTCTGCTGATTTAGATTAACAGCTTTTATTTTCCTGGTTGGATTGACCCCCTGAGCCTTGTCAACTCTTATTCCATTTCCATAAAATAGGGATAATAATACTTAACACCTGGTTCAATTGAGTAGCTCTGTAATTATTCTCTTATACATGTAAAGTACCTTGAAGCACAGAGTCAAGTGCTGTCTTTCAAATTTCAAGCTACTTACAACAGAGAAGAAATAGCTTTAGAGATATTATAACTCCGATTTTTGATTGGGCTGGCATTTGACAGAGGCATTAGGTATCTTTCCTGTTGCTCAAGATAGTGACTTTTGTGGGGTTGCTGTGTTTTAATTTTAATAAACTACATAGGAATGTAAGCATCTAAATATTGGCTTTCAGAATGGTTATCATGGGAGAATGAATTGTTATTTTTCGAAATATTCCGAACACTCTATTTCATAGTTCAAACCTCTTTCCCAATAATCTAAACCCTCTTGTACCAATCTACATTTCCTTTCTTGTACTAATCTATGTTTATTGTACTTCTAACGTTAATTTGTGATTATTAGGTAATCACTTTATCTCAAAAATTAGGCTTACTCTCTACTTTCTATCATCCCTTTTTCTGACCAAGCATTTACTTACTACCAGCTTCCTGGGGCAAGGCTATTTTATTATTATTATTATTGTGGTGTGGGTTCTTGATATTACTTGGTAGATATGTCTTAAATTTATAGAATGGTGTCTGAAACATAATAGGTGCTAAGTGAAATTTACTGGGGTAATTAATTAATTTTTGGAAGTTACCGTTTGGAATAGATACCAATAATAATTTCTGAGCATCTAGCAAAAATATCATTACTTTATGCTATATCATATTTTAAAACCCAATTAGTTCACCAACTCAATTCAATGGATTAAGCTCCAAATAAGTAATGAATACTTTAAAAAATAAAATAAATAAATATCTTTGGTTCCAAAGATCAAAATGAAACACTTGCACAAAAGTATTTCTCCAAATACTTTTCATTACACTGCTTTAAAGTGGTTCTTTTTAATTAAAAATTTTGAGCAAAATATTGATATATTCAAATTTAGTGAATAAGATCCAAGTTATTATTGCAACTGAATTACATATGAAAGTGCCCAGCATAATGGCAGGTATGTAATGGACACTGTAACAGCTAGTGTGTATATATTCTCTATTGATTCTTTCAATAGGTGACAGATTGTAAGGAGAGATTATTAAGCAAGGAAGCTAATTAATAAACAGAATTAAGCCATAGAAAATTATATAGTACTTTATTAGATATCAGAGTATATGGTGTGCAATGAGTAAACCTTAAACTTAGTGGTCTGACTTAAAAAAAAAAAAAAAAAAATTACAACACACACATGCTATTTAAAGTCTTCCTAAAGAGTATTTGATTTGCAGATGTTTTTGTTATGCAGTTTGGATCAGTCTTAAATATCATTCACTATGCATTAAAAATTTAGGCTTCAGTAATTCTTAAAGTAATTGCTGTTTTAAACCATGTAGAAAAAGAAAACTACAATTATGTATAAGGAATTAAATTTTAATTAGTTTCCCCTACTTCCCACCTTTATGCTCTTGAAAAGTAAAACCTTATGAAACTTTCTCTGTCTAATGTGTTTTCTTATAGTCCAGCTTTTGCACATGTTCATCTCTATCTCTGACTTCACTGAAATCACTAATTTTTTTTTTTTTTTGAGTTCATAAAGATGCAATTTCTTATACAAATTTTTTTCTTAGTCTTTCAAGGTCAGGCTATATAAGCATGAAAAGATTTGCAATTTATCTATGAATTTCCTCATTGAGAGCATAGGTTCAAGAAAGTAAGGGCTTCACTTTACAATGATAATCACAATATGTATAGCGTCTAAAAAATTTCGGGTACTTAGTAGGCATTTCAAATATAGCAAAAACAATTAAGTAAAAGAAGTTTTGATTGTGAATAGGAATATAAAGGACTATAGAAAGGTGCAATAAATGAGAGCACTCAATGAAGTTGTATCATTCTTTTATTAGTTGGATTAGTTCTTATTATACTGTAAAAAATTATCACAAATTTAGTGATGTAAAACAACAAGAGGGAGGGTCTAAGATGGCCGAATAGGAACAGCTCCAGTCTACAGCTCCCAGAGTGAGCAACACAGATGACAGGTGATTTCTGCATTTCCCACTGAGGTACCGTGTTCATCTCACTGGGGCTTGTTGGACAGTGGGTGCAGAACAGTAGGTGCAGCCCACGGACCGTGAGCCAAAGCAGGATGAGGCATAGCCTCACCCAGGAAGCACAAGGGGTCGGAGAATTCCTTTTCTAGCCAAGGGAAGCCATGGCACAGGGCACCTGGAAAATTGGGTCACTCCCACCCTAATATTGTGCTTTTCCAATGGTCTTAGCAAATGGCACACCAGGAGATTATATCTCGTGCCTGATTCAGAGGGTCCACACCCATGGAGCCTTGCTCACTGCTAGCACAGCAGTCTGAGATTGAACTGCAAGGCAGTAGCGAGGCTGGGGCAGGGCACCTGCCATTACTGAGGCTTGAGTAGGTAAACAAAGCAGCCAGGAAGCTTGAACTGGGTGGAGCCCACCGCAGCTCAAGGTGGCTCACCTGCCTCTGTAGACTCCACCTCTGGGGGCAGGGCATAGCTGAACAAAAGGCAGCAGAAACTTCGGCAGACTTAAATGTCCCTGTCTGACAGCTTTAAAGAGAGTAGTGGTTCTCCCAGCATGGAGCTTATGATCTGAGAATGGACAGATTGCCTCCTCAAGTGGGTCACTGACCCCCAAGTAGCCTAACTGGGAAGCACCTCCCAGTAGGGGCTGACTGAAACCTCATACGGCCAGGTGCCCCTCTGAGACGAAGCTTCCAGAGGAATGATCAGGCAGTAACATTTGCCATTCTGCAATATTTGCGGTTCTGCAGCCTCTGCTGGTGATACCCAGGCAAACAGGGTCTGGAGTGGACCTCCAGCAAACTCCAACAGACCTGCAGCTGAGGGTCCTGACTTTTAGAAGGAAAACTAACAACAGAAAGGACTTCCACACCAAAACCCCATCTGTACATCATCATCATCAAAGACCAAGGGTAGATAAAACCACAAAGATGGGGAGAAACCAGAGCACAAAAGCTGAAAATTCTAAAAATCAGAGTGTCTCTTCTCCTCCAAAGGAATGCAGCTCCTCTCCAGCAATGGAACAAAACTGGATGGAGAATGACTTTGATGAGTTGAGAGAAGAAGGCTTCAGAAGATCAATAACAAACTTCTCCAAGCTAAAGGAGGATGTTTGAACCCATCACAAGGAAGCTAAAAACTTTGAAAAAAGATTGGATGAATGGCTAACTAGAATAAACAGTGTAGAGAAGACCTTAAATAATCTGATACATCACGAGAACTATGTGACAAATGCACAAGCTTCAGTAACCGACTCAATCAACTGGAAGAAAGGGTACCAGTGATTCAAGATCAAATGAATGAAATGAAGTAAGAAGAGAAGTTTAGAGAAAAAAGAGTAAAAAGAAATGAACAAAGTCTCCAAGAAATATGGGACTATGTGAAAAGACCAAATCTAGGTCTGATTGGTGTACCTGAAAGTGATGGGGAGAATGGAACCAAGATGGAAAACACTCTTCAGGTATCCAGGAGAACCACCCCAACCTAGCAAGTCAGGCCAGCATTCAAATTCAGGAAATACAGGGAATGCCACAAAGATACTCCTAGAGAAGAGCAACTCTGAGACACATAATTGTCAGATTCACAAAAGTTGAAATGAAGAAAAAAATATTAAGGGAAGCCAGAGAGAAAGGTCGGATTACCCACAAAGGGAAGCCCATCAGACAAACAGTAGATCTCTTGGCAGAATCTCTACAAGCCAGAAGAGAGTGGGGGCCAATATTCAACATTTTGAAAGATAAGAATTTTCAACCCAGAATTTCATATCCAGTCAAACTAAGCTTCATAAATGAAGGAGAAATAAAATCCTGTACAGACAAGCAAATGCTGAGAGATTTTTGTCACCACCAGGTCTGCCTTACAAGAGCTCCTGAAGGAAGCACTAAACATGGAAAGGAACAACTGGTACCAGCCACTGCAAAAATATGCCAAATTGTAAAGACCATCAGTGCTAGGAAGAAACTGCATCAACTAACAAGCAAAATAACCAGTTAACATCATAATGACAGGATCAAATTCACACATAACAATATTAACCTTAAATGTAAATGTGCTAACTGCTCCAATTATAAGACACAGACTGGCAAATTGGATAAAGTGTCAAGATCCATCAGTCTGCTGTATTCAGGAGACCCATCACATGTGCAGAAACACCCATAGGCTCAAAATAAAGGGATGGAGGAAGATCTACCAAGCAAATGGAAAACAAAAGAAAAAAACAGGGGTTGCAATCCTAGTCTCTGATAAAACAGACTTTAAACAAAGATCGGAAGAGACAAAGAAGGCCATTACATAACGGTAAAAGGATCAATTCAATGAGAGGAGCTAACTATTCTAAATATATATGCACCCAATACAGGATCACCCAGATTCATAAAGCAAGTCCTTAGAGACCTGCAAAGAGATTTATACTCCCACACAAAATAATTGTAGACTTTAACACCCTACTGTCAACATTAGACAGATCCATGAGACAGAAAGATAACAAGGATATCCAAGAATTGAACTCAGCTCTGCACCAAGCAGACCTAACAGACATCTACAGAACTCTCCACCCCAAATCAACAGAATATACATTCTTCTCAGCACCACATCACACTTATTCCAAAATTGACCACATAGTTGGAAGTAAAGCACTCCTCAGCAAATGTAAAAGAACATAAATTATAACAAACTGTCTCTCAGACCACAGTGCAATCAAACTAGAACTCAGGATTAAGAAACTCACTCAAAACCACTCAACTACATGGAAACTGAACAACCTGCTCCTGAATGACTACTGGGTACATAACGAAATGAAGGCAGATATAAAGATGTTCTTTGAAACCGACGAGAACAAACAGAAACATACCAGAATCTCTGGGACACGTGTAAAGCAGTATGTAGAGGGAAATTTATAGCACTAAATGCCCACAAGAGAAAGCAGGAAAGATCTAAAATTGACACCCTAACATCACAATTAAAAGAACTAGAGCAGCGAGACCAAACACATTCAAAAGCTAGCAGAAGGGAAGAAATAACTAAGATCAGAGCAGAACTGAAAGAGATAGAGACACAAAAAAAACCCTTCAAAATATCAATTAATCCAGGAGACGTTTTTTTGAAAAAATCAACAAAACTGATAGACCCCTAGCAAGACTAATAAACAAGAAAAGAGAGAAGAATCAAATAAACACAATAAAAAAGATAAAAGGGATATAACCCCCCACCCCCAGAGATACAAACTACCATCAGAGAATATGTAAATACCTCTAGGTAAATAAACTAGAAAATCTGGAAGAAATGGATAAATTCCTGGACACATACACCTTCCCAAGACTAAACCAGGAAGAAGTTGAATGCCTGAATAGACCAATAACAGGCTCTGAAATTGAGGCAATAATTAATAGCCTACCAACCAAAAACAGTCCAGAATCAGATGGATTCACAACCGAATTCTACCAGAGGTACAAACAGGAGCTGGTACCATTCTTTCTTAAACTATTCCAATCAATAGAAAAAGAGGGAATCCTCCCTAACTAATTGTGTGAGGCCAGCATCATTCTGGTACTAAAGCCTGGCAGAGACACAACAAAAAAAGAGAATTTTAGACCAATATCCCTGATGAACATCAATGCAAAAATCCTCAATAAAATACTGGTAAACCAAATTCAGCAGCACATCAAAAAGCTTATCCATCACGAAGAAGTAGGTTTCATCCCTGGGATGCAAGGTTGGTTCTATGTATGCAAATCAATAAACATAATCCATCATATAAACAGAACCAAAGACAAAAACAACAAGATTATCTCAATAGATGCAGAAAAGGCCTTTGATAAAATTCAACAGTCCTTCATGCTAAAAACTCTCAATAAATTAGGTATTGATGGGACGTATCTCAAAATACTAACAGCTATTTATGCAAACCCATAGCCAATATCATACTAAATGGGCAAAAACTGGAAGCATTCCCTTTGAAAACTGGCACTCTCTCACCACTCCTATTCAACACAGTGTTGGAAGTTCTGGCCAGAACAATCAGTCAGGAGAAAGAAATAAAAGGTATTCGATTAGGAAAAGAGGAAGTCAAATTGTCCCTGTTTGCAGATGACATGATTGTATATTTAGAAAACCCCATCATCTTAGCCCCAAATCTCCTTAAGCTGATAAGCAAATTCTTCAAAGTCTCAGGATACAAAAATCAATGTGCAAAAATCACAAGCATTCTTATACACCAATAACTGACAGAGAGCCAAATCATGAATGAACTCCCATTCAGAATTGCTTCAAAGAGAATAAAATACCTAGGAATCCAACTTACAAGGAACGTGAAGCACCTCTTCAAGGAGAATTACAAACCACTGCTCAACTAAATAAAAGAGGGCACAAACAAATGGAAGAACATAACATGCTCATGGATAGGAAGAATCAATATCGTGAAAATGGCCATACTGCCCAAGGCAATTTATAGATTCAATGCCATTCCCATCAAGCTACCAACGACTTTCTTCACAGAATTGGAAAAAACTACTTTAAAGTTCATATGGAACCAAAAAACAGCCCACATTGCCAAAACAATCCTAAGCCAAAAGAACAAAAATAGAGTCATCAAGCTACCTGACTTCAAACTATACTACAAGGCTACAGCAACAAAAAAAGCGTGGTACTGGTACCAAAACAGAGATATAGACCAATGGAACACAACAGAGGCCTCAGAAATAATACCACACATCTACAACCATCTGATCTTTGACAAATCTGACAAAAACAAGAAATGGGGAAAGGATTCCCTATTTAATAATTGGTGCTGGGAAAACTGGTTAGCCATAAGTAGAAAGCTGAAACTGAATCCCTTCCTTATACCTTATACAAAAATTAACTCAAGATGGATTAAAGACTTAAATGTCAGACCTAAAACCATAAAATTCCTAGAAGAAAACCTAGGCAATACCATTCAGGACATAGGCATGGGCAAGGACTTCATGTATAAAACACCAAAAGCAATGACAACAAAATCCAAAATTGAGAAATGGGATCTAATTAAACTAAAGAGCTTCTGCACAGCAAAAGAAACTACCATCAAAGTGAACAGGCAACCTACAGAATGGGAGAAAATTTTTGCAATCTACTCATCTGACAAAGGGCTAATATCCAGAATTTACAAAGAACTTAAACAAATTTACAAGAAAAAATCAAGCAACCCCATGAAAAATGGGCAAAGGATATGAACAGACACTTCTCAAAAGAAGACACTTATGCAGCCAACAGACACATGATAAAATGCTCATCACCACTGGCCATCAGAGAAATGCAAATTGAAACCACAATGAGATACCATATCACACCAGTTGGAATGGCGATCTTTAAAAAGTCAGGAAACAACAGGTAATGGAGAGGATGTGGAGAAATAGGAACAACTTACACGGCTGATGGGAATGTAAACTAGTTCAAGCATTGTGGAAGACAGTGTGGTGATTCCTCAGGGATCTAGAACTAGAAATACCATTTGACCCAGCCATCCCATTACTGGGTATATACCCAAAGGATTATAAATCATGCTGCTATAAAGACACATGTACACGTATGTTTATTGCGGCACTATTCACAATAGCAACGACTTGGAACCAACCCAAATGTCCATCAATGATAGACTGGATTAAGAAAATGTGGCACATATACACCATGGAATACTAGGCAGCCATAAAAAAGGATGAGTTCATGTCCTTTGTAGGGACATGGATGAAGCTGGAAACCATCATTCTGAGCAAACTATTGCAAGGACAGAAAACCAAACACTGCATGTTCCCACTTATAGGTGGGAATTGAACAATGAGAACACTTGGACACAGGGTGGGGAATATTACACACTGGTGCCTGTTGTGGCGTGCGGGGAGTGGGTAGGGATAGCATTAGGAGATATACCTAATGTAAATGACAAGTTAATGGGTACAGCACACTAACCTGGCACATGCATACATATGTAACAAACCTGCAGGTTGTGCACATGTACCCTAGAACTTAAAGTATAATAATAATAAAAAAACCACCAATGTATTATCTTACATGTTTGTAGGTCAGAAGTCTGATGTAAGTTCCACTGAGCAATAATCAGGTTGCTGGCAGATCCACATTCCTTTATGGGGGTTCTAAAGGAGAACCCGTTTTCTTGCCTTTTTCAGATTTAAGAAGATGCCTTTATCAGCCCTTGGCCCTCTTACATGTTCAAAGCTAGTAACACTTGTCTTTCTCACACTACTTCACACTGACCATGAGGGTTTTGCTTTCCTCTTCCACATTTAAAGACCTTTGGGATCACATTTGGCTTATTCCTGATAATCCAATTATTCTTAGGAACAATTAGGATTAGGTTCCTAATCTTCCTATTTTAAGATCAGTTTATTAACAGCTGATATGAATGGAATCGGGTCCTTTCCCAAATTCCTTTGTTGAAGCTTGAGCTCCCAGTGGAAGTATATTTAGAGAAAAAGTCTTTTTTCGTTGTTGTTTTGTTTTTTCTGAGATGGAGTTTCACTCTTGTCGCTCAGACTAGAGTGCAGTGGCGAGATCTTGGCTCACTGCAACCTCTCTCTCCTGGGTTCAAGCAATTTTCTTGACTCAGCCTCCCAGGTAGCTGGGATTACAGGCATGCAAGGCAGCATCACCATGCCCAGCTAATTTTATATTTTTAGTAGATACAGATCTCGTCATCTTAGCCAGGCTAGTCCCAAACTCCTGACCTCAGGTGATCCACCCCTGTCAGCCTCCCAAACTGGTGAGATTACAGGTGTGAGCCACCATGCCCAGCAGGAGAAAAAACCTTTAAGGGGGAAATTGAGGTTATACAAGGTCCTATTTGTGACATTCTAATCCAATTGGGCAGGCGTCTTCATATGAACAGGAAGAGACACCAGGGGTGTACATGCTCGAAGGAAAGGCCACATGAGGACATAATGAAAATGTGGCCACTGCAAGTCAAGGAGAGAAGACTCAGGCGAAACCAAACCTCCTGGCAACTTGATTTTGGACTTCTCGCTTCCAAAACGTTGCAAAAATAAATTTCTGTTTTTTAAGCCATCTGGTCAGTGGTATTTTGTTATGGCAGTCCTAGTAGTAATGTATAGCAACATTAATTGCATATGCTATCTTAATTTCTGCTGTGCCTTACAACACTTTTACCAACTCTGGGATGTATGACATACATGGACATCTTTGGAGCTTATTTTGCCACCATAGTAGTCTGTGAGTGAAGAAAGGAAACACTCTTTTCACAACAATGAAGATGCAAAGACCCCAGATTTCCTTTTTCTTCAGTTTGGCAAATAGGCAAGGACAAAGAAAAATAAATTAAATTTAACAAATTATCAAGAAATAAACACCATAGAAACATTTTTACCAAGGTGGAGAGGCCTGAATGGGATAAAGTCATGATTTTAAACAGTGTATGTTTTGTTGGTAGTGAGAGAGATGTGAGGGGTGCTATTTCTAAGGATTTTCTTTTTTTTTTTTTTTTAAGATTCCAGGAAATCAGAGTATAGTGTAGAGGAGGCAAAACTTTGTCTCTTCCTTGTTTGTATTTTTATTCATCTGGATGTGATAATTATTTTAACATGTGACAAGCAGGAGAAAAGCATACAAATTTATTTCTTAGAAGTTTTAGGTGACAAGGAGCTCTCATAAGGAAATGAAGACTGAAAGAAGCAGTTGAAGTCAAACACCATATACTGAATTGGACAGAGTAGTAAACTGTGAAAATGTAATCAAGTAAAGGAACTTGGGCAAGAGTAGTTAATTGAGTAGAGAAGTGACTAGGAGTAAAAAGGATTACATTAACAAGGTTAATTTTTTTTTTTTTTACAGATTTCCCTTGGCTTCAATTTTCCATCCTTGATGAAAATCATGTTACTTTCAGGCGAGGACATTAGCAAGATGGCCGATTTGAAGCTAATAACTCTCTCCTCTTCCCACAAAAATCCCAAAGCAACAAATAAGGATCTAAATTTTGACCAAAATAACTAACAAAGAGCATCAGAGAACAGCAAAGAAGCAGGAGGAATCCTTTAGAGAACAGAAACCCAGGATGACTGCACAGAGAAGGGGAGAAAACACATTGGCTCTGCCACATCATCTCCTCAGTCAGAATTAACACAGAACCAGGAGGAGCTTCTCACTGTGGGGGAAGGGGAAGCAAATGGACCCCACCCCCAGTCACCACTTTGGACACCTATAGTCTTCTCTATTGGACATTCCTTTGTACCTCCCAAGCTTTGCACCAGCTGAGGGAGCTCCCTGGAGTCAACAAGGCTGAGCTATCTGTAGAGAAGAAGCTGAGACTATGCCCCCCACCACTGTGGTCTGTGCTGCTACTGCTTTGTACTATTTTGGAAGTGGAGACTCTTCCAGAGTGTGTCCTGCTCTGGGGATGAGTAGCCATTGCATCCCTTTATCCCTGAGGCTCAGTGACCATGATTACCTGGTAACATGTCATCCCCAAGCAAAGCTAATGCTCCATCTTACCCCTCAGGGGCAAGTTACTGCACAGCAATTCCTACTCAATTATCTCAATTGCTAGGGCAGCCTCCTTTTAGGGTCACAGCTAAGATCACAAATGACCTCACCGCCTCTAGGACCTCAGGCCTCTGGCATATAGGAACAGTTGTGCCCCCTGGCACCACAGCTAAGGCAAAACCCTGTGTTCCAAGGGGTCTAATTCTCTAGCAAACATGGGCAGTTGCACCTCCTAGCACCACAGCTGATGTGGTACCCCACCTGCAGGGATCCAGAGGCTCCACTGACCCATGGAACCACACTTTCTGGGGCCAGGTAGACATAGTGTCTCAAATTTCAGGGAATCAAAGAATTGCCTGAGCTGTTTGGCCCTCCAGGCTGAACCATAGATGGAACTGTGGAACTAGATAGAGCTACTTGGAACTCGATGGCCCCTTGAGGTCTATAAATGGCTGAGACATCTGCTCTTCCGGGTGGTTGAATCATCACTGCACTGATCCCTAAGTCCCAATTCACAGTAGTACCTCGCCCTTTCTAGGTTCTTGCTGCTGCTGTACCTGGCCTCACAGAGACCGGGTTGCTGCTATTTCCTAACATCCTAACTGGGTTACTGAAGTTTCCCAACATCCTAGGATCTAGTGTCACCTTATCTTCCAGGGCCTGAGCTGCCAATGTGCTCTGTTGGTTCTGAGTCTCAAATTGCAACTGTGCCCTATCTCTGGGGCCCAAACCCTTGGAGTACTCCTTCCTTCCTGAAACTATGTTATGTTGTGCCCTGATCCCCAGTGTCAGAATTGCAGCCACATCCCGTACACCTGAGACCAAGGTGCTTGGGTATACTTCAGAAAAACAGACTCCAGCCAAGTGAGAGAACTGTATCCATTTGTTTCTTGGAGAGTGAACTTGTGCCTCAAGTCTCAGGTGCTGTACTAGATTCTCAAGACCCGAAACCATGAATCTGGCTTCACGGTTTCTCCAAGCACCTGTGCCCTGAATCCCAGTGCCACTGTGGCTGTGTGTGAGCCATGTCAGGCCCAATACCAAGAGAAATCACCTTAGGTAAGACTCCTCATTGTGAGGAAGACAAGAACAGGAGAATACCTAAAGATCCTGCCCCAATTACCTATACAGACACCATCACTGCCACAAACTCCTATAGCCTAGACAACTGAGGCAGCCAGTTATTGCTAATGTTGGTTACAACAACAACAACAAAAAGTTGCATGGAGACTAAACAACTGCACCCACATAAAAACCAGGGCCACCATACCCTGCCCAACACAGCATCTTCTGGTCCATCTGCAAGTAAATGTCTTCTCCTACCAAAGCCATTCGCTAAACTTTGAAATAGGTGACTGCAACACCAGATGCACAGAAATCAACAGAGAGACATAAACAATATGAAAATGAAAGGCCACATGACACCACCAAGGGAATATAATAATCCTCCAGTAACTGACCCCACGGAAACAAATTTATAAGCAGTTTAAAAAATAATTGAAAATAGGCTGGGTGTGGTGGCTCACTCCTGTAATCCCAGCACTTTGGGAGGCCGAGGTGGGCGGATCATGAGGTCAGGAGATTGAGACCATCTTGGCTAACACGGTGAAAACCCATCTCTACTAAAAATACAAAAAATTAGCTGGGCATGTTGGCAGGCACTTGTAGTCCCAGCTACTACTTGGGAGGCTGAGGCAGGAGAATGGCATGAACCCAGGAGGTGGAGCTTGCAGTGAGCCGAGATCACACCATTGCACTCCAGCCTGGGTGATAGAGCGAGACTCCATCTAAAAAAATAAATAAATAAATAAAAATAATGATCTCAAGAAAACTTAATGAAAAATAATAAAATACAAATAGGCTATTCAATGAAATCAGGAAAACAAAACAATTCATGATCAAAATAAGAAATTGAACTAACAAATGAACGTCATTAAAAAGGGTCAAACTAAACTGTTGTTGCTAAAGAATTCAGTGAAATAATTTTTTAAAAACCATGAGCTACAATGGAAGCATATATCAAGCAAAAGAAAGAATCCATGAAGCAAGGTCATTTGAAATGACTCAAATCAGAAGAAAAAAAAACAAGAATAATGTAAAAAAGAGTACAGACAGACTATGAGACTTATTGGACACTATTAAGTGAAGCAATATTCACAAAGAGTTTCAAAAAGTGAAAAGATAGAGCAATGACATGAAGCTTATCTAATGCAATAATTGCTGAAAACTTCCCAAGTCTTGGAAGAGATACGTATATCCAAATTCATGAAGCTCAATAGTCCCCAAATGGATGGAACACAAAGAGATCCTTTCAAAGGTACATTATAATTAATCTGTCAAAAGTCAAAGGCAGAGAATTCTAAAAGCAGTGAAAGAAAACTATGAAGTCATATATAAGAGAAAAATCATTAGACTATTAACAGATACATCAGCAGAAACTTTGCAGGCCAGGAGAGACTGAGATGATACATTCAAGGGACTAAAAAGAAAAAGAAAAAGAAAACTGCCAGCCAAGAATACTATTTGCAGTTAATCTATTCCTCAGAAATAAAACATAAATAAATTCAGTGCCACAAAAGCAAAAGCTGAGGAATCATTACCACTACATATATCTTACAAGAAAAAGCTTAAGTCAGTTCTTCAAACCCAAACAAATAAAAAGTGATAACTATAATGAATAAATATGAAAATATAAAAATCACTAGTAAAGGTCAATATTTAGTCAAATCCAGAATACTCAAATACTGTGGTATATATTAATAAGTCATATTAATACATTTCTCTAATATCAAGTTTAGAGATATGTCAAAGTATCTAAAGCTACAAGAAGTTATTGAGGAATCTACAGTATAAAAAGTTATATTGTGATGTCGCTAATTAAATTGTAGGTTGCTAGGAAGGTAAAACTCTAGAGTTTTTATAGGTGACAGCATTTAATTATCAGCTTAAAATAGTTCTTTGTAATTATAATTTTTTATGTAAGTCTCACAGAAACCACAATACAAAAAGCTACAGCAGTTATACAAACATTAAAGATTAGGAATCAAAGCATAACACTACAAAAAAGGATCAAAAATTACAAAGGTAGACAAGAGATGAAGAAGGAAACAAATGAGTTACAAAACAACCAGAATGTAAATAACAAAATAGCAATAGTAAGTCTTTGTTTATCAATAAAAAACTGTAAATGAATTAAATTGACTAACTGAAATCATAGAATGGTAATTATTAAAAAGTCAAGAAACAACAGATGCTGATGCAGTAACAAAGAAACAGGAACACATTTACACTGTTGGTAGAAATGTAAATTAGTTCAACCATTGTGGAAGACAATGTGGTGATTCCTGAAGGACTTGGAACCAGAAATACCCTTTGACTCAGCAATTCTATTACTGGGTATATACCCAAAGGAATATAAATCATTCTATTATAAAGATACATGCATGCATATGTTCATTGCAGCACTACTCACAATAGCAAACACATGGAATCAACCTAAATGCCCATCAATGATAGACTAGATAAAGAAAATGAGGTACATGTACACCATGGAATATCATGCAGCCATGAAAAGGAACAAGATCATGTTCTTTGCAGGACATGGATGAAGTTGGAAGCCATTATTCTCAACAAACTAAGACAAGAGCAGAAAACCAAACACCACATGTTCTCACTTACAAGTGGGAGCAAAATGATTAGAACCCATGGACATAAAGAGGGGAACACCACACCCTGGGGCCTATCAGAGGGTGGAAAGTGGGAGGAGGGAAAGGATCAGGAAAAATACAAATGGATACTAGTCTTAATACCTGGATGCTGACGTAATCTGTATAATAAATCCCCATGAAACACATTTACCTATGCAACAAACCTGCATATCCTGCACATGCACCCCTGAACTTAAAACAAAAACTAAAAGAAAAAAAAGAAAAAAAAGATGTACCACAGAATTTAAAGTGCCCCACTGTTGAGAACAAGCCCCCCAAAATCTGGCCATAAACTGGCCCCAAAACTAGCCATAAACAAAATCTCTGCAGCACTGTGACATGGAGGAAAACCGCTAAAGGCATTCTTAAGCCAAAAACAATAGCATGAGCAATCTGTGTCTTAAGGACATGCTCCTGCCACAGTTAACTAGCCCAACCTATTCCTTTAATTCAGCCCATCCCTTCGTTTCCCATAAGGGATACTTTTAGTTAATTGAATATCTGTAGAAACAATTGTTAATAAATAAATACATGATTAATAAATATTGTTAATAAATACATGATTAAATCTCTGTTTGGGGCTCTCAGCTCTGAAGGCTGTGAGACCCCTGATTTCCCACTTCACACCTCTGTATTTCTGTGTGTGTGTCTTTAATTCTTCTAGTGCCGCTGGGTTAGGGTCTCCCCAACAGAGCTGGTCTTGGCACCCTATTTGCAGCCCTTCCCTTGACCAGGACTCAACAGATGTAGAACAGGACAGTTCACAGGAAGAAAGCTTGGATAAAGTCATCGAAGGAACTGTTGGCTATTGACTCATTGTTTAAGTTTGTTTAATTGTTTTGCCAAAGTCTGATGTTGCTCTTATGTGGAAATAGAAATAATGAGGATATTCGAGGGGATGGTTCTGATTTTTTGACAGAGCTGCAGTAGTCTCAAATAAAAAGAATAGAGATTGGACCCAGAAAAAGAAGACTTGGGGCAACAACATACATTGCTTCTTTTAAGATTTTAATGAAAACTAATGTCCTCCAGGAAAAGAAATGTAACCCATTGGAAAGCAGTCTTATAATATGGAGTAAATAGCAGCTTTTTGATAATGGTTTCATTTGTAATTTTTTTTTTTTTTTTGAGATGGAGTCTTGCTCTGTTGCCCAGACTGGAGTGCAGTGGTGTGATCTCAGCTCACTGCAACCTCTGCCTCCTGGGTTCAAGTAATTCTCCTGCCTCAGCCTTCTGAGTAGCTAGGATTAAAGGCATGCACAATCACGCCCGACTAAGTTTTGTATTTTTAGGGATTTCACCATGTTGTCCAGGCTGGTCTTGAACCCCTGACCTCAGGTGATCCACCTACCTCGGCCTCCCAAAGTGCTGGAATTACAGGCGTGAGCCAATGCTCAGCCTCATTTGTGAATATTGTAAATACCTTGTAACTAGAAATTCTGTTGTGAAAAAAACCCTGTAATTTTCTTGAAAAAAAAAAAAAAAGAAGAAGAAGAAATGCCTGAGACTGTGTAACTTATAAGAAAAGGTGTTTAATTGGATAATGGTTGCATGGGCTGCACAGGAAGCATGGTAGCATCTGCTTCTGGGGAGGCCTCAGGAAACTTTTACTCATGGTGAAAGGCAGATGGGAGCAGGCACCATCTTACATGTCAGGAACAGGACTAAGAGGGGAGGAGGTGCCACATACCTTTAAACAACCAGATCTCATGAGAACTCACTCACTGTCACGACATAATACCAAGCAAAAAATCGACCCACATAATACAATCACCTCCCACAGGGTCCCACCTCCAACACTGAAGACTAGAGGACATTATGCTAAATAGAATATACCAAACACAGAAAAAAAAAAAAAAATTGCATGATCTCACTCTTTTTTTGTTTTTATTTTTGAGATGGAGTTTCACTCTTTTTGCCGAGGCTGGAGTGCAATGACGCCATCTCGGTTCACTGCAACCTCAGCATCCAGTTCAATGATTCTCCTGCCTCAGCCTCCAGAGTAGCTGGAATTACAGGCATGCACCACTACACCTGGCTAATTTTGTATTTTTAGTAGAGACGGGTTTGCGCCATGTTGACCAGTCTGATCTCTAACTCCTGACCTCATGTTTTTCGCCTGCCTTGGCCTCCCGAAGTTCTGGGATTACAGGCATCAGCCACCACACCTGACCACTTGATCATCTTACTTTTAAGCCAAATCTAAAATAAATAAATAAATAAACATCCAGACATAGAGAACAGAAAAGTGGTTGGAGGTGTATGGAGAGATGTCGATCAGGAGGTCTAAGTAGCAGATACGTAGAATGAACAAGAGTAGAGATCTAATGTACAACACGAGGACTGAAGGTAATAAAAGTGCTATATATGAAAAGTAGTTAAAACAGACTATATGAAAAAAGTTACTGTTTTTCAGTTTAGGGAGGGCAACTTTCACATGGGAATTTTATCTCCTGTTTATAAGAAACAGAATGAAGGTCAGAGGCAACTCAGAATGGTCAATATGCTAAAGCAACATATTAGGAGTGGCATATTCTTAAGTCCTTAAATAGCAAAATGACCCAATCAAAAATTCAAGACACACAGAGGAAATTCTTAGTAAGAGACAGTAAAGCTGGAGAGAAAGTAAAATAATATAAATAATAATAAATAAGTTGTTGAGGTCAGGTGGCTCACACCTGTAATCCGAGCACTTTGGGAGGCCGAGGTGGGTGGATCACTTGAGGTCAGGAGTTTGAGACCAGCATGGCCAGCACGGTGAAATCCTGTCTCTACTAAAAATAAGAAAATTAGCCAGGAATGGTGGTGGGCAACTATAATCCCAGCTACTGAGGAAAAGCTGAGGGAGAAAACCACTTGAACCCAGGAGGCAGAGGGTCCAGTGAGCTGAATCATGCCACTACACTCCAGCCTGGGTGACAGAGCCTGGGGGAGGGTGAGAGATTGAGACTGTCTTAGGGAAAAAAAAGGTTGTTGTGAAAATTCCTTACTAGAACCAAGAATCACCCTCTGTAAGCCGAGGGGAAGCTCAGATCAAAAAGACCAATCCAGGTTGGTAGCTGGTCAAAGATGTACTTAGAGGGAACTTACAAAAGAGCAAGTCTTCGGTGGCAGCAAGATGAGGTAGATCTCTGGGCTTGCAGTGCATGCCTGTCTAGTCTTTCATACCATGAGAAAGAAAGAAAAAAAAAAAAAAGAGCCACTGAAGGCATACTGAACCACCTGATTGCTTTCTTAAATCTATTTACTTTTTTTTTTTTTTTTTTTTTTTGAGACAGAGCTTTGCTCTGTTGCCCAGGCTGGAGTGCAGTTGCTTGAGCTTGGCTCACTGCAAGTTCCACCTTCCCAGGTTCAACAATTCTCCTGTCTCAAC
This sequence comes from Macaca nemestrina, assembly GCF_043159975.1. NCBI lineage: Eukaryota > Metazoa > Chordata > Mammalia > Primates > Cercopithecidae > Macaca > Macaca nemestrina. The sequence continues at coordinate 168,814,261 of NC_092127.1, forward strand.
CTCCCAAGTAGCTGGGACTGCAGGCATGCACCACCACGCCTGGCTAATTTTTGTATTTTTAGTAGAGATGGAGTTTCACTATGTTGGCCAGGCTGGTTTCCAACTCCTGACCTCGTGATCCACCCGCCTCGGCCTCCCAAAGTGCTGGGATTATAGACATGAGCCACCGTGCCAGTCCTTAAATCCATTTACTTTCTACTGAAAGGAATTGTTTGGTTTCCCTGCAATCTGGTCAACATTGCCAAGGAGGATGTTGACAGAAGCAGCAGTTATCTAGGTGCTGGTATGCTTCCTCCTGTGGCTGCGTCCTACAGCTCATTTTGTGGTCACACAGCCAGAATATATTTTCACAACATAATTCTTTTGTTTTCCATGTTAATGATCTTTTCTGGATTGCAAAAGGCAGTGAATTTAAAAACACTTTTACATGTATTATTTGTTTGATTCTGTCAGAGATCTTATAGAAGAGATATCTTTCAATCTATTTTTACATATGAAGGACTAGAAATTCAGAGAAGCTACAGTTCTTGAGAAAGTTAACATTTGTATCTAGATTTTCCAACACTAAGTTCAGGCCTTTTTTAATTACCCCAAGAAGATGAATTTACTCTGAGCCAAAATTAAATGGAATGCAAGTTCCCAGAAGAGGAGAGAATCTACATCTGTGCTACAGTTAGCTCACCTATAAAATGAAAGATTAGAGTGAGTATGATCTTCAAGGTTCGTGCAATTCAAAAACCTCTATGAGTAACCTTTCCCTGCTTTTACAGAAGACCAAATATCTTCTTCATTGATGATTTGTCATGTACGTTTTCTATGTATTTCTTCTCTAGCCCTTAGACACTGACTTAGTAGTTTTAATTCTCGAAGTCCAAATTATTTGATGATGGGAGTGGAGTGCTGACTTATTGTAGTCTACACAAATGCTAGTCAAGTCGGAGAAGGTCAAAGAATTAATAACAGAAATTCTATCACAACCAAGCCCCTTGATACTGAGATTAGTGATTTTTCATGACACCATGCTGTTTATCATATCTATCTAGCTCATCAGTATGTATTACTGATTAAATTACTTTCTTCTTCTCAAGATTTCTTTTACCCTTCTTCTTTGGTTTTGCGTGTGTGTGTGTGTGTGTGTGTGTGTGTGTGTGTGTGTGTGTCTTCCATTTGATAACTTTCCCCAAATAGAAAATTCCCTATAGAATCAAAGTGCAGTTTGGAAAGATAAGATGTCAATTATGTTGAACATTCAGAAATGATATATGATTGTCCTGAGTTAGAAGATTGTGCAGGATTATTTTTGCTTTCCTGTCATTGACTGAATAATCTCCCTCTCAGCTTAAATCCCAGTTGTAACAATTAGCTCAAATAATTGTGTGCATAGCATTCTCATTGCACTGAAAGATGCATTTCAAATTTTACTTTTAGTATCACCTCCATTGTGGCTCATATATTACCATAAAAATGGATTTTGCTTATGTGTGAAGTTAGTCAGTGTTTCCCAAAAAGGAAAAGCATTTTCCACATGAAGTGAAGCTGGGAAATGGGAAAATGTTACCCAACATAGTCTTAAACATTATATTATGCCTAGAAAAGCTAAGAACTCAGTTACAAACTGCTCATTTTACAAGTGCTTTGCAAATGTCCTAATTTATTGCCATGACATCCACAAGAGAGGTTGGTTAAGTAATCCAGATATTCTAAAACGTTAACAGTGTCAATATCTGCAATCTAAATGTAACAAAAAAGCGTTTTACTGTGTTCAATATACTTTATACTTAGAGAAGTAGAAATATGTTGCTATAAAAAAGTATCTAGAGTAATGAAAATTATGGTGTTTGGGGATTTGTAAATTATTCAGTGTTAAGCTCTTCTTACATTATTTACCCTAGCTAGCTTTATAACATAATCTCTCCTGCTATATATCATTCCATCTTCAGTTTCAAAATAAGCTTTTAAAAAAAATTTAGTTAAAAGCATGAACTTTTAGAAGGACTTTAATTTTCCAATTTTCTTAAATAAGAGTTATTTATTATTGCCTTTATTACCCCAACTTAATAACTAATAAGAGACTAGTAAATAATGTTGCTACAGTACACATTTACAGCTGTGTTTTTTACATGTTAGCATAACCTATTCCACATATTACACTAGATGCACATAGAAATACAATATATATGTATTCATACATAAACATTGTATATTACACCAAATTTACAAATCAATGTTAAATATCATACATATATTAAATGTACAATACAATTTACATTAAATTTAAATTCTATTAAAATATGCTAGCCTGGAATTTATCAACATCTATGATGTATCTGTGTTAAATATAATTAAGATGGCATAAGTTTATTGGTGGCATATTCATAAGTGGAAATTCTTATGTATTAATGATTTCCGTGAAGTAACAAAGAGTTAATTCTGTTCTGAATATTTCAAGTAGTAGAAAGCAACTCAGCCTTTCAGTTTTTTATCATTGGGAGTTTAAATTTTTCTTCTTGTAAGAGAAACATTTAGTTTACTACCTTTTCGGATATAATTACCTTAGATTTTACACATAAGTAATTGTTATGATTATTTATTTCTGAAAATCCAAGAGAACATTTATTTCTGAAAATCCAAAATGAATATGCAAACATTTAAGATTTTGCTTCATAAATAAGGTGTTTTAACAGGTAAGAGTTTCTTTTTTAAACATAAATTTTAAAATTATCCACAACCACACTTGACTTGTTTCGTATTAGGTTCTAAAAAGATCTCATTATAGCATACTACATGAATGCAATAAGAGAAGTTTATTCCTTTTCTGTAATGTTCCTACTAAGTTAACTACCTTATTGACATTAAAAAATCTAAATATAGATTTAGATGTTGATTAGTGGTTTCTTCCTTATTGTTTGCTACACCATGCCACTTTCCTAACCATCCTTCAGTAGTGTGACATAATTTATTCATCCTTTCAGCATATCTCTATTGGATACCTGTGTTTCCCTAAGTAGTTTATCAATAGCTCCAAGAAGTTCCTTCACTCCCTGACTGATTTCCAGTCCCTTCCCAATCTAAAACCTTTAAATTAACCAACCGTATTTTTTCTCTACTCTCAAACATCTCCCCTTATTGTTTGGTGAATTACAAATATTCTGTTTGTTACCAATGACTCTTTTTCATTCATTTATTGACTAATCTAAACTTGATCTCTTATAAGCCACAGCACTTGGAGTGTGTAGTTTTGTTCTCACCAAATTCATTTTACAGTAGCATATGTGTTAATTATCTACACAAAGCTGGAGTAAGAATTACTTGAGGGAAAGGGTCATTATTTATTCCAAAGCTTCCTTTCTTTTCCTTCTTAGGTAAGCATACGTATTACACCTGTATCAATTATATTCAGTTGATTCATGCTTTCTAGCATCATGCTCACTGATTAGTTACGACCCACATCATCTCACCAAGATTATTATAGAAGCCTCCCAAATGACAGCCCTGCTGATTCTTCTATACTGCCAACAGATTCTCATTACACATTGAAACCCCCCCACTCCATCATTATCCTCAGACCATTCTCTGGAGGGCTCCAGTGTAGAAGATAGCTCAAATTCCATCTATATCGGACTCTTCAAACTTCACTCGTACCTTGCTCTACAGTCTCTTCATTTTCTCCACAGTGACACTGGGTAATTCATTGTCTTCAGAACACGTTTGGCCCTGTCATGGCTGTGTATGTTTTCCATATTGCTTATTTCAAAAATATGAAGAAAATTTCTGAAGAAAATCCAACCTCACACAGATAGGTAGTTGGAAAAGGAACTTAATAGCCTTTTTAGATAATTTTGGATGTATTTCTTTGATATTACACCCAAACTCAATAAGTGGTTCTTTCTTAAAGGATAGTTACAATGTGGACTCTGAAGCCACCTCAGACTCTCTTCCATTAAAATCTATTGATCTATTCTGCACTTAGAAAATATTCCTTGTATATAATCATATTATGCTTTGGTCATCTCAAATATATCGATTAACTTAATTATGCAAGTCTTTCCAATTTTGATGCAATTCATTATATAATATAAAAAATCACTTGGTTAATATAACCATCCAAATGATCAGAACAATCTCTAGTATTGGAAATCTTCCAAGTTTATTGCAGTAGATATGAGTTACCCAAAATTCTATTTTTAATACGAAAACTTAAACTTTTTCTTTGGCAGAAAGTAGTCATTTTTTCTTAAAGTAACAGACTCACTTGATACATTTTTGAGAATATCTGCCAAATTTTCAACTCAGAATAACCAGAGTGTGTTTTTTAGTCATTTTTTTCAAATTAAAATGAAATTTTTTGTCAAATGTGTCACCTTAGTTCATAACTCAATCACACACAGATTTTTCTTAAAGTCACCATTGACCTTACATATGAGGCACTAGAACTTTATTTGTACTTCTCACTTTATCACACTAGCTATCAAAGTTTGAAATTTAATATAATTAATAAGTACTGCTTCATCAATATTATTCTTAAGTGTAACTGGAATAATTATAATTTTACATGGCAATAGGGTGGCAGTAAAGATTTCAACACTACTAGTACAGTTTAGTACTGAGGAGAAAACAGCGTGGCCACCATTGCTTTTGTACGATCAGTTGAAATGTTAATTATTGAAAAATGGAAATAATAGCTTAGCATACTAATAAAAACATTTTTGCTTCTGAGAAGGATTTGGGGGATTTATTGACCATACTCAGAGAACTTCTGCTTTATAACTTAATGTAATTGATTTGTACAAAATTATATATAAATTTATATTTATTTGGTGTCTTGATGCTCAATATGAGGGAGTAATCAATATATCCTGATTACCAGTACATTACTCATGAGTTGATAAAATTGAGTGCATGAGGGAAAAATAAATTCTTCAGGCTTAAGATATATAAAACTCTAATTTTTAGTGAATTTTATGTTCATTTTGTATTGAAGCCTCTTCCTTAGTCAAGGTTATCCAGATTTTGACTGTAAGTGGATAATCCTGACAATCAACAATACTCTTTTTTTAGGAAAATTGCTTTTATAAATAAATATCATATGTTAAACTTTTAATTCTTAATTCAACACTGCCCCTACATAATTTATTTCAAATATTTTCTAGCACTGGTCTAGTTCTGGGCTTCATAGTATGTTACATATAGATAATAAAAGTAAGAAATAGTGATCTCTGCAATGAGCTTCATAGTTTCTCAAAATAAAGATGATTAAAGAATATTATGAGTGATAGAGGACTAACTTGTATTTCCTATCCCCCCTTTGACTTCTGTTGCAAGAGAAATGCGTCAGATTCTTTATTCATTCAGCAATTGACTCATTGTGGTCACTCAGAACCAGGTATTGTGCTAGAATAAAGACACGGTATATAATGAAGAGTAAAATTAAAGTGGATCCTGCCACCATGAGGCTTATAGAAATCCAGAGGAACACATATATAAGTCATATGCTATGCAAGTTACACATCATAGCAAAAGCTACTAAAGGAAACAATAGGAGCTATAAAAGAAAATTAAGGGTGAGATGGATTATAATTTGATTGGGGATCCATGAATGTGTTTTGTTAAAAGTGACATTTTTCAGAGTGTAAGATTTGAGTAGGAAGCAAATAGGTTACAATCATATAAGAGAGAATGTCAGAAAGAAGGAATAACACATGTAAATACCTTAAGCTGGGGAACATTTTGGCATTTGGAGGAAACAAAAGATGGCTGTGCTTGGTCTGGAATGCATGAGAGAAAATGATCCTACGATTTGATAGAGAGGAAGGTGGGGAGCGAACAAGTGTACATTGATGAGGATTATATTGTATCTTCAGTGGACAGCGAGTTGATGAAGGATTCAAAGAAGATGAGGTTATAATTCCATACTCATTTTCTTTCCCTTTGTTTTAAGTATTTTACAGGTGGAAAATGCACAAATCATAAATAGGTTTTCAAAGAGTAAGAACCAAGTAAACATACCTTTGTAACCTCAACCTATTGCCAGATACTACACCTATGCCCTCTTCTTTTCTTTATCCTTCCCTTCTCCTAGGGTTGATCACTCTCCTTACACCCAGCCCTTTAGATTAGTTTTGATTCTTTGAAACTTTACATAATAAATGACAGAGCAAACATTCTTGTGTCTGGCTTATTTTGTTCCATGTTACATTTCTGCCTGCAGCAGTGGTTTATTCAATTTATTTTTGTATAATATTCTGCATTCTGACCATAACTCTATTTACTTATTTATTCTATTACTAATGGACATCTGGGTGTATCAGTGTTTGGCTGTAAAGTTAATGCATCCATCAACATTTTTGCACAATTTTTGTTGTATCAGTGCACACATTTCTGTTGAATATATACAGAGCAAAGGAATTGCTAGACCAAAGGGCATATGTATATTTGAATTTAGTAATAATGAAACAGTTTCCAAAGCTGGTTATACTCAATTGCACTTCCACTAGCAGTGTATAGTAGAAAGAGAAATAAATCTACTATGTGGAAGAAAAAAAAAACCCACAAAGAAACATGCCTATTGGGATCTTGGCATTGGATGGAAAGAAAAAGAAATCTCTCCTGAGAATTCATACTCACAAACTGGCCCTCATATGGATTTGCAGCTAGTGATCCAAAACTTTCAAGATGAGAATTTATTTCTAAGTGATCCCATGTAAGTACCTTCGAGCACCAGGCAGAAGCAAACACAAGTACTCTCAAGAGAAATGCTTTTTTTCAGCCAGGCCTTACAAAAATCTCATAGATAATGTTCCAGGAGAAATAAAACCACAGTTAAAAAAATTCACAAAACTTGCAATAAGAGAAACCATCATGAGGAAGAACTTACAGAAAGAAGAGTGAGAAAAGTTAAATTCCCAAAGAGTACAGATATTGGAGCTGTAAGATTTTTTTTTTTTTTTTTTTTTTTTGAGACGGAGTCTGGCTCTGTTGCCCGTGCTAGAGTGCAGGGGCCGCATCTCAGCTCACTGCAAGCTCCGCCTCCTGGGTTTACGCCATTCTCCTGCCTCAGCCTCCCGAGTAGCTGGGACTACAGGCGCCCACCACCTCGCCCAGCTAGTTTTTTGTATTTTTTTTTAGTAGAGACGGGTTTTCACTGTGTTAACCAGGATGGTCTCGATCTCCTGATCTCGTGATCCGCCCGTCTCGGTCTCCCAAAGCGCTGGAATTACAGGTTTGAGCCACCGCGCCCGGCCAAGATTTTTTTTAAAAGTATGTATTGTTTTAGAAAAGTAAATAAAATAATTAAAATATGAATACTTAATATAATATAAAATATTACGACATCTGAGAATATATGAAAAAGAACCAATTAAATTATAAACTAGATTATAAAGGTGGATAAACTTTATAAATAGAATCACTGAAGCAAAACAAAGATTCAATATAAAAAAGATAAGTAGTGTGGATGATTGAGAATGTATAATATGAACCTCAGCAGATTTTCAGAAAGACATAATGAAAGAAGTGACAATATTTAAAGAGATAATGGCAGAGAATTTTCCTAAACTTAAGAAGAACAATTGTTAGATCCAGAAAACCCAATCAATTGTAAACAGTATAAAAAAGAGAAATCTAAACTTAGACATGTCACAGTGAATCTGCATAGAACAAGCAGCCAATGAAACATCTTGAAATGAAGACAAATTGACCATAAAGGAGCCATGATGAGACTAAAAACTGACTTTCCAATAGCTACAATAGGCGTTTGACGGAGGCAACATCATTTCATATACAGTGTGTAACCCAGTGATTATCTAAAATCACTATAAATGTGTATTAAGCCCAAACCATATAAATTTGCATTAAGCCATTACTCTTGGGTTTAATACAAATTTGGACTTTGATAATAGTATTAAATGGTTTAATACTTGGGCTTTAATAGTAGTATTAAACTGTTTAATACTATTAAGCTTGGGCCCAATATAAACACAAATTTATAGTGTTTTGTTTTTGTTTTGTTACTAACAACAAACCATCATTATGAGTATGGAGAGAAGGAAACAAATATCAAATAGAAAATTGCTTGACATGCAAAATGAGGTTATGAGTGAAGATACTGGTAAACATCTTGATATATATATACACAAGTATTTTCTGAATAAGACAAAAATAACATCACATTTGAGGAGTGTATTAGTTTCCTTGTGTTACTATATTGAATTACAACAAGCAGTGTGGTTTTATAAAACAGTAATTTATTCTCTTACGTTTCTGGAGGTTAGAAATTTCAAATCAAGTTGTCAATAGGGCCCAGATATCTCTGAAGGTTCTAGGGGAGTGTTTGTTCCATGCTTGTGTGTCAGTCAGTCATCTTTGGCTTTCCTTGACTTGAAAATGTGTCACTCAAGTCTCTGCTTCATCATGGTTGTTTTTATCTCTTCTCATAAAGACACCAGCCATACTAATTTTAGGGCCCTCCTCACTCCAGTATAAACCCATTGTAACTTGATTATATCTGCAAAAACTCAATATCTGAATAAGATCACATTTATAAATACTGAAAATTTGAATTTAAACATATTTTTGGGCAAGACACAATTAACCCACAAGAGGTTTTAAAAAGTTACTAAAATCTAAACAATACTTAGAAAGATGAGGGAGGGGGTAAATAGTATTAAACTGTTCTTATGGGTTTTTTTTTTCAATGTTCTGGTAAGAATAATGATATTAACTTTAGACTATCTTTAAACATATATGATATAAATATTATTTCTATATACTTATTATTTAATGAAGGATTAAAATTAATCTTTGGACATGTCTATGTTCCTATAACAATAGAAGAGTTCTTCGCAGAGTTCCGAAAACATAAGCCAACAAATTAAAACTACAGATTTTAAAAAATACATCCACGTGACAAAAATTAGAGTTATGTTTTTATTGCTTGTATTTTAGAAGTAAGGAGCATCATTTTATAGTTGTGGTGCCTCATATCAAGATTCTTAAAGAAATGAAATGAACAGAATGAAAGAAAAATGACTGCTAATGGCAAAACAAACAAACAAACAAAAAACTCCCCATAAATCAAAGTGAGATAAGTCTCCCTTCTATCTCTCTTTTCTCATGACTCAGGTACTATCATTACAAGGGGCAGATAGAAATTTAAGAAATACTTTTTCACAAAGAATTTTTAATAAGGGAATTTTTAAAAATCAGATTTTTAGAGCTCTATTTCTATGAGCCATGTATTAGAAAAAGAAAAATGACTGTTTCGCAGAATTGTTCCACATAATGACATTTGTATCCATGGAATTTTATATGTGATTCAAGTAATCAAACAAATAAAAACTTTCTTTCTGATATTTTAACCTGAACACTACAACCTCTGTTTCACTCACCTAGCTTTATATAGCCAAATATTAAAGCCATGTGGATTCCAATAATAGCCTTTTCTCTAACTTGAGACAGTTGAAGCAAGCTTATTTGCTATTTTTACCTGCTAATTACCTATTTGCAGTAGAATTTTAAAATGTTACCCTGATCTATGTCCTTATTTCCTTATGTTACATGCAATTCCCTGTTACTTTGTTTAAATAGGTTATCTCTAACAGTAATTGTCTAGAAGTGAGATATGCAGTCCGTTGGGTCACCATTACCTATACCAGTCATTCTAAATTTAGAACATGACAGGCTATATGTGATAGGAAACAAACATTCTATAAAGTTCCGGGATTATATTTCACATTTACCAATTATCAAGGGACCAAACTAGAAAATGTGCTATTTTGTTAAACCTTCCTAAAACTATTTGCTACCATGTATAGATAGGTTCTCATGTGCACAAATGAGTTACTTTTGTCATATATTATTTGTGGTTGCTCTCATTCTTCCTGTCAGAAATGACAATATTTGTTCTGCAGATAGGTCAGGGAGGAGAACAGACTGGAAAAGGCTAGATTTTTCTTTGTTAGCAGTTAGAAGCTGCTTGATGCTTTAAGGGCCTGGAGATAAATAAAACTACTATAATTGCAGAGTCATTTTTAGAATTGCACATCCACCGAGACATCTTGACCTGCAGCTATAAACTACTAGTCAGTACTTGAACTGTTCGTATCAGTTAATTAGAAAATGAATATGTAACTGAATAGATTCATTCAACAACCTACACCAGCATAGCAATAGTATCTCGGTACCTCAAAGCTCTACTATTTTCTTTCGTTTCTCCTTTTTTTCTCTTTTTCTTTCATGAATAACCACTCCATGTGTTAATTTTTCAATATAAAGACTCCCATAAACACAAGATGTTGTCGTTTTTCCTATGAATTGATATCAACAGAGCATTTTATTCACAATTCTTGAACAGAGTTTGTATGATGCTCAACTATGAAGTCATTTATTCCCAAGCAAAGAGTGACTTGGATATTCGTTCATTTATTTATGCCACAAATATTTTCTTAAATATTTATTATGTAACAATCAGTATGATAGGTAATGTTAATGAAGTAGAGAACAGGATGACTGACTGAGAAAGCTGAGTCTAGGCAGCGCCAATATGGAACATATAAAAATGAACAGCAAGCATGTGTAATAATGGCAGATTTTGATTTGTACTTTCATGGAAATGACAAATGCTGACATGACAGGAAATAACAAGTGAGTCCACTATATATCGGGTGGTCGGAAAAGGACTCCATATGAAGTGTTTGCTTAAAGAACAATCTTGAGTCAGTCGTGCCAGAAAAGTGGACAGCAAAACCGAGGTGGTGAAATATGAAAAAATATACCCATCCCTCATGCATTCTCTCTCAGTTTAAACTGGTAAATGTGCTTGTTGCAATTCTGTGGGAAAAAATAATGTGGGGTTAGATAAGACTAGAAAAGAGTCTGGGGACAGATAAATAGGACTTCTTTAGCTACAAGAAGGATTTTTAGTTTGATTCTGTATACTATAGAAAACAATGGAATAACTTTCAGCCAGTGAGTTACGTACTCTAATTTACATTTTAAAAACAGGATACAGTTTGCTATGTGAAGAGTGGAATTTTTTTCTGGAAAAGGACAAATTGGGAAATCAATTAGTTAGTTAAAATGTTATCTTTATTAGGATAGTAGTAATAGAGATGGAGAGGGAGGAAAACCCTAGATTTTGTCTTCAGAAACTGGTTGAATAGAATGCCACTTTCTAAAATGAACATCTTGGGCAAGAACTATATTGAGGGGAAAATTGTGATTTCTGTTTTAAATACACAAAGTTTGAGATACTTAAGATATATTCAAGTAGATGTGTCGAGCAAGCTGTTGTAAATATATGTCTGGAGCTCAGAAAATATGTCTGGGCTAAAAAATGTATATTTGGAGATGTTGTCATAGGTGGTGTTTAAAGTCATGGGGATTGATGAGATCTGTTAAGCAGATGAATTTCAAGGTTTAGATTACCTCAGGAATGGAGCCTGTGAAAGAGGGAGAATCCAATGAGAAAGGACAAACACAAGGAAGCTGTTATATAAATAAGTAGAAGGATTGTTTCCAGAGAAATAAATGATCTATTTATTGGATAACACTGACCCAGCAAGTAAAACGAGAAACTGAAATCACCGAGAAGATTTGACTTCACGCAGGACACTGGTAATGTAGACAAGAGCAGAATTATAGACAATCACTTGGAGGGTTCTGCATTACTGGGAGAGATTCATTCAGGGCAACAAACAGTAGACTTCACTCACTTAATTCATATAAGAAAATACATACATGTCATTCAATCCTTTAGAATATCATGACAAGTCTCTTCCTAATGTCACATGTTACAAAAAAGAATTTGTATTGATATTAAAGTGATCATCCACTCAGAAAGGGAACTCTGACCATCAGAGGTGGTCCTTCCAGTTTAGAACACCCTTCCATACATTACAGTCTGTCAGATTCTGGCTGGAAAAGGCTTTCGTCTAATTATCCCATTTTCCATAAATAATTCTACTCAGACTAATATGGCACAAGATTATATCAGTTGTGTGGTTGATACCCGCAGACCACTTGGAAAAGTACTGATAATAGAAATAGGACAAAAATTATTTTATAAAAACCAATATTCACAGATAAATCAGTAGAAGATTATTAGCAGTTATTTTTTTTTTAAATCAGTGATTATACTTAAAGGTAGTTTAATAACAGAAGACTTTTTTGCATTTTCATGACCAGGAGTGATGAAAAAATTTTAAATTAACGTATTATTTTACATGGGTATATTCAATCTATTTACAGTATTTTTTTTTTTTTTTTTTTTTTTTTTAGATGGACTTTTTGCCCAGATTGGACTGCAATGGCATGATCTTGGCTCACTGCAACCTCCACCTCCCGGGCTGAAGTGATTCTTCTGGCCCAGGCTTCAGAGTGGCTGGGATTACAGGTGCACGCCACCACGCCTGGCTAATTTTGTATTTTTAGTAGAGACAGTGTTTCACCATGTTGGTCAGGCAGGTCTCGAACTCCTGACCTCAGGTGATTCACCCACCTCAGCCTCCCAAAGTGCTGGGATTACAGGTGTGAGCCACTGCGCCCAGCCTATTTACAGTTTTAATAAAGTTTCTTGCCACTCTTTTCTGGTGAAAGCTCTGACTCCTCCTTATTCTTCTAGAGGTTTCAGAGGCCATTGCTTTCTTTTGAAACTGTCGAAGTGGAGCTACATTATGATTGCATTCTTTGTTTGTGTGTTTGTTTGTGACAGAGTTTCACTCTTGTTGCCTAGACTGGATGCAATGGTGAGATCTTGACTCACTGCAACCTCCACCTAGTGGGTTGAAGTGATTCTGCTGCCTCAGCCTCCTGAGTAGCTGGGATTACAGGCTCACACCACCACCTATTTTTAGTAGAGACAGGGTTTCACTGTGTTGGCCAGGCTAGTCTCAAACTCCAGACCTCAGGTGATCCACCTGCCTTGGCCTCCCAAAGTGCTGGAATTACAGGTGTGAGCCACCACACCGTGCCATGGTTACATTATTATTTTATTTTATTTTTTTAATTTGCTAAAGCCAGTGTTGAAGTTAAGAGTCACTCGTCACCCAGGAGAAGGATTATAAGAATTTTTAAATGTTGGGAGATGCGGGTTTTCAAAGTGCAACGTTCAAATTACTAAAGCTTTGATTTATATTTAAATTGAACGCTTATCTCAAAAAATATTTAAAAGATGTATTTTGTCACATTTTCCCAAATGGAGCCTATTTAAAAGCTAAAATTCTTTTTTTTAGCTATTCAACTGCTTTTTCCCAATTTTATTGAGGTATAATTGAAAAATAAAAATTGTATACATTCAATGTGTATAATATGATTTAATGTACATATACATTGTAAAACAATTATCAGAATCAAATTAATTAACACTTCCAATATCACATTTAGGTATCATTTGTTCATGCGTGTATGTTTGTGTGTGTGTATGTGTGTGGTGAAGATACTGAAGATCTATTCTCTTAGCAGATTTCAAGTAACAGTATAAGATTATTAACTATAGTCATCATGTTGTTAGATTTACAGAACTTATTCATCTTAAAACATTGTTTGTTCCCTTTGGCCTTTGACTAATATCTCCCATTTGCCCTCTCTGCTGGTCCCTGGCAACCACCATTCTACTCTCTGGTTCTATGAGTTGGACATTTTTTAGATTCCAAAGTATGTGAGATTCTACAACATTTGTTTTTCTGTATCTGACTTATTTTGCTTTGCATAATATTCTCCAGATTCATCTTTTTTGTCACAGTGGCAAGATTTCCTTCTTTTTAATGGCTGAATAGTAATGCATTACGTGTATATAGCACATTTTCTTTATGTGTTCATCCACTGATGGATACTTAAGTAGTTTCCATATTTTAGTGATCATAACTAATACTGCAATGAATATGTGGATGCAGCTATCTCTTTGAGATAACGATTTTGTTTCCTTTGGATATATACACCTTGATATCTTAGAAGTAGGATCGCCGAATGTATGGTAGTTCTATTAATACTTTTTTGGTTTCTGGAGACTCTTTATGGATGCCCCTCGTGTATTTTAAATCTTAGTATTCCCAGTTGTTTTTGTAAATCATGCTTGTCATATAATAGATGATTAATAAATATTTTCTTGAAATTTAAATGATAATCTCTCAGAAATTGCTTAACCTACTAATTTAGAACATTTTCTTTGTATTTTTTCCTTTTTCTTTCCTTTTGTGTGCCAATGCTTTTTGACTATTATGTAAAATTGCTAATTTGAAAATTAAAAAAAGAAAACTTATATTGTGTTAACTTTCCCTTCAAATTAATTATGTGTTTTATTTCCAAATAAGAGTATTAAATTTAAACTCAAGGAGGTCAAATAGAGTACTTAAGTTAACCCACTTGTTAAGTGGCCATGTCTGCCCAAACACCTAAGATTTCAACAAGTACTTAAATGCTGCACAAGTGATATCAAATGCATATATTTTGCATCAAACTGCTTGAATTGCATGTATACCATGACCCCATGATGCAATCATGAATCCTAGCTAGTAGTGCTGCAAAACAAGTTATTTATTTAAAGAAAAGTTAAGGGATCTGGTGAAGGCTCAAAAATTACTTGTATCTGAGACTTTAATATATTTTTCTAATTACTTATTTTCTGCTCTTTGTATAAAATTATGACTTTTTAAAAATATGTATATTTATGGAGCATTACATAATCACACTACTGGAAATATGTTTTCATGATCATCACCACCTAAAACCACAAATTTACAAAGGCATTGGGTATTTTAAAAACCCAGCTCAATGTATGAGGAAGAACTAATGCTAAAATATAAATAGTTTTCATTTACATAAAATTGTTACTATTAATAAATTGCTATTTATTAATATTTATTAATAAATAATGAATAGTTTATAATGGCATTTAAAGTAAGGTTTAAATGTCTCAGAAATAAAATGTGGTCTATCTTGATGAAGGACAGAGGTGCACTTGAAATGAATGTTGTTCTCTTGGTTAAATGGTTCTATAAATATCAACTGTTCAAGTTGGCTATACATAAGTTAAAATACACTAGACTCCCTAGATTCATGGCCAAGTCTGCTGTTTATTAAGTCTAAAGAGAATTCATTCTAATTCTTGTAAATTTCTCCTTTTTAAAACTAGGGAATTTAATAACTCAATTCACAGTATTGTTGTGAGCATTGTTGTTTTAAAAACATTTAAGTCTAAAGCATCACACAAAAAGAACCTCTTATGGGTCTTCTAAAGTAAGAAACCTGAGTTACTCTATAACCCTAACGTACACCTAAACATGGTAATTTTTACATTGACAATCACGTTGTTCAATTTGCTTGGGTCTATCAAACTGACAGCTGCACCTTCCCCATCTGTAAATTCAGTGTAAATTTGGCTTCCAAAGAGCTGACCCACTTCTGAGCATTGTTATCCCAACTTGAAGAATCTGTAATCTACTGAATTTGGAGAACATGCTCATCTCTGTGCTGTACAATGTCTCACAGGCATACATAGCATAAAGAAGAGGGGCATGGTATAATGAAAAGGGTACTAGGGGAGAAATCAGGAAAATGAAAGTTTCAGATCTTTCACTAGTTAGTGTGGAACCTTTGAGGAAGACTAATGGCTTTGAGGATCACGATGAATGGTATAACATAAAACTATTTCTGATGATAGTCCAGCATTGCCCCATAGAGGAGGTCTGTGGCAGTTTATTTATTGTACTTGAAATACTGCTTTTTTTAATCCACAAATTACTCCTTCCTAACCATTAAATCATTAACTGTGATAATATAAATAACACATCTAATATAATGCCTAGCAGATATTTATCCCAATCAAATGTTTTCCTACTTTTTCTTGCTTTTCCTCTTCCTGTTTTCTTTCTTTTTACTCTTTCTTTCTCCCCCTCAACTTTTTCTCCCTAATTATTTTCTTCTTTCCCTTTTCCACTACTTGTAAAATTAGTATATTGAACTGTCAGATCTCTGACATTCTTTCCAGCTCAATGACTCCATAATAAGATAGGAATGCATACTGAGACCTTGTTACTCTAATCATCTCTGAGATTTTACATAGTCCTGTCATGAGTGTTGTTGTAGCGTCTGTTTTGAAATATAATCTTCTTTGCCTTGGTATCAGAAACAATTTAAAAGAGCTAAAATAATGAATTTGAAAATTTAGCACTTTTCCTGTACCTAGAGCAGATCAAAAATAGTGAGATGAACAGTTTTGGTCAGATTCCCAGATAAGAAGTCCGATTCAAAAAGAGGTCAAAGGGAAATTAGAGAAGTCTAATATTATAACAATGAAGCCCTTCTGTAGACCTTTCTCTTTGCTAAGGTTACAGGCAGGAAATAGGTAGTTAACAAGTCAAGCTGAAGAATACCATTATCCTCATTATTATTTCTACCAATTATAATTGTCAAAGTGTATGAAATGCAAAGCAAAATTTCTTCCAGATTTTCTATGCAACTCTGAGCCAGATTTTCTCCATCTAAAATGTCCTGCAAATATATGAGTCAGTTGTCAGAAGTTATATGAACTCTCATAGCTTTAAGATCGTGTTCTTAACACCTTGAATATAGAAGAATTATACAACTAAAGGGGTCATTAGTTTCTTGAATAAGTAAAATCTGTATCGCAATTTTCAGAAAATAGGTGTTACAGCTGGAATTACAGCTTGGCTACTTATTGCCTATCATCTTGCCAAATCACTTGCGGTTCTATGCATCAGTTCTATCCACTATGAAATAAGAAAAGAGTCTCATCACCTGTTTTTGTTACAAGAAGAGTATGAATTAGGTCAAATACAAATAAAGCACATAAGAAAAAACTAAGAAAACACCTGATAGAAAACGATTTTTAAAATGGAATTATTGCACAACCTGTTTCTCCCAAACATGGGGTCCTGTAGCCCATGTCTTACCCAAATCAGGATGAGGTAGTGGCCGGTCCAGTTGGGGCTGTTGGCCCTGACCCTCCTTGCTGTGTACCTGCACATCCCACCTCTTCAGGTGTCCCCTGCCCTTCACTCATAGAAGTCTTTAGGAAAGTTGTTCACTTACAAAGGACTGTGTATCTTCTACCAAGATTTTGTGGGTGTGCTTGGAAGTCCGGAGATAGTTGGGTGTTTACACGGCTTTCCAACATCCAGCTACAATCGGTACAACTTTGGGAAGTTTGACCTTGAAGTCTTATCGAGTGATTGTCCTTGATTTCTCAGGCTTTGGCTTCAGTGACAAACGGAGACCACATCACTATTCCATATTTGAGCAGGCCAGCATTGTGGAAGCGCTTTGGGGCATCTGGAGCTCCAGAACGGCAGGATCAACCTTTATTCTCATGACTATGGAGATATTGTTGCTCAGGAACTGCTCTACAGTTCCTGAGACTCGCCGTACACTCCTCCAAAAGCTACTCACAGGTGGAGGTGTGCTGCCACCCATCCTCACGCTGCTGGTGAACTTTGTATTCTCTTGAGGTCTCACCCCAGTCTTTGGGCCGTATACTCGGCCCTCTGAGAGTGAGCTGTGGGACATGTGGGCAGGGATCCTCAACAATGACAGAAACTTAGTCATTGTTAGTCTCTTCCATCAATAGAGGAACTAGTTCAGAAGGCGCTGTGTGGGAGTTCTTGCCTCTGTAACTATCCCTATTCATTTTATCTGTGGGTCTTGGATCCTGTGAACCCCTACCCAGAGTTTTTGGAGCTGTACAGGAAAATGCTGCTGTGGTCTACATTAGCCGCGATCCACAGCTAGAGGATCCCATGGGCTTCTTCAACTCCTTCTGAGCTGGAAAGAGTAGCTTCCCTGTATTACCTCGCCTACGCCCTTATCTGTTTTGTATCCACTTAGGAAGAGATGCTCAAAAGAGATCCTGGCCATCAAACACTATTCTCTCACAAAGTCCACTTCACTCAAATTGGTGAACAGTATATAGGAAGAAGCCAGCAGGAACTCTAAGACTGACATAATAGTCCTCCACCCATTACTTTAACATCTGATCAAATGTATGGACTGGGCTTTGTTTTTGTGTTATTATGAAACTCTGATGAGCGCTAATATTCACTGATGCAGAAAGACTTTTTTTGCATAAAAGATTTTTAAGATTTTGGACTCCTCTAAAGTATTTAGAACTACTCATTTATGGCCCAGCTCCAACAAGAATTCTACAGTAAGAATGAGGAGAAGGGCACCTCCTTCCTTGTTCTTGAATGGCTTTATGGGTACATACTTTTTAAAATTTCTTTAAGCAACAGAGCTGAGTCCTCTTTGTCATACCTTTGGATTTAGTTTCATTAGCTGTGTTTAATTATGAACATTTTGTTAAAACAGATATTGGCTTAAATAATATGGTATTCTATGTATGATTTAAGACTATGATTTACCTACACATTACATATATATATATAAAATAAGGATACTAAGTCAGCATACCCTTACTCTGCCAGAGTAGCGAACCTAATTAAACATGTTTGATTTCTGAATAAATTCAACTAAATCCAAACTATTTACAGAATTTCCTGAAATTGCAGGACATAAAGGACCAATAGCATCTGTGCCAGAGATTTACTGTTATTAGCTAAGAAGACCAATTCTAACAGCAAATGACAGTCTGAGACTCCTCATACCTCAGTGCTTGGAAGCATGTCTTTCCTGAGCTACCGTAGAGGGGAAGGGATTGTTTTGTAGTCAAGTCACTGCGCTGAATATACATTGATTCGTTTATGATGACTGCTTACCTCCCCAGTGCCTGCCCCAGGGAGGCTTTCCAATGTAGCTCAGTCATTCCTATACTTTACAGACAGGAAAATTCCAGAAACTTTAAGAACAAATTCAGAAAGATCTATGAGCACATGGTGCTGAATATTTATTTTTTAAATCCACATTTCATTGCCTTAGTCAAAGCAGGATTATTAAATGATTATTTAAAATTTGGTTTATTTAAATTAGCAACTTCAAGCATGACAACTTTGAAACTGGAATAAGTGTTTATTTTCTATTAATAAAAATGAACTGGGACCAAAAAATTGAATTATTGGTTCTTTATTTGATCAGAAAATGGAAACTCAGACAGGATAGGTGACTTGCTGAAAGTCACATAACTTCTTAGTGGTCTTTTAACTATTATATACAAGTCATAATTTAGGGCTCTTTACTGATGATTAATAGATAAAAGGACATTGAACAGATAGGTCTTTGTCATTATGATATTGTATTGAAAACAGTAGGGCTGCTTAAGTGTTCCTGCTTTTAAAGCTTAGGTAGCTGTTTATTTAAAAATTATAAAAGTTAAATTATATTACAGAATCAAATTATGATTTTTGCTTAAGGAATACAGTAAGGAAAATCACATGTATTCAGTGAGCCATCAGTATCAGAATCTCCTCAGGTGCTTTGTAGAAATGTCATTTCCTGGATATCTCTCACATACAATATGAGACAGAATGTTTTAATTGGAACTAATTATTTCTATGATTTACCTACCACCAGAAATCCCCATTACTAAGAATGCTTGAATGTTCTTGATCTAATGTCCAAATGCAAAGTTACAGACCTGAGTTTAAAGTCTGGTACCCCCACGTTGGAATTACAGAATGTTGGTCAAAGTAATTTCCGTTACTCATTTGTGAAAAAGAGACAATGTAAGTACCTTCCTCTTGGAGTTACTGCAGAATGAAATGAGTTAATACATATAAAGACTTTGGCACTTCATAAATAATAGAATGTGGAGTTTGGAAGAGACTCTGGAGGTGATTTAGACAAACTTTGACTCTCTTAATTACAAATCATTGAATTAGATTGTGATGTCCCTAAAGACAGCATCAGATTCATGCCTCCTTCTATGTCAAAAATCTAGAGAAAAGAGGAAGTTCAGAAGTCTGTTAATAGTATATCGATTTTTCAATATTTATTCTAATCTGTTATCATCCTGAGATCCAATCCCTAGGGCTATAATATTTCTAGATTTCTGAAATTAATGCAGATTACCCTCATTCAGTACAAGAACCAAAGATTATTTGACATAAATTTTCCTCCTGTATATGTGTTTTCCAATGGATATTCAATAGAAAATTAATTTTATAAGAAGCTTTATACTCAAAAATGTTGAAAAATGCCACATCCTCTGTGTGGTCTCAGAAATATACCATTCATATTAAAAGTTACAAGAAATCCTATAGCAAAAACAAAACAAAACAAAACAACATTTGATTTACTTCTTTAACTCAGGATTTCTGAAAATTACTTGGTAAAAGAAGATTTTTACTGCATAATATCTAACAAAATTTTTTAGTATACGTCATTGTCTTTGGTCTCTCTTTTGTTCATATAATGTTTAAAAACTATTCTCTGTTCCTCAGTCTTTTTCGTATTTAGAAAAGCTGACAATGAAGTTGTGATCTAGTGCAGAAGCATGTCTAGCTTCAAATCCTGATGCCTCACTTAGTAGCTAAGTTATCTGAGGCAAGTTAATCCAACTTTCAGGACCTTTATTTTTCACATCTGCAAAATGGAGCCAAAACTCACTTTGAAGTATTTTTGTGAGTATCCTATTCTGTGATATACATAAAGTAGTCATTCCAGTCTAGGAGTTATAAAAATGGTCTACTAATTTCCTTCTGTGTTGATCTCATTGTTGTCTGGAATTACAACAGCAATGTAAACTATCATAATTATTCTTTCATAATCCTTCCTTCTTTCCTTCCTTCCTTCCTTCCTTCCTTCCTTCCTTCCTTCCTTCCTTCCTTCCTTCCTTCCTTCCTTCCTTCCTCCCTCCCTCCCTCCCTCCCTCCTTCCCTTCCTTTCTTTTTTTGAGACAGTGTTTTGCTCTTGTTTGTCACCCAGGCTGGAGTGCAATGGCGCAATCTCGGCTCACTGCAACCTCTGCCTCCCAGGTTCAAGCGATTCTCCTGCCTTAGCCTCCCGAGTAGCTGGGATTACAGGCATGCGCCACCACACCAGGCTATTTTATTTTTTCTTTTTTTCTTTTTTCCTTTTTTTTTTTTTCTTCTTGTAGAGATGGGGTTTCTCCATGTTGGTCAGGCTGGTCTTGAACTCCCGACCTCAGGTGATCCACCTGCCTCAGTCACCACACCCTGCCTCATAATAGTTTTAAATCACCCCTTTATCTTTAAATAATTTCACTTATCAAATAAAATAGACTTTATCTGACAGTGAGAATGAGACAGGCCATGCATAATCGCTCAGAGGGAGAGAGAGATTAACTAATGAAATGTTGGAATCCAAAACTCTTAGTCCAACATAGGGCCTTTTCCAGTAATATCCTTGTATTTGTCACTGCTTTCTTTTCCTCTATGGCTGATATCAATGTCTGTTAAATTCTATGTCCTGTGTTACAGGGAAATGAAAGCCAAGGTCAGAAAAAACAAACAAACAAACAAACAAAAAAACATGCATTTTGTATGTGTTGTGTTTCTTTGAAGCGAAATGTGACCTGGTTAGACATTATCTTCCCATTATCACTTTTTATGCTGACTGCTGACTGTGCTCAGGTGACAAAAAAGAAGTGGTAATTGGACGGAAATGTTTTAATCCTCATAGTAATTAAAAAAATAAAAAAGAAGTAGTGAAAGCAGCTTCCTCCTGAAGTCTCCATTGTGCAGTTAAGGCAAAATGTCACCAGGAACAATATAGCAAAAATGGGACCTTTCAAAAGGATTGATCAGTACTTCAGGTCCCACTCATTGGTCATCTGACTTGGAATGAGGCACGTCTATTCACAGCCTACTCTCCAAAGGCATTGTCCCCTGTTGTGACCTCCAGTAGCGCTTCTAGTCTGGATTTCACCTCTTGTACCTGTAATGTTTCAAGTGTACTTCATACTGAAGGAATATCTTTCTAATACTATGTGAAAAGTTTATGATCAAAGACAGTTTGACAAGACTTCTTCTGGGACCTCATGCATATGGTTCTCAGCTTTTCTATCTCAGTTTTTTCCTTCTCTCTGCATGTATTAACATACTAACAATAGACCATGTTTTGAGAACAGATTCACATTAACTAAGGTCATCAAAGTCATTTTTCCATTTTATCAATTGACAATAAGATACATAAACTGTTAAATTATCTTAAATGATTAAACTTACTCAGTTAGCAAGAATACCTGGGAAGATAGATTTTAAAATCAAACTGATAAGTGCAGAATCAGAACTTCTATAGATAGAAATTACACTGTACATTACTTGTTGGTCATTGCACACCTTAAGTAAATTATTAAATTTTTTATTTTGTTTTTAATTGATACATAATAATTATATATATTTATGGGGTACGGTGTAATATTTAGATAACTACATGCTTTGTGTAATGATTAAATCATTATAATTAGCATATTTATCACCTCAAACACTTCTCATTTGTTTGCAATGAGAACATTCCAAATTCTCTCTTCTAGCTATTTTGAAGTATACAATATATTATTATTGACTAGTCACTCTACTTTTCAAGAGAATGCGAGAACTTATCCCTCCTATCTAACTATGACTTTCTACCCTTTCACCAACCTCTCCTTATATCCTTCGTTGAATACTCTCCTCAGCCTTAGGAAACCACTTTTCTACTGTTCACTTCTATGAGATCAGGCTTTTTCAGATTCCACATATGAGTGTGATCATGTGGTATTTGTCTTCTGTGCCGTATTTAACTTAATATGTCCTCTAGGTTCATCCATGTTGTTGCAAGTCGTAGGGTTTCATATTTTTAGGCTAATTACAACTCCATTGTGTATATATAGCACATTCATTTTATTCATTCATTTATTGATGGACACATATCTTTACTCCATATCTTGGCTGTTGTGAATAATGCTGGAATAAACTTGGTAGTGCAGATTCTTTTTGGCATACCAATTTCATTACTTTTGAATATACAGTCAGAAGTATTGGTACTTTTATTTTTAAATTTTGTGGAACCCTCATGCTGATTTTCATAGTGGATATACTAATTTACATTCTCACCAACAGTGTATAAAAGTTCTCCTTTCTCCACACCCTTACCAAGATTTTTTTTTTTTCTTTTTTATAGCAACCATTCTAACTGGGGTGAGGTGATATTTCATTGTGAGTTTGATTTGCCTTTCCCTGATGATTAGTGATGGTGAGCATTTTTTGTAGACACCTGTTGGCCATTTGTATGTATTTTTTTTTCCAAAATGTTTATTCATATATTTGCCCAATTTTAAATTGAATTATTTGTTATTTTGCTATTGATTTGAGTTTCTTTATATTCTGAATATTAACCACTAGTCAGATACATAGTTTATGAACATTTTCTCCCATTCTGTAGGTTGTCTCTTCAGTCTTGATGATTTCCTTTGCTGTTCCATGGCTTTTTAGTTTTATATAATTCTACATGTCTAATTTTGCTTTCATTGACTGTACTTTTGATGTTTTATTCAAACACTCTCCCCAGTTCAACATCATGAAGAGTTTCTCCTATGTTTTCTTTTAGGAATTTCAAAGTTTCAAGTCTTACAATTAAGTCTTTCATTGGTTTTTAATTGATTTTTATAATTGGGAGAGATAAGTACCTATTTCTATTCTTTTGCATGTGGAAATCCAGTTTTCCAGCACTGTATATTGAAGAGACTGTCCTTTTCCTAATGTGTGTTTTTGGTTCCTTTGTTGATAATTTTTCTATAAATGTATAGATTTATTTTTGGTTTCTGTATTCTGTTTCATTAGTCTACAGGTATGTTATTATGCCAGTGCCATGTTGTTTTGGTTACCATTACTCTGTGATATGTTTTAAGTTAGGTAATGTAACACCTTCAGCTTTGCTCTGTTTGCTCAAGCTTACTTTGGCTGTTCAGGAGCTTTTGTGATTCTACAAAAATTTTAGGATTTAAAATAAAATTCCATGAAGAACGTCATTGCTATTTTGATAGGCATTGCATTGAATCTGTAGATTGCTTTGGGTACTTTGTACATTTTAACAATATTAATTCTTTCAATCCGTGAACATTTCATTTCTGTCCATGGACCTTCCACTGATGAGTGTCAACTCCAATTTTTTAATCAATGTTTTAGAGTTTTTATTTTAGAGATCTTTCCTCTCTTTAAGTTTATTCCTACATATTTTATTTTTATTTTTATGTAGCTATTGTAAAAGAGGTTGTTTTTATTATTTTATTTTCAGATAGTTTACTGTTGGCATATAGAAATGCTACGATGTTGGAATGTTGATTTTGTAGCCTTTGATTTTATTGAATTTTTTTATTAGTTCTAACAATTTTTTCATGGAGTCTTTAGAGTTTTCTATATATGATGTTACATATGTAGAAACAAAGACGATTTGACTTCCTTTATTCCCATTTGGATACACTTTATTTTTTACTCTTGCCTAATTGCTAGGACCACAACTTCCTGTACTACATTGAATAGAGAAAGTTGGTATTCTTGTCTTTTCTAGGTTTTAGGAAAAAAATTTTCAATTTTCTCCAGTCAGTATGATGTTAGTTGTGGGTATGTCATAAATGACCTTTATTGTGTTGAAATGTTTTTCTTCCATGCCTAGTTTCTTTAGGTTTTCCTTTTAATGAAATAATGTTGGATTTTATCAAATGCTTTTTCTGCATCTATTTAGATGATCATACTTTTTTTGTCTGTCTTTCTTTCTTTCTTTCTTTCTTTCTTTCTTTCTTTCTTTCTTTCTTTCTTTCTTTCTTTCTTTCTTTCTTTCTTTCTCTCTCTCTCTCTTTCTTTCTTTCTTTTTCTTTCTTTCTTTGTGATGTATCATTTTTATTGATTTGAGTATGTTAAACCACCATTGCATTCCTGTGGTAAATGGTACTTGATCATGGTGAATGATCCTTTTGAAGTTCTCTTGAATTCAGTTTGCTAGTATTTTGGTTCAAGATATTTGCATCTACGTGCTTCTGGAAGAGTGGCCTGCGTTTTTTTTTTTTTTTTTTTTTTTTTTTCCCAATGTATTTTTTCTTGTTTGGTTTTGATATCAGGGTAATTCTAGTCTCCTAAAGTAAATATGGAATAATTTCCTCCACATCAGTTTTTTCAAATACTTTGAGAACAATTGGTATTAGTTCGTCTTTAAATGTTTGGTAGAATTCAGCAGTGAAGACATCAGGTCCTGGGCTTTTTCATCAGAAATTCAGTCTCATTACTTGTAATTACTCTATTCATGTTTTCTGTTATCTCATGATTCAGTCTTAGTATGTTGTATATGTCCAGGAATGTATTCATTCAGTTTGTTGACATAAAGTTGTTCCTAATACTCTATGATGACACTTTGTATTTATCTGGTATCAGTTTTGATGTCTACTTTATCTAATCTCTGATTTTATGTATTTAGTCATCTCTCTTTTTCCTTAGTCTGTCCAGCTAAAGGTTTGTTAATTTTGTTTATCTTTTCAAAAAACAAACTCTTCATTGATTTTTTTGTCTTGTTTTTAGTCACTATTTTGTTTATTTCTGATCTAGTATTTATTACAACTGTTTTTTCCCACAAATTCTGAGTCATTTGTTGTTGTTTTTCTCATTCCCTGAGGTGCAACAATCGATTGCTTAATTGAGATCTTTCTACTTTTTTTTTTTTTTTTTTTTTTGAGACGGAGTCTCGCTCTGTCGCCCAGGCTGGAGTGCAGTGGCGCGATCTCGGCTCACTGCAAGCTCCGCCTCCCGGGTTCACGCCATTCTCCTGCCTCAGCCTCCCGAGTAGCTGGGACTACAGGCGCCCACAACCGCGCCCGGCTAATTTTTTGTATTTTTAGTAGAGACGGGGTTTCACCGTGGTCTCGATCTCCTGACCTTGTGATCTGCCCGCCTCGGCCTCCCAAAGTGCTGGGATTACAGGCGTGAGCCACCGCGCCCGGCCCGAGATCTTTCTACTTTTTGATGAAGGTGTTTTTTCCTATAAACTTCCCTCTTATAACTGATTTTGCTATAACCCATAGGTTTTGGTATGTTGTGTTTTCATTTTCATTTGTCTCCAGAAATATTTTGAATTTCCTTTTTAATTGTTTCATTGATCCACTGGTCATTCAGCAGCGTGTTGTTTGAATTTTATACATTAGCACGGTTTCCAATGTTCATTTCAGCCACTCTACATCTTTTAATGGAGAATTCAATCTATTCAGTGAAGGTAATTATTAGTAGTAAGGACTTACTTCTGTGTTTTGATACCTGTTTTCTAATTGATTTGTAGATATTTTCTTTCTTTTCTTCTGCTCTCATTGTCTTCCTTTGTAGTTAAGTGTTTTCATTTGGTGGTATGTTTTGATTCATTTATTTTTATTTTAGTGTACCTGTTATAGGTTTTTTTCTTTGTGGTTACCATGAGACTTACATAAAAACCTCTTATAGCTATAATAAGTTGTTTTAAACTGACAACTTAACTGTGATTGCAAATAAAAGAAAACAAACACTATACTTTAACTTTGTTTTCTCCAACATTTTGAATTATTGATACCATACTTTACATCTTTTTATAGTGCCTGTCTATTAACAAATTAATGTAGTTATAATTACTTTAATAGATTTGTCTTTTAATCTTCATACCAAAGATATAAGCAGTATAAACACTCTGATTACAGTATTAGAGTAAGTATTAAAGTAACTATACTTTGTCTGTACGCTTACTTTTACCAGTGAGCTTTATACATTCAGATATGTTCTTGTTACATGTTAGCATCCTTTCATTGTCATTGTGCTGGGATTCAATGGTGGAGTGGTGTATAGAGATTTTAAATTGACTAGATAGCATTAAATTAGTTTTATAGCCTGACACTTGTTTCTCTTACATCAGTGATAATTTCCATATGTAAATAAGTTATTAAGTATTGTTTTATTACCTATAATAAACATTGATGCTCTACAAAAATATTTAGCCAATCTATTTTTATTTTTTATTTAAATAATGGTTTACAAATGTTTGTCCTTTTACCTCCTAAAGTTATAATCAGTGGAGGAAACTGAAAAATCTTAGATATACTACGGAAAACCTCAGATTTTCCTTTAGTTGGTTGGGACCTCACTTTCCAGCTCTACGCCCTCTTTTCTTCCTGTTGATTATCAAGGAGGCAAAATATTTCACCTCTGCATAGTTGTAATTGACTGTTTGGGGGTAGGAAAATTCCATTTAATTTTCTCTGAGTATCCACCTGGCAGGTTAGGTTTCTGTATAAATCAAACGTAATATCACATCCTTGAAGTAAGAACAAAAATGAGAGAACAAAATTGGCCTTGAGAGCAGCAATCTTAAAATAGCCTTTCTCTTAATATTATTAGAGAAAAAAGAAGTGTGATTTCTTCAATTGAAATGGCAAGTACAAAGGAAAATAAATAGTGTTCAAAGTGGCAGTGTTTCTGCTTGTTCAAATTCTTAAAATAAGGCTTCACATACAATCTCATAAAACACTAAATGAGAGAAAAAAAGGGAAAAAAGTTCTCTCTTCGCATTCCCTCAAGAAAGCACAAAAAGACAGATGGCCCAGATGAGACAGTCCCTGGTCAGATAAGTCCTTAATAATCTTCCTTTGCTTGGACAGAAAAACTATGCAGTGAACTATGTAACGACTTTATTCTCCCAGGAGAAGGCACAACAGTGAGAAAAGAAAGATGCCTAAAAATGGCCACATCTTTGACAACATGGGTTATAATGCTTTGTTTTGTTAAGTAATAAAAGAATAATAAGAATCTTTTCTTTTGTACCTTGCACTATCCTTTCTTAAGTACAAAACCAAAAGACAAAAGTCTGAAATAGTATGATTTCTATGGTTTATTTATTTTCCTTTCTGTTATATAATGAGGGAAGAACAAAGAAACTTGCTTTACTGTGTCTCTAGGAAATGAATAGTGGCAAAAGCAAAGAAAGAAAACAGAAAAACAAAGAAACAAAGAAAGAAAACAGCCCAAACCAACAGACTGTTAAAATAAATCCAATAATCTAAATTATTATCTCACACGGAAATACGGAGCTCCAATTTAATCTGTCAATAGCAATTAGAGACTCACTTGGATGCCAGTCTTGTTCCAGACTCAGTTTCTATATTACCTATAAAATAATACCTATTGTGCAAGATCCTAGACTAATTAGCATTAATCACTTCAAGCATTCCTAATTGGAAGTTAAAACAATTTTCCCTTTCAAAGACTCAACACCAACATCCTGGTAGTATAATTAGGGGAACTCTTGGTTAGAAAATCCAGCCTATGACTGTTTTTGTAAGTAAAAGTTAATTGGAATCCATGCTTTCTTATTTGTATATGTTCTGTTGCTTTGCAACAGAGACTGTAAAGACTCCAAGCCTAGAATCTTTAGCCCTTTACACAAATAAATAAATAAATAAATAAATAAATAAATAAATAAATAAATAAAGTTTCAGACCCTCATTTGAAAAAGAGGGAGGTTAGTATAATTCTTGAGAACTTCCAAAGTTGTTTAACAAATTCTGATATGTATATATGCCTAGCACTAATATAGTCAACTTGCTATGAATAATTAACTTAAATACCCATCTTTCAAAATTTGTTTCCACTCAGTAATTTAGGCAAAAATGAGATATATGTGTTTTGGTTTGCTTTGCTGAACTCCAAAATACAATAATGGCTTTACTCTTACAAAATACAAAAGCTCGGCCGGGCGCGGTGGCTCAAGCCTGTAATCCCAGCACTTTGGGAGGCCAAGACGGATGGATCACGAGGTCAGGAGATCGAGACCATCCTGGCTAACACGGTGAAACCCCGTCTCTACTAAAAAATACAAAAAAACTCGCCGGGCGAGGTGGCGGGCGCCTGTAGTCCCAGCTACTTGGGAGGCTGAGGCAGGAGAATGGCATAAACCCGGGAGGCGGAGCTTGCAGTGAGCTGAGATCCGGCCACTGCACTCCAGCCTGGGCGACAGAGCCAGACTCCATCTCAAAAAAAAAAAAAAAAAAAAAAAGCTCAGTAAATTGACTAAGCCAAG
The DNA here is from genome assembly GCF_043159975.1 of Macaca nemestrina. NCBI lineage: Eukaryota > Metazoa > Chordata > Mammalia > Primates > Cercopithecidae > Macaca > Macaca nemestrina. The sequence continues at coordinate 168,843,187 of NC_092127.1, forward strand.
CATTTTTAAACCCTCACATTATCTTCTCTTCGACTTTTGTTTATAATCACCTCCTTTCTTCTGTAACTACTGTTTCAAACACACAACCAATGTCTCACATCTATTGCTGAAAGAAACCTTAATTAGCCATCATTTATTTCAAGGCATTCATTTTAGAAGAAAGAAACTGAGGCTTAGAGGGATGAAGTGAACTATGTCCACACTGCTGATTAGCACCAGAGCTGAGAGGCGAATCTAGTCTCTGGGGTCCTACTCCAGTGACCTTTTTAAGATACCACAATGCTTCTTCAATCTGACTAGCCTCTATTCAAATCCTAGGATCTGCATTCAAATATTATCTTTCACTTTTGAATTTTTAATATCTCCCTGTCTCCTCAATCCGAGCCCAAATAAGTCCTGTCTGCAGAAAAACTGTATTCCCATGAAGCTTAAAAATTTGCTGTTATAATTTGGGAAAGAGCTGTACCCACGAGTTCCTCCCACTTTTTTTCTCTTTCTACCTCTTATGTTCTTACAAGGTCTTTTCCATGGCCACAGCTCTTCCAATAGGACTTGCTGGTTTGTCACCAAATCTTACAAATGACCTATTGTGTTCCCTCCTTGTACCCACTTCTTCTAACACTGCTTCCCAGTGGCAGCTGACTGTCTGTATCCCTCCTTCCTTTTGTCAAATAATAAGGAATAATACTCCTTATTCCCCTGAAGATGTTTTCTTGTGGCTCTTTTCCTGTTATTCCAACCTGTCTTCCACTCTCTGAAGCTATCTTCTCTGATGCCTTCCCCCTTTTTTTCTTGTATTTCATGTATCTCAAATGTTACCTGCACTCAGGAATTCTACTACTCTTTATTTATATCATCCCCAAGAGTATGGTTGATAATCATAAATTCAGACAGCATTGTGACAAAGGATTCAATAAAATCTCCAGTTAAGTCCTAAGGAATTTTTTTTTTCCTGTTTCATCTGTTTACCTATGTCAGTGAATAGCATTATTATTCCTAGAGTCCTGGTTTTTAAAATCTCTCTCTCTCTCTCTTTCTCTCTCTCTCTCTCTCTCTCTCAGTCTCTCTCTCCCCCTCCCTCTGTTTCTCTCCCCTTTCCCCCCTCCCTTCACATGGTTCTTCTTTCTCTCTGTAACCACGTGGATTCTCAACCACATGATATTTCTTATTTCATTAAACTCTCATTTTTTCCTATTTATACTATTGTCATCTCCCTGATCCAGACATGAGACACTTCCCCTCTCTTTCATGGATAAAGGAATCAGCATCACTGTGCACTCTCAATATCAGGAGGAAGATGTTGAAGTCAGAATGTATTCAGCATATTGTACCATTGATCTTGGTTTTGCTCAGAAAAAAAGAAAACATCCTTAAATAATGTGAAACTGTTCTAAAGGAAGCAGAAACAAGGGAAACTTAAATAAAAATCAGCACGTTTAACAGGATTATGAATTCAAAAATGCTTAACTAAAATCATGTTAATAAGTGGAAGTGTGTGTGTAATGTGAGTATAAACCAATTTAAGTTGAATTTGGTTTGCACTATGTGCCAAAACACCATTCTAAATACTTTACACATATTAACTCATTTAAGTTTTCAAACTACACATGAGGTAAATGGCCTTATTATAGCCATTTTGTAAATGAGAAGAATAATACACAAAGAACTTCATCAAGGAATTTATAAATAGTAAAAGGTAGATTTGAACTCAATAGAACCTAGGCTGTTAACTACAAATCTATAATGCTACTCTGGAAATAATTACTTTAGGAAGAAATGTATTACTTGACTGACTGATGTATTTTTACCTATTTACTCATTCATATATATGTATATGTATATAATTATTTATTTATTTATATTATTTATATTTATTTATATTGATATTTTTTCCCCAAAACCTGGTCTGTGAGAGTCAATGCACCCCGTAGGGATATATTACTGACAAGACAGACATGTCTTTGCCCTCACGGAGCTGGCTAATGGAGCAGATGTAAGACAAGTAAGAAAAGGAAAGAAGGAAATGTAGGATAATCCTAGACATTTTATTTGAACAAATAGGTGGATGGTGACATTTTTTTCCTGAGAAAAATGAGAATTGTCCAATCTCATGTGTAATTTTCAATTAACTTGAGAGAACTAGACTTTTGTTTTGTTGATTTGTTTTTATCAGGAGGCACATAATGTCTAGGATTTCTCTTTTCATTATCGTGTCACCTGTTACTGTTCAATGCTGAGACAAAATAATACATTCAAAGTGGGAAATTATTGCTAGTCAAATTCTATTAATTTCTTTTAATTTTTTTGCTATAATACTTTTATGAAAAGAAACTTTCCCTCATTGCATATTCACTTGCAAAAATTCAATTAGCTATAAAATTAATATAGAAAATATGAAATAAATGCTTGGCTATTTCTCTTAATTTACCAGTTTTTAAGATTAAAAAGTACTTCTTATTATCTCCCAAAGGTAATAAATATTATTGTTTGTATGTGTACATATAAAAATGCTTTAAACTCATAAATTTAAATATATTTTATGTGTTTCATTTCATGTGCTTTAATTGATTGCTGAGTCCTTTAGGAATTTAATACATGCTTTTTTAAAAAATAGAGTGACTCAATTCTAATAACAAAAAGTGACTCAACTTTAATACTTTTCATTCAAATGCAGGGCTATAACATTGTACTCAGAACATTCTCTTACCTTATCTCTACTTTTTCTTTCTTACACAGAGTGAATCCTGGTTTTACAGGACACAGAGGATGAGAGAACTAACACACCACATGATTATATGTTTTCAATTGCGAATTACAAACAATGGTCCAGAATAACATATTCACAGTACTAACATTCTTAAAATAAACCATATAATTGCTACAAATAGTAAATTTTTTTCAGTTGTTGTTCACAATCTTCACCTCCACTTCTTAAGGTCTGACACACATAATGACAGGATATTGATGTTATTTATTATATTTTAATTTTTATTTGGTCTTTGGTTCTAGAATTTACTACATAATCTTAATATTCATTTTGTGATTCTCTTAATCTCTACTCATTTATTGATCTGAAGGTCTTTCTCTAGTGTATTTCTCAGGAATGGCACATGGAAATAATATTGTTCAAGTGCTTATATATGGATAACTGCTTATATGCACACATTATCTTTGAATAATACTTTTGCTTAATATAAATTCCATGGACATTTTCTACCTTTGAACAATTTAAATATAATCTGCCATTTTCTTTGTGGCAAATATTGCCCTTAACAAGTCTTAGGATTATCTAATTTTCTTTTCTTGCAAGTTCTTGCTCTTTCTGTTTAGATGCAACAATTTTTTTTTCTAAAAATATCAATAATTTAAAAAATATATCTTGACTAGTTTTGCTGAGTAGGTATTTACAGGCATGCAGAATGCCAATTCAGTATATAATTTCAACTATTTTTTAAAATTTACTTAACAGTTATATTGCATTCTAGGTTAGTTTTGTTTTACTCTCTCTCTCTTTGTTTTGAGTTTAAGTTTATTTTTCTCTTATTTGCTATTTCTTTCAAGGCATTATTTCATTTTTTAAAAAATGTGCTTCTTTTAGGTTATACTGCATAACAAATTATTTTTTCTTTGTTTTCATAATGTATTTTATAATTGAATATATTTTATCTTTTCTTGTTTATATCTTTTCTCTTCCTTTTGAGATGAAGTCTCACTCTGTTGCCCAGGCTGGAGTGCAATGGCATGGTATTGGCTTATAGAAACCTCCACCTCTCAGGCTCAAGCGATTCTCCTGTCTCAGCCTCCTGAATAACTGGGATTACATGCATGTGCCACCACGCCTAGCTAATTTTCTGTATTTTCAGTACAGATGGGGTTTCACCATCTTTGCCAGGCTGGTCTCAAACTCCTGACCTCAAGTGATCACCTGCCCCAGTCTCCCAAATGATGACAGGCGTAAACCATTGCGCCTGGCCCTTGTTTATATAACATTTTCAATATCTTTTAATGATTTTGAAATATTATGTTACACTTTTTTTTCTGTTTTGTGGACATGTCTTTGGGTATGGTTTCATTGTATGTAAAGACGTTTCAATCCATACTCTCATTTTTTGTATACAATTTTTCCAATGAATGTGATCTTGACTATTTTATGTTGCAAAATTATCTTTTTATGCATTTTAATGCAAAATTAGTTTTCTGAATCTCTAGGTGGAAGCTTGGTTCAGTAAAACTCTTCTAACTCTACAGAGTTAAACCTACAGTTATCTCTTCTCTGTTGTTTACAAGCAATGCTAAAAAGTATGGTGATTTGCTTTCTGAAAATTTTGCTTCTGTTTCACTTTTGTTATTCCCTCATGCTTATGCATGCTAAATAAATTTTTATGCATAAGCATGGAGGAATTGCAGGAGAATGATCACTCAATTATACAATGAAGCCCCAGTGCTTACATACCCTTCTTCAAGGGGAAAGAAAGGCAAGGGGCATAGAAGTAAATTATTTTCAGGGGAAAAGAATGAGCCCAAAGAACAATGGCTTGGGACGATATTCTTCTATGCTCTCGGGGAGGTGGTGGGAAGGTGAAGGTAGAACTTCATTGTATAAAAAAGTTGACTTATGCAGATAAAGTCTCCCAGGTAAGTCTCTCTCAGAGCTGTCCTCAGAAGAATAGGTGAAAAGTCCACCTGGGCAGGATGAGGGCTCCCAGGCTTTTCTTTTTTCCTGGTGGCTAATCTTTCCTGGTTATGTGATGAGATTCCTAGAAATGAGTCTTAAGACAATTTCATTTGTCTTATAAACAAGCTTCCCTAATCAGATAAATATATTTCAGAAAAAGTTCCTTCCCATGTTTCAGAAAAGTAAGATGATCAGAGAGACAGAGGGTGGGGAACGGTTAGAGAGAGACCTTGGTCCTGAAGCTTACTTCTGAGGCCTTTCAAATTTTTTTTTTTTTTTTTTTTTTTTTTTTTTTTTTTTTAATTCACAGCTGTCAGCATGCCGAAACACCATATTTTGGAGTATTAGTTTCTGAGCCCCAACAACAGAAGGGCTTCTGATAACATTTTCAGAATTAAGACTGTTCACTCACTCATTCACTTACTTATTCACTCACTGAATCATTAACTTATTCATTCATTTTTGTATTCAACATGTAATGATTGATCACATACAATGTCCTTGACACACGAAGTCCTCTAGACCTAGTGGTTAACTAGTGAAAACAATTATTAGATCTCTGCCTTGATAAAGTCGATGATAAATATGTGGAGATAAACAATAAGCAATAAACAAACGAGCAAATATATAAAATATCTGGTTGGGATAAAGAGTAAAAAGAAAAATAAAGTAAAATAATGACTTGGATAATAATTACTGCAGGTGAGAAAGGTCTCTGTACACAAATGACATCTGAGCAAAGACTTAAGCAAGAGAGATAGAGTCCTGTGGATATTTGAGAGGAGCATCGCTCACTCATCCACTCATTTCTCAAATATTTTAGAGTTCTATTTTGGGTAACATCTCAGCTAAGCACTGGAGATTAAAATGAGTAAAAGGGTTACTGTCCTGAAGAAGTTCAGAAAGACTAATATATTTCATTGTTTTATTCATCAATTTTATAAATGTTACACAGATTTAATTGAATGATCTCTAAAACCAGTAAAAAAAAAAAAAAAAAGCACATGTGTTTGCTTTAAGAATTAAAGGAAGAACTACATTTAAAGAAATTCTCAGTATTATCAAGAAGACAATTCACTTCTTTCAACATTTTTTTCTTACCTCACGGTATTTAAGTCATTCTCAAATTCTCACTGAGAGTTTATTAAAGCGTTGTTACGTAGTTTGAGTACAGAGATTCACTCTCATCTACATGGAGAGCTCTCTTTTATCCTATTGATTGTTTTGATCTTATTTTTGTCTTCCCTTCTAAGATGGAAGTCGCCTTAACAATCCTGAGGCATACAAAAGAGAAGTAGCACAAGCAGAGAGAGGTTGGTTGCTCTTTCTCTAAGAAATGAAGATTTTGTAATGAGAGCACAGAACACGGAGTCTCCCTCAAGGCAGAAGAATAAGTGCTTAGCTTTCCAACTCTGCATGTGAAATGATTCACTAATTAGTAGTCCTAAATGTTAGGGAAAGAGAGATGGAGAAATAAAAGCTGCTTATATGATGTTTTGTGCATGATGAAAGTGTTATATAAAACTTTGCTTCTTCATGGAAAATACCACTCTGTAAAAATCTGGTGCTATAAACTGTTACTTAAGCGGGTTCCTACAGCTGCAGACTTATTAAAACCCAGCAGGTAAAGCTATAATAAACAAATACCACCTGCTGCTGGAACAGGTGTTTGTGTCCTCATTTAGAAACCAAACTAAATGAGAGGATGCAGAGGGGTTAGAAGAGACCATTTCCTGGATTACCAGGAGCCTGGCATTCTGTAATTCATTGCTTGTGTGTCCTTGAACTTAATGCTGTGGGTTTTGACTTGCCAGGTTAGTTGATGATGCCTCAAGGATGAAACTTCAACACAATTAAGAAGACCTGGCCGGGCGCGGTGGCTCAAGCCTGTAATCCCAGCACTTTGGGAGGCCGAGACGGGCGGATCACGAGGTTAGGAGATCGAGACCATCCTGGCTGACACAGTGAAACCCCATCTCTACTAAAAAATACAAAAAAACTAGCCGGGCGAGGTGGCGCGCGCCTGTAGTCCCAGCTACTCGGGAGGCTGAGGCAGGAGAATGGCGTGAACCCGGGAGGCGGAGCTTGCAGTGAGCCAAGATCACGCCACTGCACTCCAGCCTGGGCGGCAGAGCGAGACTCTGTCTCAAAAAAAAAAAAAAAAAAAAGAAGACCTGTATCTTCTCCTGCTAGGATTCCTCACACTCTGTGTCACACTTTTTTTTCTCCTAAAGTTGACCTCTCTTCATCCTGTGCTACTTAAATCAATTACAGGACACAAATTATTGAGAAGAGTTCCCTTTACCTCGTACACCAAACAAAAAGAAATTGTACAGTATAAATTAAAGAAGAGTATACCGATAGCATACTATAAAATGTAATAAGTACCTTTTAAATGTTACTTCATTATGTGATATTAAAATCTTCTCCTAGTTTTTTTTTTCTTTTTTCTCACAACTATTCTAATTGTAACACTCACTATTTTCTAAGACAAGAAAATACAGTTTCATTGTCCCAAAGATTTGTGACCTCTTCTTTTTAAACAATGTAAACTCTCCATCCTCATTTTATAATAATTCTGAGAAAGTATGACTGGAAGAGGCTCAAAAAACTTTGGATAAATGGTTTCTGGTTTCCCCAATTTGTTTTCAGTAGCTGCTCTTTTTTGTTTGTTTGTTTTTGGTTTTTTGATTGTTTGTTTTTTTGGCTTGAGGTGTGCCTGATATTGTAATATCAGATAGAAAAAGTAATTGTGAAAATGCTTGGACTATTTCAAAGTACTCTATGGATATAAAAAAGTTGCAATGAGTTTTGCTTAAAGCCCATAGGAAATAAGCACTGCAATTTTGAAGTAAGTTTTAAGACTTCTGCCAAAGACTTGCAAAAGAGATTTTGTGACTCTTAGGACCCTCTCACAGGGACTAGAGGTTCAGATGAAAGAGGTTTTGGGAGACCACCTGGAAAAATATTATTTATGTCACTAAGTTTGGGGATCACAGTGACAATAGGTGAGATCTCATACTCACACATTGGAAAATAGGAAAAGCAAAACACAGCTGGTAGCTGCTTTGAAAGCAGAGCAAAGGGGAAGTGACTGACATGGGCAGCCTGTGTGCTCAAACTTTGTGATCAACATATACAAGGTATATGGATATTCAGATGCTGTACTTGAGAGCTTCACAGAGGAATGTTTTAGTTAAAGCAACACTGGGTTCTTGCTGTAAAGACATAATACCCACATGTTCAGAGGCTTAATAAGATAAAATTTTATTTCTTGCTCATATAAAGTCTAAGCAAGTAGGAAGAGGGCTTTCTTCCTTGTAGTCATTTAGGGGCTCAAGGTCCTTCTATAGTATGACTACTCTTGGTGACTGAAATTCCTCCCTACTCTTCTTGATACTGAGAATTTAGACCTTCTAACCCAGTTTGATCTGCAAGGATGTACATTGGATCTTTTCACAGTCCAAATCCTTGCATAGGTCTAAGGAAAATTCTTCAAAATACAGCCCCTTACTAAGGTGCCACTTTGAGGAAATGACTCTACACTATAAATAAGGATCATGACTGCTTGGTTGTTAGTTATGTTTATCTTCCATAGTGAAACATAAATAAGGAAGAGGGACCTCTGGGTGTTTCAGGGCTAGTGATCACGTAAAGGATCATCCAGGATAGAGAGGTCCTCAATTCCTGTAAGGGAATGGAGGGAGAAAATGTCCTGTGATCCAGCATATCAGTGGATTTCCAAGGAAATCAAAATAGCCCCCATGAAAGGTGACAGAGCAGGAGCTCCACCATTTTGGACAAATACTGCCATTTTAAGTTCCCCTTGATTAAAAACCTACTAAATCCAGCCCCAATACTTAAGCCTAATAGCTAATGTCAGCATGACCATAAGCCAGAAGTGACACCTCTGACCAGAAACATTCCAACCCTGAGATAAACCACCCCTTACTAGAAACATACCAACCCTGAGATAACCTCCTCTCCCACCAGAAACATGCCAGCCCTGAGATAACCTCCCCTCTGACCGGAGATATTCCAACTCTGCAATCAAACTCTCCTACACACAGAAACATTCTGAGCATGTGATAAGCTCTCCCTCCTTAAACCAATAAATACCCTTAATCTGCAAGAGGGAAGGCTCCTGACCAAAATTGGCCAGAAGCCCCTCTCAGGTTTATTCTCCAAAATAAATCTGTCTTTGACTGTTGAGCTGCTTTTCATGTTTTTCTTCTTTCTTTAACTCTTACAAAAGGAAGTGTCAGCAATAAAAATTTCCTAAACCAGAGAAAATAATCTTTCAGTACTAGTAAGTCATTATTTTTCTACTCTCTTAACTCTTTTTCTTTTCTATTTTCCTCATCTTCAACCCCATCCCTATTCTTTGGAGTCAGAAGTGGCAGATACCAAAATAAAGAAGGAAAGGAAGAAATAAAATTGGGGATAGAAAAGAGATTATCCTATCCCTTTCACAGTAGAACTTGCAATACAGTTTTTAATTTTATTATGAATCCGTATTGTGCTACATATTACTTACTACCCAAGGAACTTTCAATTACCCAAAAGTAAAACAACATGACAACAAAAAACCCACACCAGATTAACCTTTAATTTCATTCAGTAACATGGGAAGATCTGCCCCAGAGAACACATTTAAAAAGGTAGTAAAAACTAAATTATTATTTGATGATTTGTTGATTTATTATGTCCCACAAGTCATGTTTGTATAATGTGAGGATGGAATAAATAAAAAGTAATGTATTGATTATATGAAAGAAAATCTTTAGTAGGTATATAAAACTAAAGGTTGTGGTTTATCACTTTTCTTTGTTTTATGAGTGCTAATCTCCATACCTATGATATTTATTAATTGTGCATAATTATATTTGATTATACCTTTCTTCCTTAGTGCAAAGTGACCATTATTTATTTTTTGATGATTTATCATCATTGAGAGTTTCAGCATCACTTTAAAATAATGTAATTATAGAAGAGATCAGGCATATTAGGAAAAGTGGCTGTCTCCTTCAGCCTTTCTTAATACTTTTTGCCTCTTTTCCAGGTAGAATGGATTAATCTTTCTTGACATTAATTCTGTAACTTATACACATCTGTTTCTCCCGTTGGACCTGAATACTTTGAAGGCAGGGATTTTGAATTCCCTTTATCTTCTATAATACCAAATATGTAAAGAATCTCGTAAATAGAAGAGCTAAATTGTTTGAAAAAGAGGCTGAAAGTTAAAATTCTGTAATAAATTCCTGAAGTTATCTTTTTGGTGTTTTTTTTTTTTTTTCTTTAAGAAATTCTCTTTATCTCTTAAATGTGGAACACAGGAAAAAGTTAGTTAATTGAGGCTTTTAGATCTGTGTTCCTATTAATCAAAGTTTTAATAATATAGATATATATGATAGATCCAGTGTTTGACAAGATGCCTGCCTTGATATTATAATGAAGTTTAACATGTTAAAAAGTCCCTGTAGTAGAGACCTACATAATTCAGAATTCGGTCTTTCTTTTTCCTATACATGGCAACTGGAAAGTGACAAGTGCATTGGTGTGGATTTGAACAGCTTTAAGAAAGGGATTAATTGGTCCAAGAGGGAGTATTTCCAATGGGATACTTAGCCTTGGAAAAAGGCAACACAATGCAAGCTATCCCTTCTGCTCAGAAAGGCTTTTTGGGTGTCCATACCATCTCTACCAAATCATAAAATCTGTGTTGCTCTTTGTTTTGCAAGTCAAATTGTGAAAAACTTTTCATTCCAATGTGAGGAAACAAAAAGGATCTTTTAATGAATCATGTTATTAATTCACACCTGTATGATTTTGTTACATCTAAAATTAAATGAAAATCATTTAAGATTTCTCAGACTCTAGAAAAAAGTCAGTATGAAGAAAACCTCCAAGTTTAATATTTGTTGTCATTGCCAACTTAATTGATTATCTTAGGGAAGCAGGTTGTACAGTAGTGACAAAATACGATTTCAAAAGAGAAATATATCATTGAAGTGGTATATTAACTACGAAGTAATCTTAGTGCTTCTAAGGGTTCACAGTCCTTCTGTTACATGTGAAAATAAAGTAAATGCAATATGCTAAATATTTTTCTACATTCTTCCCTTGTCTTTCGAGGTCACCAAAATTATTTCTGTTAGCCAATTTCCTTCCTATTAGCTCTCACATCAGAGTAACTGCCTTGTAGAATTTCTTTGATGCTGGACATTTATGACATGCTGGACTTTTACTGCTTGAGGCTGTTTCTAGCACATTCACTAATTATGTTTAAATAGGAGCTTGCTCTTATAAAATGGCAAATCTGGATTTTTAGAGCAGAACAGTTAAAACAACACTGATGCAAATCCAAGGAAAGTAGGGTTGAAACAGAAGCCCATTCAGCCAAGGATAACATTGCAACAGAAAAGCAATTAATTAATTTCAGAGGACATATTTCAGGGCTTCCACATTTTTATCCACTCTGAAATACTTCTTTTCTTTAACATATTTGCAATTCATCACCTTTTCAGATAGACAACCTCAGCAATTTAAATGCAGACCTATTGTGCTTTGTTGTTCTTGTTCAGTGATGTAAGACACAAAATTTAACATTTGCCATCCTTCTCTCTGCAACCAATACCAAAAACCAGGCTCTTATGTGACTCCCTATATTGCTGTTTCCTCTACGCCTACATAGATGGTGCAAAATGACAGAGAAAACTCCTAACATGGCAACCATATCAGAGGAAGAGAGAGTAAAGAGACTTTTTTAGTCTGAATTTTTTCCCTAGCTTATGGTATCCATTTAGGCAAGTCAATAAACTTCTTAGAGTCTTAGTTTTACTATTCATAAAATGAGAAATTAAGTTGAAATTTTGCATTTTTCCCAAATTGACCAACTGTATGTAATATTATCATTATCATTATTATTACCATAGGTTTATGTTTATTTTCTTTTACTGAAGTAACTTTATGCAGTAGAAGTACCCAAATCTTAACTGTACACATCAATGAATTTTTAAGTATGCACGGACCTGTGCAACTACCACTCAGATCAAAGGATAGGTTTCCAGGCCCCAGTAGGCTTGCTTGTTTCCCCACTGAGTTCATACCCTTTAACACTCTCAGACTTCTGACATAGCTTTGCCTTTTCTGCTTTTGAACTTTATGTAAATGGAATTATTCAGTATGTGCTATTTTGTGTCTGCCTTCTTTTGTTCAACAATACATCTGTGAAAGTCATCCATGTTCTTATTAGTAGTAGTAGCTTATTTTTCATTGTTGTGTTGCATACCATTGTGTGCACATAACATTTGAGTTGTTTTGAGTTTGTGACTATCATGAATAAGACTGCTGATAACATTTTTGTAAGCAATAATTTTTTTTGGAGGAAGATATGCAACCTGAAAGAGAACTTCTGAATCATAGGTTAATCATATTTTTTACATTAGTACATATTTTTAAAAAGTGTTTCATATGTTTTATAACTGTACCATTGTACATTTTTTATGATTCGTAAATTTTTGCTAACTCATGGTTGTATAATTATATGTTTTTATGGATTCTCAAATGTTTAAGCATTTTCTTTTACTTAAAAATATAAGTAATATCTATGATAGTTTGATGTGGTAATTATATTTTGTCTAATTTCAATTAAGACACATATGAAATTATTAACAAACAAAATAGGCATCCTGATATAATTTTAAATGCTTTCATGCTAACCATATTTGTTCTAGATAATTGTTCCTGGGTCATTTCCCCCAAGAACTTTTAATTTTTAAAAAGTATATTTCTACTATATAAACAATATTTTTATTAAAATCCCAGAAAAACATAAACAGTTTGAGTTTGCAATTAAAGAAAATTTTAAAAAGAACGCACTTCAGAAAAAAATGTTAACACTATCATGAGTTAATATGAATTAGCTTTTTCATTGTTTATGCTTACAATGTAACGTATGTAGGAAGTTTTGGTTTAGTATTAGCTAAAGGTTTTGTCAACCATATATGAACCCTAAATTTGTTTTCCAAATGATACCATAAATCTTTTAAAAATTTCATGACTCTGACAACTGTTGTTATCTTTATTATTATTAATGTTACCTTTATTATTGGCATTGAAAGTAATGGCAAAAACTGTGATTACTTTTATACCAACCTCATATAATCCATTCTGCCACATAAGTCTTTGAGAATTATTTCACTAGTTTGGAAATAATGTTCCAGGACTTTTCCTTATTTCAGCTAAAAACGAGGTTCTTTGTCCCATGTCCATGAAAATTCAGGCCCACAGACAATTAAATGGTGATTAAGACAGGGTTTTATTGGGTAAAAAGGAAGAAAGGGAGGAAACAGGGACTCTTGCAAGGCCAGAGTCTCTGCTAGAGCACTTCCTGCAGGCTGTTGGAATCCTAGGTCTACACAGGAAGAGGAGGGGCCAGGCTCCTCCCTGCTGCAAATGGCATGAACTTCCTGAGGCTCCACCCAAATGGGCAGGCTGGCTGGAGTTTCTCCAGGAATCCCCTCCTACCTGGAGGTCTCAATAACATGCATTACATACCACTATCATACAATGATAAAAACAACATGATGGCAAAAGTACAAAATTTGAAGTTGGCTTTGTCTTTCAATGGAATGTAGTTGGTGTGTTATTGTTAATTATCTGGGTCATCTTAAAGCAAAACTGGTGCCTCTAACCTTTATATTTGCACAATGGACCATGATTACATATGGCAGACACTGCATTCAATAAAAAATATTTTAGATGAGCACATTTTTTCCAAAATTAAACCTATATACATTTTCCAGTTTCTTTTTCCTGTCAAAATTTGTTTAGAAAACAACAACAAAAAACTAGCATTGGGGGAAAACTCAGATAAAAATAAAAGGTCTGACTCTTGGGATCACTTCATATATTGGTAATCCCAAATTACATAATCTAGAGCCAAGGATATATTAGTAACCCCAAATTACATACTCTGGAGCCAAGTGTTGATTTTCATGGTGGCTAAACTTATTTTTGCTAAATTTGTATGATGAGAGTAGTAACACAAATCACTGGAATAAAAGAGTAACCAATACTCGGGAGGCTGAGGCAGGAGAATGGCGTTGAACCCGGGAGGCGGAGCTTGCAATGAGCCGAGATCCGGCCACTGCACTCCAGCCTGGGCGACAGAGCGAGACTCCGTCTCAAAAAAAAAAAAAAAAAAAAGAGTAACCAAAAATGCACACTAAGAAATGAACTAATATTTTGTTCATACAAACATGTTGCAAATTAAAATTCTATTTATTTACAATAAGCTTTATTTACAAGGAGGACTTTACCCCGGGACACAGCTGAGCAGTACCCTGAGGATCTAACAGCTACAGAGGACCTCCCATATAAGGCAATAGTACTGCACATGGGTGCTACCTCCATCTCCTGCCTTGGATGCCAGATCAATAACTAGAGATAAGTTGCATCACCACCCTGCTGAAAATGAGCTAGGGCTGATAGAAGGGAAAAAAATAAACACTAAACCGGTTTAATAATTAATTAGACAGATCCAGTAGGAGCTACAGAAATATTCCAGGGATTATATTTTTAGAGTATTTGATTCAGAGGGATAGAATGTAACTATAAATAAGCAAGAATTAATTAACTTGGGGAACATTTTCTCAGGACATGGGATTTAACTCCCTGGTAAGAACAAAAAGAATGGGGTAAATTTGCTGCTGGATTAGATCCTAGCAATCCAGAAAAAAAATAATGTCTGGTGCTCAGTAAAGTGGAAATATTTGTGTTGCCCTCACAGGTGGTAGAGGATGAAGCAAAGAGACTGAAGGAAGGGGCATGCTAGAATGGCATAATCAATGTCACTGGTGACCAGTAAGTCCAGGAGGTACACCATTCACCAAGGTCATTAGAAACATGCTGAGTGAGGCACCAGAAGTTCAATGATGACTCTTCTCTTCAGGCTACGGCTAATTGTAGGAGAGGGGAGTCACAGAGCTAGAATTCTTAATATCCATGGAAATAGTGGACTCTCAAAGTAATAGAGGCCAGGAGGCAGCCTTTATCCTCCACAAACCAAAAAGCCACAATTTCCTTGAAATTCAGCAAGATAAGTAGGTGCCCATGGATTTGTTAAATTAAATTTGTTAATTTGTTCAACTTCTGTTACAAAAGAGCAGCTAACAGAGTTTGATCCACAGGGGCCTGAGAAGATGGCATTACTACGGTCAAACTAGATGCACAGTCAATAAAATTGCTGCTTAACCTTTATTATCACATACATACATACACAAATGCAAGATACAGGGAGGCCACCACAATTAAGATAAATCAAAATCTCTGGCTAAGTTTCCAGAACGAAGCACGTTTTCTGTTCTAGAATCCTTTGATTGAAGAGTAGTTACGTCCATAGGAAGAAGGACCTTGCCATATGTCCTTTTACAAAGGGAACTATGATCATTTACTCTGATGACTACACACTATGGAGAAAGGAATACTCAGACATGTTAAGGGTTTTTAGGCACACAGTCATACCCGGAGACTCAAAGCATCTTTATATTTCTCCATTAGAGTGGGAGCTTAAGCATACCACATAATACATGAGGTTCTAAAGTGTGGTTCATAATATACTAAATGGATACATGGACCTTGGCCATGCCCACTGGCCATTTTCCCAGGCTCTGAGTGTGTAATTTGAATTGATGTGCTAAGAATAACTACCTACATTGGGTCCCAGGCATGTGTGTAAGAGCTATCACACTGAGGTAGTTAAAAGCAAGAGTTTTAGAAATTATCCCTCCTCCCCAACTACAATAGTAAATCTAAAACCATATTCGCACTCAAGAGAGTGGGAACAGCAAAATCAGTTCTGCCATTGATGAATTAAAGGATATAGAAGTGCTGGTCCCCGACATACCTCCATTTAATTTGCCTGGGTGGCCTCTGCTGATACTGGCTGGACTTCAGAGAATGCCTGTTGATAACTGCAGGCTCAGCTAAATAATGGTGCCAATCACAGATGCCGGTAAATGTGGAAATGGTGCTAGAGCAGATTAATCAGGAGGTAACAGGTGCATAATAGGTGCCCATAAGTTTGTTAAACATGTTTTCAACTTCAATTACAAAAGAGGATCAGAAAGGATCATAGGGATTTCGTTCATGTGGGGCAGACAACAGTCTTTATCTAGTTTTAACTCAGGACTATGTTCACTTTGCTCCCGTTTTATGAAATAGTCTGAGGACATCTGGATTACCAGGACACCCCAAATGCCATTACACTGATTTATTTCATCAGTGAATTTATTTGTATTGAGAAGGACAAGAAATAGGTGGCAAACATTCAGGTAACTTTGGTAAGATATGCATTCCAGAGGGCAGGCGATTACACGAGGAAGATTCAGAAGCCTGTTTACTCAGAAATTGATGATATTTTTAAGTGTCCTGTGCTTGGGGATATTCCCTCCAAAGTAAAAAAATAAATAAATAAATAAACAAATGATGGGAACATTTTGCATGCCCCAAAACAAATAAGCAAGCATCGTTCCCTTTTATGAGTTTTGGAGGAATCATATTCCACTTCTAGGAGTCAGTTCCTTTTCATTCTATATACCAAGTGACATGGAAACTTGCTGCCTTTGAGTGGATCTGGAGAAGAGGGCTCTCCAGCAGGTCTAGACTCTGGTACCTGGGCCATATGAACTGACAGATCCTTTGGTTTTTGTAAGTATCTGAGATAAAAATAGATGCTGCATAAAATTTGTGGCCAGATCCAGTGGGAAAGTCACAACAGCACCCTTACTGAATGTTGAAACAGCTTCCTAAAGGCACAGTTAGAGTGGCATCTTGGAGGCAACACTGGAAAAGGGTGGCATCACATCCCTCAGAATGTACTATATATACTAAATCATAGGCCTCTGTATAATTCTGTGCCCTCAAAAGACAGAATACATTAGAATCAATGAGTGAAAACTAGTGTGATCTTATTCACCTTCACTCCCAAAGACACGCTTGGAAACTGTACTTTCCAGCTTCATGACTTGAGTCTGCAGGGCTAGAAGTTCCAGTTCCCAAAAGTGGTGCATGCTTCTCAGGGGACAGGATAGATTTTCCATTGTATTACAAGTTGTAGTTGCTGCCATGACACTTTGGATTCCTTGTACCTGGGGACCAGTAGGTGAGAAGCGTCGTCACCATACTATTAGTGGTACTTAGCAACACTGAGCAGCAAGAGAACGTTGGGCTGGTTTTATCCAATGGAGGCATCGAGGAATACATGTGCAACACAGGTGAAGCCTTTGAGGTGTCTACACACTTTCTTGCCACATCGTAACTGTAAATAAAGCCATGCAGCAAACCTGGCCTAGGAAGGTGCTATGGAATATATGTTTGTGTCTCTCCAAAATTCATATGTTGTGTGTCTCTTCCCAGTTCCCAATGTGATGATATTCAGAGGTGGGGCCAACTGAGGGGTAATTAGGTCATGAGACTAGATTCCTCATAAATGGGAGTAGTGCCCTTATAGGTAGAGACCCAAGAGGGATGATCTCCGTCTCTGGCATGTAGGACACAGCCAGAAGGCAGCTTCCAGTCAGAGAAAGGGGTCTCGCCAAGGGCCCAACCATGCTGGCTCCCAGATGTCAGGCTTCTAACCTCCGTATCTGTGAGAAATAAATGTTGGCACTTTATCCTTCCCATTCCACAGTATATTTGAACCCTTAGTTATCATAACCCTCTCTCTTAGTTCAAAGCACCCAGGAAATATGTGTTGTAATGCCAAGTAAGCCATGGAGCCAAAGGAGGAAAGGGGATTCTAGCATAGATAGTGTAAACAAGGAGTTGATTATTACCAGTTTTGGTACTAATATCATGTGCAGCAATGGGTCTGAAGCTTGTCCCATTAACCGCTCCTAAGTGTTTCCTCAGGGAGAGAAACCTATGGGAGCCTTGGAGGAGCTGGCTGTAAAAACGCCCTCTTCAGATCTCCTTCAGCAAAGGGAAGAGGAGGAAGTTTCTATGAAATTCATTTCAGCTGCTGCACTCTGAAATCGCTCACCAAGTTCACACTGAAGCTACAGTTTTCACTCAGCTGTTTCCAACCAATGCCTAAACTGAATAGGGATACGAATGAAGGCTCTCCACGAAAGCCATCAGACTTTTCTATCCTGCGACTTCGGCACAGGGACTATCTGTGAGCCCCACCCAAACTCTTTTAGAACTGCACAACAGGCCGGGCGTGGTGGCTCACGCCTGTAATCCCAGCACTTTGGGAGGCCGAGGTGGGTGGATCACCTGAGATCAGGAGTTCAAGACCAGCCTGGCCAAACTGGTGAAACCCTGTCTCTACTAAAAATACAAAAAAAAAAAAAAAAAAAAAAAAAAAAATTAGCTGGGCGAGGTGGCGGGCGCCTGTAATCCCAGCTACTTGGGAGGCTGAGGCAGGAGAATCACTTGGACCTGCAAGGCGGAGGTTGCAGTGAGCTGAGATCATGCCATTGTACTCCAGCCTGGGTGACAGAGTGAGACTCCGTCTCAAAAAAAAAAAGAACTGCACAACATTCTAAGATCTTCCCTTTTGGCTTTCTTCTTCTTAAGAGACAGACACTTATCACTGCCTGAAGAGCCTCCTATCCTCCTCAGGCTTCCTCCTGAGGCTCCTCCATGGGCTGGACTTTTCGCTTAATGAATCGCCTGTATATCTAACCTCATCATGGAGTCTGCTTCCTGCTCGACACGGATTAATTTACCCGTGTTTTCAGGCACATCCTCACTTATTATATGCAAATTTGTGGAAAACTTCATATCCATCATTACACACCAGTATATCAGCTTTAATTTTTTTACGGTTTTCTGTCTTTTAGGCATATAATAAAAATTAAATAGCAGATCCTAAAACAGCCAAAGTACAGTGGAAAGAAGAGGATAGATTGCATATAAAAGAAAAATTAAGTTAATCCTTTCTCTTAGGGGAAATAATAAAAAAAAAAAAAACCTAAACTAGATTAGATTATTGGCAGGTTATTACAATTTTAATAAGAAGTAATCTTTTTAAAAAT
Source organism: Macaca nemestrina (assembly GCF_043159975.1). Classification (NCBI taxonomy): domain Eukaryota; kingdom Metazoa; phylum Chordata; class Mammalia; order Primates; family Cercopithecidae; genus Macaca; species Macaca nemestrina. Next base: position 168,861,907 of record NC_092127.1, read on the forward strand.
TTGCTTAGGACTGTAGTATTCTCCAAGGCAAATGATATTTTAAATGATAGATCAAAATGGGTATAAAATTGTTTACCCTGTGAGTTACCCACAATGGTATATTTAGTTTATCTAAAATAAAGCATCCTTCACTTGTCTTGATATATGTGTGTGTATGTGTGTGTGTGTGTGTGTGTGTGTATAATGCTTGAGATAATTTGTACTTTTCTGTTTGTTAACACTTTGGCTCAAAGTCAATATTTTCAATGCAGTTGGTTTAGTTTTGGGGCTTAGCCTTTTGTCACAAAGAAAACCAGGACTGCTCAGTCACAAAATTTTAAGCCCATGAGCTCTTTCTTCTTGGTTAGGGTAATTTTGTCATAATCACATTTTTGGGGGGAACTACAATTCAGAGCACATAATTCTAAATCTGTCACATACATTTATATATGTATATATGTGTGTGTATGTCTATATATGTATATAAAATATGCTATGTCCTCTGAATTGTGATTATATTCTCTCTCTCTCTCTCTATATATATATATACACGAATGAAGTATGTATCTCTCTCCAGAGAGAGAGAGATAGAGAGTGAAAGCGAGAGAGACTGAGCAAGAGAGAGAGAATGTATTTGTATGCATGGTGCCTCCTTTGAACTTACGAACAATAAAAAGATTATTATAGAGCATGTATTTTTTATTTTCCCAGAAAAATAATCTTCAGAGAGGCTGTCCAATATGCTTAAGCCCACAAAATTTTATATTTCATTTTAGATTCATTGTTATTTTGATTGTAGATTTCCATTTCTTGTCTCGTTTTTAAACCCTCCAATGGATTCTTTCTGCGCTCTGCACAAATAAAACCAGACTATGGCATTAAAATAAAGACAGACTTTAATAGACATGAGGCCAGCAACACCACGTGATAGAGAGTCATAACTCAAATCAATCTCTCTGAGAATTTGGAGGCCAGGGTTTTAGGGGAAAGTGGTGGGAGCGGCTAGGCAGTTGGTGCTTGCTGCTGATTGGTTGGAGGTGCAGTCACAGGGATGTGGGAAATGAGCTTGCTAGTGTCTCAGCGCGCTGAGGACCCGGCCTGGTTGGGGGCGGGCTGGGCACAAACCAAAGAGCCTCCCCTGCTACTCCAACGCGACACTGGAAATATGGGTGGTACATGCTGGGCGAATCTATTGGGTTTCCGCCCCTACCCCTCAGTCCTCGCCTTTCTCACCGTGCCACTAAGAACACTTGGCTGGTAAGGGAAGAACGCCTCAAGTGAGTATTCATGTAACTCCAGCAAACACTGCACATGCGCCCCCTCCCAAGTGCTGGCCCCTCCCAAGTGCTGGCAGGCTGCAGAGCGTGCAGACAGCCCACCTCAAGAGAAGAATCAGGGTAGAAGGGACACAACACCCCGGAAGTATGCCAACGCATAAAACCCCAAGTCAAAGGTCAAAGAGTACACTTGATCTCACAAGTTGCCCACTTGACCCTCTTCCAAGTGTACTTTCCTTCCTTTTGTTCGTGCTCTAAACCTTTTTAATAAACTTTCACTCCTGCTCTAAATACAAATAAAAATATATAGGGATATGGGAAATGGTCCTTGTGCTTGCTGAGTTGCTTCTAGATGGGGCCACAGAAGACGTCGGCAGGTCCAGGTGGAGCCATGAGTAGTCAGACGTGCAAAAACTCTGAAAGACATCTCAAACTGCCAATCTTAGGTTCTACAATAATGATGTTATCTGTAGGAGTAATTGGGGAAGTTGCATATATTGTGATCTCTGGAATAATGGCCAGCAATTGTTTATGTCTGCACTTTGGCAGAATTCAGGCTCCTCTATCCTCCTAGCCTAGCTGTCTCTTGATCTCTTTACAAAGGCTGTTGTTTTGGAGAAGGGATATTATCATTTAAACTAAAAACTAATGTGTATCAAAGTTAGCTTGGCCCAAGCCCAGGAATAATTAAAGGAAGCTTGAAGGCTAAAGGCAAGATGATGATTGGCTAGATCAGATCTCCCCTACTGCCGTAATTCTCTCACTGTTACAATTTTTGCAAAGGTGGTTTCCATTTCAGTCAGTTTCTTGAGTTTTTTTCACATTATATTCACTCATTTTGACAAAACAGCTAAAATGACTGAAGAAATCCACCCCCCACAACTATAAAGGTAGGTAACTACTCTCCCCACTTTTTAGCACTTCATAGAAAATTATCTTGGTTTACAGTCAATGGAGAAGCAGTTTCCATCCCCTCCCTGCTTCCTGTACTCCTTTTCCAAGGGAGAACAGAGATTGAGAAAAGAAAATGAGCATGTATAGCTTAGACCTTGAAGCATTTGTCCTCAGGACAAAGGTTTTCTCTGCTTATTCAGATGGTAAATATACCATAGTAAAATCTTTCCTTGAAAGGGAGGTTTTCAAAAAAAGACTAGCTGTGCTTGTCACAGCATATGGTTGTGTGTCTAATGGAACAAGCACAGTTTAGATAATTCATTTAGCCACACCACAAGACATGTTACCTCATCACGATTATTAAAAACGAAGATGACATTTTCAACTCCATCTGATTCCTGTGTCTGCTTATCCAGAGGTTTTGGTCTCAACAAAGATGGAGGCAAATTGCATATTGATAGTTGTAAGGCCCATTCTAAATGCTGACACTACAACAGCTCTGTTGTGACAATAATACAACAAGAATGGAAACAAATGAAATACATTAAGGCTGGTAAATGTGAACGACAGAAGGAACCCAGATAACAGATGGAAGGACAGCAATTGCCTCACTCTAATTTTTACATTTTATGACAAAAGTAAACACTCTTTATTTAAATTATGTTAGTTATATTTTCTATTACTTCAAGTTGGAAGCAATTCTATAGATAAAAATAAAGTGGACTTACGAGACAAATGTGGACTTGGATTCGCAAGATAAATTTATATTTATTCATTCACTGACTTATTCATTCAACAATTGATGCATATAATTCTACTTCACATATTTTAGTTTTAAATAATTACATATAGTTGATATAGAAAGATATTTATATATTAAATTTTTTTATATATAAAATTTGGATACCAAATAATAAAATATATTATTATAAAATGTTGTATCCTAGTGCTTAGAATACTCTCTGTATAGAGTAGGCAGTTAATAAATAACCATTGAGTAAATTTAATCTACTATCTACTAGGTGTACAAGAACAATATGATAGGGAAGATATATAAAAAAATGAACATATAATTCAGGGTATAGGTGTAATATATTTTACACCTATATTCCTTACTATATTTTTATGGAAGAAATATGATCCATATTATGGATGAAAACTATGAATCTGTTTTTAAGGAAAAAGAAAGAGTTTTTGTTTTTACCATTTGCAACTCTGGAAATACTCTTACATCATTCCCGTAAGTATCAAACTGTTATATATTTTAATGACCTTTTGAAGGCTAATTGAAATAAGCATATATGTAAATGGTACAATTTGATCATTTTAGCATATGTGTATGCTTGAGAAACTGTCATCGCAATTGAGTTGCCAAATATTTTCATTACCCAAAAACGTTCCTTTGTGCCTCTAATTTCATTCCTTCCTCCACCTCTGTATGTGGTTGATAACTAATCTCCTTTAGGTCATTCTAAACTAGTTCACACTTTATATAATTTTAGATATATACTCTTTTTTGCTTAATTTCTTTCCATTATCAGTTACATTATGTGATTCATGTGTCTCCACAGTTTTTTTTTAATTGCTGAATAGCAGTCCATAATAAGAATATATAATAGTTTACAGACATTTGGTTTGCTTACACTTCTAGACTATTAAAAATAAAGCTGCTATAAACATTTCTGTATAGCTTTTGTTTCATATGGACATACGTTTTTGTTTCTCTTGGCTACTAAATATCTCGGGGTCAGTTGTTCCAGTCAAATGGTATGAATGTGTTTAAACTGAAATCTATTGCCCCTCTGGCAGGGCATGGTGGTTCACACCTGTAATCCTAGCAGTTTGGGAGGCCAAGGTGGGCAGATTACTTGAGATCAGGAGTTTGAGACCAGCTTAGACAATATGGAGAAATCCTGTCTCTATCAGAAATACAAAAATTTAGCCGCATGTGATGGTGCACGCCTGTGGTCCCAGCTACCTGGGAGGCTGAGGTAGGGGGATCCCTTGAACCAAGGAGGTGGAGGTTGCAGTGAGCCGTGATCTTGCTACTGTACTCCAGTCTGGGTGACAGAGTGAGACCCTGTCTCAACAAACAAACAAAACAAAACAAAGTAAGAAAACCTATTGCCGGCCGGGCGCGGTGGCTCAAGCCTGTAATCCCAGCACTTTGGGAGGCCGAGGCGGGCGGATCACGAGGTCAGGAGATCGAGACCATCCTGGCTAACACGGTGAAACCCCGTCTCTACTAAAAATACAAAAAGAAATTAGCCGGGCGTGGTGGCGGCGCCTGTAGTCCTAGCTACTCCGGAGGCTGAGGCAGGAGAATGGCGTGAACCCGGGAGGCGGAGCTTGCAGTGAGCCGAGATCGCGCCACTGCACTCCAGTCTGGGCGACAGAGCGAGACTCCGTCTCAAAAAAAAAAAAAAAAAAAAAAAAAAGAAAACCTATTGCCTTGAGCCTTGCCAATATGTGGAATGTTCCATTGTAGCCATCATTATTCATAATAGACATATAACAGTATCTTAAGTTTGCAGTTCTTTGTTGATTAATAATGGTGACCAATTTATTCGTGTTCTCCTTGGTTACCTGATAAAGTCTTTCGACTGCCTTTAATGGATTGCATATTTTCTTACTGAATTAGGAAAGTATTTATGTATTCTGCATAACATTTATTTATAGTGTATATGTTATTAATATTTTCTCCCTGTCTATGGTTTGCTAAGTTTTAGTTTCTTAGTTATGTGTTTTGAAGAGCACAAGTTTGAATTTTGATGGCTTTCAAGGGTTTCTTTTTGTAGTTTTTTTTCTCTTCTTCTTCTTCAAAATATTTGACTAACCCAAGGTTATAAAGACTTTCTTCTGTGATTTTTTTTCTAGAAGTTTTCTGCTTTAGGTTGTAGGTTTTATATTTTAGTCAATTATCTGTTACAAGTTAATTGCTTTGTATGGTATAATAATCGATGTTTATGTTTTATATATATATATACACACACACATATATAATATATATGTATATACATCCATTGATCTAATAACATTATTTGAATGGACCTTCATTAAATCATCTTTGCATCTTTGTCAAAAAATCTCTACTCTGTTCTAATTTTCTATTTTGCCATGTTTTTGCTAATGTTCAAATATTTTGATTATGGTAGCTGTATAGAAAGTAATAAGATCAGGTACTGTTAGTCTAGAATATTGTTATCTTTAAACCTGCTTTGATAATTCAACATACTTTCTACATTTTAAAATCATATTGTCAATTTACACACTGAACAATGTTTATGGTATTTTTATTGATATGTGTTGAATTTATAATAGATCAGTTTGGGAGACTTGTCATCACAATTGTGAAGCTTGCACCTCATTAAATTCATCTATTTTTCCACTTATTCATTTATAAATTTATTTTAGTAATGTTGATAAGTTTCAGAGACAAGATATTATATTTGCTTTTGTGAAATGTATTTGTAGGTATTTTTTGTTTGGGGCATTACTGAAAATACAATTTTTAAAATATCCAATTGTTCTATGGTTGCACATTGAAATACGATTGATTTCTTAAATAATAACCTTGCATCTTCTGACCTTGCTAAATTCAATATTGAGTTCTAGTAGCTCTTTTTTAGTATCTTTGTAATTTACCGTGTACACAAAACTGCATATAGGACATTTTACTACCTCCTTCCTGTCTTTAGTACTTTTCTTTCTTTCCTTATTACAGGAATTAGAAGCTCCAGTAAAATTTTTGAATAAGAAGTAAGGAAATAGTCATCTTCATCTTGTTCCTAAATTCATGAAAACACAATTCTGATTCAATTTATATGCCATTTTAATATATCAGGAAATAATCATCAATCAGTGCAATGGTAAGCACACACAGAAATATGTATAGTGAATTATTTTTAATGAGAAAAACAATAAAATAGCTCAAATATAATCAACCAGATAATGGTGAAATATATTGTATAATCAGCAATTTTAAAATTTGAACCAAATTTAGCTATATGAATCAATAGGTAAACACATAAATGTAAATTTGAATCAGGTAAATAGTAAGTTACATAGGATTACCTTAGCGTGATATCATTTACATAAAAATTAAAACCATGTGAAACTGAACAGTATAATTTAAGGGATAGGTACACACATAGTGAAACATTTCAAAAACTCATGGGAATGATAAATACAAAATTAAGAACACTGGTGCCCCTGCGGGGTTTAAAGGAATGCATGATGAGAAAAGTATACATTGAGGATCAATAGTTATTTTGTTTGGTAAGCTCGATGGTGGATATATGTATTTTTAAAATATTATTATTTGCACCTAATAGTTTACTTAAAAAATAATAGAAAACACTTGTTAGCAATCTGAGAATGTCAAAGGTGAGTTCCATATCCTATATCTAAAGGATACTTTCATCAAATGTATTGAAGAATACGAGCCAATTGAACCAAGGTCCAAAATTTAAAATTAAAGTTTCTGATAAAGTTCTTAATTCTTATTCTCAATATCTAGGTAATAAAGCTTTAATAAAATAAAAAATATTCTTTTGAGTGTATGAATGGCACTTCTGTATTTAAATATACATTTGAATGTCAAAAGTGTTAATGACTACAACATATTCCAATAATTTTATACTGCTTACATAGTTCTAAGGATGGAATAAGCAAAATGAAACATTCCTAAAAATGTAGAAAGAGCTGGCTGTTTTTCTTGTCAAGTTGAAGGATTGTGTTCTGTTCTTGAGCTCACTTTATGATGTACAGACTTGTGAATAAAGATTTCCAACTGACTGATAGCAAAACATGAAAGTCACTTTAATTCTTGTATTTTATGGAAATTAGATGTAACAACCCTAATTTTCTAAAATAGAGTGTTTATAGGGAATATTTTAAGGCAAAAGTTTCTCACATTTTACAGATTTGGGCCTTGTGTGCACTAATCATGAAAGCTATGATGCTGGAGTTAAAAAATAAATATTGTGAGCAAATTTCTTGAATTTCAGTTTAAAAAAAAATCGTGGTTATTTCAGAGCCTCTACATTCAATGGAATAAAATTAGTTATTTTGTAGAATTTTTAAAAAGTGGTCCATACCTTGCTTAAAAAGAAAGGACCTAAGAAAGAAAGGAGACAAAGATTGAGTACAACTCAAAGTGTTGAGTTCCTGGGTGTCATACCAGGTGAGCTGATCATCCCCACAGGCCCAGCCTGGCTCGGGTTCTCATACCTAGTTCTACCCATTCTTGCTTCACTTGTTTCTGCTTTATGGTTCCTATATATTTGCACATTTGCAATTCTCTACATATAAGTGTGTCGCTTGTGATGCCCATGTTTAAACCCATAGACATCATGACATTAGGAATGAACAGTCATTCAAGACCTTTAATTTTAAGGCATGCATTGCATTTGTAAAAATACACTTTTCAGGATGATTTCAGAGAAATAGTGATTGCTAAATTCCAATACAAAAAACACAATGTCTAAGTATGTTGTATTGAATGCTAGATATTTATAAATTTATGTTGTGTGTGACTGTTTTTCCTTTTAAGAGATTAATTTACAAGCTAATGAATTTGGAGAAAAAGTTATATTTTCTCAAAGTCAACAAAAATTGATAAATCATATAATAAGTCATAAGAAATAGCACTACAAAATCAGCTAATGCAACATCTACACTCACAACATATAGGAGAAAAATAACATGCAGGATTGGTGATCTACAAATGTTTCAAACAAGTTGAAAGGAGAGCAATAATTGGACCCTAGAACCACAGGCACATAGTTGTTGACATTATGACTCTTAAATAAGCCCTTTTGATTTACAATATGAAAAGAAGTAAATTAAGGGAGAAGTAGATAATACGAGAATATAGAAGTACCTGATATCACCTTTTGCTTTCTGCTTTTTTTCTTTTAAATTTGGTTTCTAAAATTGTTACTACTTTACATTTACATTCACATAAAAATTAGTTATCTTATCCAAAATGTCCTAGTATAATAATTTAGTGAAAAATAAAGTCATATCCATAAAATTATTTCTAAAGTCCTAGAGAATTTTATTTTTAAAACTTATTTAAGTGATAAAAAAAAAAGGAAAGGCATTTCTATTCTGTCCTACATAGTAGAGTAAAAAATAATTTTGTACTTTGGAGAGTTAACAATATAAGTACACATGTAGAGACAATGCTTCAAAATTGGGTATTGTTTCACTGAAGCTTTGACAGCCCATTTCCTCAGTATTATTTTCATCGATAAAAAAACCTTTGTGAAAAGACAATTGTGGAGAAAAAATGCATCTGAGAAATTTTATTTGCCTTTCTACAATTATCTCTTTTAAAGGTAGCATTGTATCCAAAGCAACGGATTTTACAAATTGAAATATTTGATTCACTCTACTTTCATGGAAGAATTTAAAGCTTTGACATGTTCTCAAATTGCAATTACTAAAATAATTATTTGATTTACCAATAATTTCTTTGAGAAAAAAGATAAAAATTTAAACACTGCTTGAGATAAAATGAACATTAAATATGTTAAGCTTTTTTTTTTTTTTTTTTTTTTTTTTGAGACAGAGTCTCACTCTGTCACACAGGCTGGAGTGCAATGGTGCGATCTCGGCTCACCGCAACCTCCACCTCCGGGGTTCAAGCGATTCTCCTGCCTCAACCTCCTGAGTAGCTGGGACTACAGGTGCCCACCACCACACCCAGATAATTTTTGCATTTTTAGTAGGGACGGGGTTTCACCATGTTGGCCACGCTGGTCTCAAACTCCTGACCTCAAGTCATCCTCCTGCCTTGGCCTCTCAAAGTACTGGGATTACAGGCGTGAGCCACCGTGCACAGCCTAAGTGTGATAAGTATTTATTGCTTAAATACCTATCAGTGTTCTCATCAATGTAGAATTTTCCAGTTCCTCCAGATATAGTGCCCAACATTCTCATTGTGTCCTGGGAAGTGTAATTTTAAAAACTGCTTATTGAAATCTATATTATATCAGTCTGTTTTAGTATTACAACAACATATAATATTATTTGTTATATTCATGTGTTAATAATAAGATATCATATATGATATTAGCCAATTTAGATGCTTCCTCCTTCCTCTGCAGCTTTTCCAAGTTTATTGAAGAAATTCAACTGCATCTTCATCCTCAGTCTTCTGAATCGGAGCTTAAAGCACTTGACATTATTTTTCTACATACTTACTGTGCCTATATATTTAGTTTCTGTCTTCTCATTTAAAAAACCAATTGCCTTATATTTATAAAATGATTTACTGTTATAATATGCCCTGGTGAATATTTTTATTCCAATATCTGGTAAGGTTTGAAGAACCACCGAGTTCCAAGTTAGCTGAAGTGACATATGCTCTTGAATCTATTTCTAAGCTAATTTCTATATGGGAAACACAATTATGCTCTAATCTTTTTTTTTTTTCTTTTTTTTTTTAAATAATATCTTTTGTCTGGTTTCCACTAGCTGGCAAAGCCTGAGACAAGGCTTATTTGGAAGGTGATTCTACAGGTAGGAGATGAAGACTGGGGACAGTCAGACAGGAAAGAGTGAAAACCAACACTTGAGTATTCTCCACTTAGTCACACGGTGCACCACTGAGGTTCAGTTGTTGGTTCTTTTCAGGATCTGCCTAGAATGTACCTTAGAATGATCAACTAGAGAAATTAGAAGAGGGAAGAATTTATCCTTTGGCCCTTCTCACCCATTGTTCAAGTATTGTTACATAAGGTGTTTCCTCACACTTTTAAGACACACCCGATTGAATGCTGGATAGGCTATGACAAAAGTCCACGAAATGAAAGAAAAGATTATAAACCAATGAGTCAAAGTGCTTTCAGTTACAACCATGAGAAGATGTTTGCTGAAGCAAGAGGTAATGTAACAGGTAGATTGAGATACGTGAGATAGGGTAGAAGTGATTTCTGTATCCAGAGGTGTCAATAATTCATACTGCCATTTAAACAGTGTCCTCAAAACATCATATGTTTCTGACGGATAAATAATTAAATGTATTTCTATTTTTTGCATGCTATTAATATTCATTATTTAGCAGTTATTGAACATCCCTATCTATTCAATGTATAATTATTTATCATGTATAACACAGAAGTAACTGAATAGCCATTTACTTATTTGTCATAAATTGCACATTAGTAATTTTTCTATGGATTTGTACATCAACTAGATAATATTTGGCAATTCTCTATGCTAATTGGGGTGTTTAAAAATAAGTATGAACTTTCATTTCTGTGAAAATGGAGTAGAAATATGTTTTATTATTCCTCTCACAAAATACAATAAAACACCATGGACTTTACATATAAGCCCCATTACATACAAAAGAGAAAGAGAGAAGAAAGAAAGAAAGGGAAGAAAGAAAGAGAGAAAGAAAGAAAGAAAGAAAGAAAGAAAGAAAGAAAGAAAGAAAGAAAGAAAGAAAGAAAGAAAGAAAGAAAAGAAAGAAAAGACAGAAAGAAAAGACAGAAAGAAAGAAAGAAAGAAAGAAAGAAAGAAAGAAAGAAAAGAAAGAAAGAAAGAAAGAAAGAAGAAAGAAAGAAAGAAAGAAAGGAAGGAAGGAAGGAAGGAAGGAAGGAAGGAAAGGAAGGAGAGAGAGAGAAAGAAAGAAAGAAAGAAAGAAAGAAAGAAAGAAAGAAAGAAAGAAAGAGAAAGAAAGAAAGAGAAAGAAAAAGAAAGAAAGAAAGAAAGAAAAAAGAAAAGAAAGAAAGAAAGAAAGAAAGAAAGAAAGAAAGAAAAGAAAGAAAGAAAGAAAGAAAGAAAGAGAAAGAAAGAAAGAAAGAGGAAGGAAGGAAGGAAGGAAGGAAGGAAGGAAGGAAGGAAAGGAAGGAGAGAGAGAGAAAGAAAGAAAGAAAGAAAGAAAGAAAGAAAGAAAGAAAGAAAGAAAGAAAGAAAGAAAGAGAAAGAAAGAAAGAGAAAGAAAAAGAAAGAAAGAAAGAAAGAAAAAAGAAAAGAAAAGAAAGAAAGAAAGAAAGAAAGAAAGAAAGAAAGAAAGAAAAGGAAGGAAGGAAGGAAGGAAGGAAGGAAGGAAGGAAGGAAGGAAGGAAGGAAAGGAAGGAGAGAGAGAGAAAGAAAGAAAGAAAGAAAGAAAGAAAGAAAGAAAGAAAGAAAGAGAAAAGAAAGAAAAGAAAGAAAGAAAGAAAGAAAGAAAGAAAGAAAGAAAGAAAGAAAGAAAGAAAGAAAGAAAGAAAAGAAAGAAAGAAAGAAAGAAAGAAAGAAAGGAAGGAAGGAAGGAAGGAAGGAAGGAAGGAAGGAAAGGAAGGAGAGAGAGAGAAAGAAAGAAAGAAAGAAAGAAAGAAAGAAAGAAAGAAAGAAAGAAAGAAAGAAAGAGAAAGAAAGAAAGAGAAAGAAAAAGAAAGAAAGAAAGAAAGAAAGAAAAAAGAAAAGAAAGAAAGAAAGAAAGAAAGAAAGAAAGAAAGAAAGAAAGAAAGAAAGAAAGAAAGAAAGAAAAAGAAGGAAGGAAGGAAGGAAGGAAGGAAGGAAGGAAGGAAGGAAGGAAGGAAGGAAAGGAAGGAGAGAGAGAGAAGAAAGAAAGAAAGAAAGAAAGAAAGAAAGAAAGAAAGAAAGAAAGAGAAAAGAAAGAAAAGAAAGAAAGAAAGAAAGAAAGAAAGAAAGAAAGAAAGAAAGAAAGAAAGAAAGAAAGAAAGAAAGAAAGAAAGAAAGAGAAAGAAAGAAAAGGAAGGAAGGAAGGAAGGAAGGAAGGAAGGAAGGAAGGAAGGAAGGAAGGAAGGAGGGAAGGAGAGAAAGAAACCTCTCAAATAGGTAGGGAAGAAAGTAGATGGATTGAGACGTACAAGCCTAACTTAAAATGATAGCTAAAGGAAGTTGAAATAATGTATTAAATGTTTTAATTAGATTGTGACATAAATTAGTTGGGACAAACTTCTTGAAACACAATCATTAGAAAATATCTAGGAACATGAATGGCCCTCTTTATCTATCACTTCTCAACTTTTTTCCCACATCCTAAAAAAGAAGAAAAGCAAAAATGTCAAATTATGCCCTGTTTCCTAGAAAAATTATATTTTGATGAGATAGACTGCTGTTCATTTATGGGCAATAGTAATGAAAAGAAAGAAACAGAATCCTTGAGCATAATGTAAAATTTATGAAAAACAAAATTATTTACATCAAAATTCAGAAAAAAAGGTCTCTAATTATTTCATATAACCAATATGCAATATTAGATACTTTTTTTTTTTTTTTTTTTTTGAGATGAAGTCTTGCTTTGTCTCCAGGCTGGAGGGCAGTGGCGCGATCTTAGCTCACTGCAATCTCCTTCAAGCGATTCTCCTGCCTCAGTCTCCCCAGTAGCTGGGACTACAGGCACACGCCACCACGCCTGGCTATTTTTTGTATTTTTAGTAGAGACTGGTTTTCACTGTGTCTACTGAGATGATGGTCTCAATCTCCCTACCTCGTGATCCACCCGCCTTGGCCTCCCAAAGTGCTGGGATTACACGCGTGAGCAATATTAGATACTTTAAGTGGCCAGAGTGTCTTCTTTTCAGAGAGGTTTTAGGTATTCAGAGATTAGTTAATGAAGGTAACTTCAAAATGTAATATATTGAGATGACACTTTAGAATTCTATGATCTAGTTTTTCCTTACTTTTAACTTTAATTGTGCCCTCTTCATTTACCTCAAATTTTCTCCGCTTCTCTATTTATGGAGAAACTCTAAAGAATACACTTTCTAATCTTTGAGTTCATATGAATGTGGATTGCTATTTACTGTTTAGTTTGAGTAAAGAAATATTTACAATGTCTTAAACAGCACCCCCCTCCCGCCCCCACATTCTTTCCTTGTCAATTCTTGCTCAGGTCGTTTTATGTTACAAATTTGATCATAACTTGCTGAAGATTTCAGTTGTGGTAGCTTCATGAAATAAAAACAAATTTCTAAAAAGTTAAATTATGTAGATTTCCAGTGGTGTGGAATAAACTGGGGTTGGAGGACTCCAATCTGTTTGAGAAACAAGCCCGGTGAGAACATATTTACACTAATCTGTTAATTGTGGAATAACTTTTGGCAGAGGTTAAATACTGTAGAGCAATCTACTAGGTTGTGACATTAATTATATATGTATTTATATTTTAGTAAAACAGTTAACTTTTTACTTGTCGCTAAAATAGGTCCATTATTTAAAAAAGAAAAAACACATGATATGACTCTGTATCTCCTGAATTTCTGTTTTTTAAGGTTTTTTTTTAATAATAAAAGAAAGCCTTTTCTTGTTAAGTTCAGGGATATATGTGCAGGGCCTATACATTCTTATTTTTAAACATTTTCAAACACTGTGGTATCAAATCTTCATTACATACTCTTTTATTCTTTTGACCCTAAAATTCCCTCTAAACTCAGAATTCTGATTAAAATATAATTTCCAAGACTGTTAATCTGAATATTTTTGACTAATCTGTCACTTTAGTTTATTATGGTATCCATCTTTGAGCTGGCTAAACAAGTTCGTATCAAAGGCACTGTGTAGTTTCAAGGAGATAGCTGATTTTATTTTTTCCTTCCCTATTGATGTGGCTTTCTCAGAAGGTTTTATTTAAATCCAATATTACTTTCCCAATACTTCTGAGATCCTTGAATCTTCAATAAAGTAGGTTATCCTAAAATCCTCTGGAAGATCAGAATAAAGAAAAGGCCATCTAGGACCAGGCTAGATCTTCCAGTCCTTAAGCCCTCTTTTACATATGTCCTTTCTACTGGAGCAGATCTTAGCATGATTTGCAGTAAAGAGTTTTGTCCTCTGTGATTAAATCTGCAGTGATCAAAAATTCAGATATGTTTTGCAGAAGCAATCTTCAGACCTATTAAAAGAGCCTTCAGGGCCTGGGTTAAACTAGTCCTATAGCATGCTTTATTTAAATAAATAGCTCGTTTAATCAAATAACAGCTCCCCTAAAGAGCTCACTCATTGAATGAACCTTTTTCCTCTTAGGATTCTCTTCACTGCACCCAGATGTAATTTCTTTGCAAACTGCCTCCAGCAATATTTTTGTTCTTTTTTCTTAATGTACAGATTTGAAATTTTTATGTTCATCCACCACAGTCTTCAGTGATTTCTCACTGAAGCATTTTCTTGATGAGAAATATTTTACCCTGTGGGAATCAACTCTCTTCTCTACCTGACCTTATCTAACTGATCCATCATTTTAAGTAAGATATACCATGGCATACACAGGTCCAGATAACAGCAACAATTGCTCAAATATTTCCCATTCCTTAAATTACTACTAATCGGGACACCTAGTTCAGGCTAGTCTATATTCTACTAACATCCAAGAAGAGCAAACATTAAATAGGACTATTTGCCACTACACGGTTAGTTGCCTGAAAGCTGGTTAAACAAAACAAACCAGGAAGGAGAACCTCCAGCACTTCAGATTTAGCCATGAGAAGATCCACTCTGGAGCTAGTTTTTGTTTAACTGTAGTAAGAACATTTAACATGAGATTTACCCTTTTAACACATTTGTAAGTGTACAATGCAGCACTGTTTATCATAAGCATCGTGTTGTATAGCACATTTCTAGAACTTATACATCGTGCATGAAAAAACGTTATACCTGCTGAATAGCAACTCTCTATTTTCCACTTCCCCCAGCCCGTGGAAACCATTTTACTCTCTGCTTCTATGCATTTGAATATTTTACATACCTTATATAAGCAGAATGATCATGACTTTCTCATAGATTTATGAACTTGGCCAACTAATTTAACCTTCTGGAGTTTCTCTTTTACAGTCGATAAAAGATTAACAATGGAGTATGTTTTCCAATATTCCTACAGGGATGCATTGTGCCCAAAATAGTGCATGATGCTTAGTAAATATTTAATACACATTGTCTTTCTCCTTCCCCTCCTCACTTTTCCCTGCCCTATTTTTCATTTTCTCTTCCTAAATTTCTCATTCTCTCCCTTTCTCATGCTCTCTCTCTCTTTCACAATCCATTTTCCTCTCCTTCTCTTAATTGAAGTATTATTTTGCCTCCTCCTAGTTTTAATTCTGTATTTTCAGGCAAATTTGCAAGGTAGAATGATGAAGAAGATTGCCTAGTTGTCAAAATATTATATATGTAAACAGTTCAGCAAGCCTCCTATTATATAATAATTGCTTAGTAAATGCTGATTTTGCTCCATAACAAAGAGGCAAATTCATTAAAGCTGTGGTTGATTTTGGTTTTTGCTGTAGTGGTTCTCATAATTGTTGTTGTTGCATGTGTGTGTGGGGGGCGGTTCTTGTTAATTTTGCTTTGTTTGTGTTTTTACCTGAAGGAGCATCTTTTTGTTATTCTGTTTTCAAGAAAACTTTACTCCTGAAATTAGTTTACATTTTACTATGGGATTAGATAAATTAATCACGTTTTCATTTTTCCATTATTACTGCTGTCACTGAGTAAAAATAATTTCAGTGAATTTGTAGCATTTATTGTGTAATGTACTCTGGGCACTATGCTGAGGACATTGTACATACTGCTGTGTTTAATCTCTTTAAAAATATTTTGAAAGTAGAAGCTGAGACCTAAAATGGTTAAATATTTTATCTAGAATTACATAGTTAAAAAGCAATACAACCAGAATTTCAATTCAGGCTTGTCATCCTCCCCATACTTTTAATTATGTGATGTTGTCTCCATTTTAGCACCTGAAGCAAAAGTTTTGCCACCTAATATGTTTGCCTCCTTCAACTACCAATTTTCTTTCTGCATTCTTTGTATACGTCCAAAGTGAAATATCTAAAGCATCAAACTAATCATGCCCTTTTTAGTTCCTGAAGTTTATCTATGGCATCTCATTGTTTCTGCATGAAGTCCAATCTCAAAATCAATGCTGTATCTCTTAATCAAATGTTCCCATTCAAGGAAGTTTTTTTGTTTCACCTAGGCTGAGTGAGGCTTCCTGTAACTGTGCTGTCAAAATCCCTGGAACAAACTTCCATGATAGCATGTATTATGCTGTATTGTAACACTTGTGTGTTTTGTACAACAGGGTATCATGCACTTGTGGACAGGATTGTGTTTTATTCTCTTAGTGCCTGTCTCAGGACCAGTGTTGTAAAAACAATCATTTGATTAGGACAAAATGTAATTAAACGCTTGCCAGGAAAATGCCCTACAAAATCAGAACTATCTATCTACATATCATATCACTAATTCCACAGAAGACTGCTTAGGATCATGGCATTCTTTGGGATTTCACTATAAGCCTGGAAGCCAACTTTGATCCTGTGATCTGGGTAGGGAGTCTGTGTCTCCATCAATACCAAGAACTTTGATGTTTCTGAATAAAAACAGCCAGGAGTAATGAAAGAAAAAGAAAATCAAGCCGCAAAATTTTCAGACACAATCCTCCATTACCTTGAAACATCAAGAAGACTGGAAGTATTAAAAGGATCCTTAAAATAACTGGATTTGTCATAGAAAAGCCAAGAACTACTGAGAAAAGGAACAGTATCAGGGAATATGCAGAGATGTAAATACTTTAGGGAGTATTCTTCAAATTTTAATGTGTTTCCAATTGGAGTCCACTCACTCTCTATGTATTGAGAATGCAACCCTAAAAACAACAAATGTTAAGATACGCACAAGTTTTGCGTACAACTAAATTAGTTTTCATGCTTATCAAGCAATAATGTCTTGAGATTGTATTCACTGAAGTCCACACTTTAAGTTCTATTCTTTCAGCTGAAGTAAAATCCAACTGTTGGTTGATATGGGTGTTGGACATAATTATATACAACTCCTACAGTGGAAGAATGCCAGATTTTCCACTGCCTAATAATTCTCATTATTCTGTTCTGGATTCTGTCCAAATCTCTTAGGATAATTTTATAGAGAGTCCAAAAGTGGAGCATATTTCTTTTTAATAGGAGGATGATTTCTTTAACCAAGGTTTATTAGGTTTACTCTCCTCTCTGTCACTAGGACTTTAATCTGTTGCAAAGGATGGTGATTGGGATATTTATAACATCCCACTTTCTGGGTTTCCACATTCAGTTTTTCCATTATGGAATAGATAACAAGCATATCTGTGTTTTATGTGGCTGCCATTGGAGCTCTGTTTAACTCACTGTATCAGTTTGCATTAATTGATGCAAGAGTAGGGAGGACTGGAAAGCTGACAGCCCAGCATTTCTAAAGCTTGAAATTCCTTAGTCAGTAAATGTGTATCTCAAATTGGTATATTAGGTTATCAAAGAAGTTTTAAAAACCTGGGGACTAAGAGTAAGCAGATTCTATACCTTGCAAGATTTATACCTGCATGCTAATGTATTCTTAGAGGAATTTTGTATGCAAGTTGCTAAGGTTAACGTTTTCTAAACGAGTTATTATTATTATTATTTTCCTGAAACTGTGGTAGATGATCCATTTAGTTTTGAAATAAGTTGGATTATTTGGATTCCTCAATCCTACATTTCATATGCAGTACTGCCTCTCCTTAAAACCAACTCAGTAGACAGATTTAATACGGATTTGCGCCTTGCAGTCTGTCAGCATTCTTGAATATTTTATTATCAAAACTAACCATAATAATTTTCCAAGTCCCAAGTTTATGCTGGTAGTTGGGCAAAAATCACATTTAAGAATAATCCATATCTTTTTGGGTCAACAACTAAATGACAATAAAATGAAGGAAAAAAAAATCAAAAGCAGGGTAACTTGAGACCGTGAAACTTGCCAGTCAGTGAACTACATATCCTTACATCCCTCCCTTATGGCATGACAGACACATGGCTATTATAATTGGTCTGCGGAAAATGTTCGTGAGACACTGAGATTTTGAACATTAGTAGTTTCAGAACATTTATAGTCAGTGCTCCTACAGAGAATATCGTTCTGCCAAAATTATTAGCAGTCCCAAACAATGTTTAGGAACAGAATGTACTAAGTTGAATTGAAGAGAACAAATACAGTTATGTGATTTCAGTTTCAGTTTGACTTCAGGCATAAATATCCTGACCATTACAACAAAATGAACCAAAGACAGAAATTTTTGTTTTACGACATCTTTAAAAACCTATTCTCTGGTCATAGTTACCAATCTCAATCTTCAATAAAACACTAGAACTTGAGCAGAATTCTAAACAGGTTAGGTATCTTGGTTTTTGAGAAAATTGAACACATAAACAAAAAGCAAAGACCACAGAAATAATAAAATGTATAGAAATAACATTATTTCTTCAACACATCTCATGTTCCCAAATGTTGGCTATACATTGATTAATCACTTCTTCAAATGCTTTTGCCATATTATTTTACACATTTATAATATAAAGATAATGTAAATTCCCTTCTTGGTGGCTGATCAAAATTTATATTTGTTACTGATAAAGAAAAGTAAGTTTTAGATTTATAACACTATCGTTGATGGCATGTACTCATTTAGAAAAATTATCAATTGGACAACCTCTATGAAAAAGAGAACTTTTGTATTGATTAAACATTGATTACAACTGAATTTTATTTACTATTTTGTAAACTTGATAATTAGATAAATATTCTACAGCTTCTGTCTTTGGATGTTTCCAATACTGTTTCTCTTCCACCAGCCTTACACTTTTGGCTCATATCAAAATTATACCAGTAGCCAAGAATTTTGTGTCCCAATATAGAGTCCATTGGCACAGTGCATGGTATGAGTGTTCTATGAACCAAACCTATACTGGTATAGCTAACAATAACCTAGCTATGCATACATAGAATACATAAATATACCCCATTAAATCAAAATAAAATGCATCTTCAACTCAGCATTCCTTTATCTGAATGGAGAAAAAAAATCCCAAGGCCACTCCAACAGAAACAGATGTGAAGGGAACTTGGAATAGGAGACAGTGTTGTTAATTGACTTCAGCTAAAATACCATATTTTGAAGAGTTTGCAAATATATACAACCAATTCATTATTACATTGTATTCAGGATTAAACTATAGAGCAAAAAGAGAGAGAAACACATAAAAATGAGACAATACAACTAGTGAAGAGTGAGAGAACGAAAGAGCTAGAATAAGAATTGAGACCTGATAGAGTACAGAGCTCTCATCTAGGGATAATAGCAACTGTAACAATAATTAAAAGTTTTGTGGCATCTCCTATGTGCCAGTATGTTTTATACTCCAGAGAAAAGCCTCTATAATTTTTATCTATTATTATACCATGCTAAAAACTTGATTGTGGTGTATTAACATTTTGATGTGCTGCTGATTTTTGTTTGCTGCTATTTTATTGAGATTTTTTGCATCTATGTTCATCAGGGATTTGGGCCTTAAGTTTTTGTTTCGTTTTGTTTTATTTCATGTCTCTGCCAGGTTTTGGTATCAGAATGATGCTGGCTTCATCAAATGAAGTAGGGAGAAGTACCTTATCCTCAAATTTTTGGAGTAGTTTCATTAGTATTGATACCAACTCATTTGCGTGTCTGGTAGAATTTGGCTATGAATTCCTCTAGTCTAGTCCTTTTACAGTTGGTAGGTTTTTTGTTATTATTATTATTACTGATTACATTTCAGAACTCAGTATTGGTCTGTTCAGAGTTTAAGTTTCCTCCTGATTTCATCTTGAGAGGTTGTGCATTTGCAGAAATTTATCAATATCCTCTAGATTTTCTAGTTTGTGTACATAGAAGCCTTCAGAATAATACATGAGGAACTTTTTCATTTCTGTGGGATTGGTTGTAGTGCTTCCTTTGTCACTTCTGATTACGTTTATTTGGATCTTCTTTGGTTTATTTCTTTGTTAATCTAGTTAGTGGTATATTGATCTCTTTTTATAGTATCCTTTCAAAGAACCAACTTATGGTTTTGTTGATTACTTGTATAGATTTTGGGGTCTCACTTTTACTCAGTTTCACTCTGATTTTATTTATGTGTTTTCTTCTGCTAGCTTTGAGGTTAGTTTGTTCTTGCTTTCCTAGTTCCTAGTTCCTTTTAGTGTGACATTTGAGATTATTAATTTGAGATCTTTCTAGTTTTTTGATGTAGGAATTTATTATTGTAAACATTCCTCTTAACAATGCTTTTGATACATCACAGAGATTTTGATATATTGTGTCTCTCTTCATTTATTTCACAGAAGTTTTTCATCTCTGTCATAATTTTGTTGTTTACCCAAAAGTCATTCAGGAGCACACTGTTTAATTTCTATGTAATTGTTTGGTTTTGGTAAATCTTTTAGATATTACTTTCTATTTGTGTTCTATTGTATTCCAAGAGTATGATTGGTATAATGTTGGTTTTATTTTTTAATTTTTTGAGACTTGCTTTATAGCTGAGCATGTGGTCAATATTGGGGTATGTTCTGTTTGCAATTGGGAAGAATGTATATTCTCCATTTCCTGGGTGGAGTGTTTTGTAGATGTTTATTAGGTGCAATTTGCCAACTGTCAAATTCAAGTGCAGAAATTCTTTTTAATTTTCTGCCTCAATGATCTATTGCTGCCAGTGAGGTGTTGCAGTCTGCCATTGTTTTTCTGTGGTTGTCTAAGTCTTTTCACAGGTCTAGAAGTACTTGTTTTATGAATCTGGGTGCTCCACTGTTGGATGAATATATATTTAGGATACTTAGCTTTGTGTTATGTTGAATCATTTACCATTACATAATGCTCTTCTTTGTACTCTTTTATTGTTGTTGGTATAAAGTCTGTTTTATATGATATAAGAATTATGACCCATGATTTTTTCTTTTCTATTTCCACAATAGATCTTTCTCTAACCTTTTAATTTGACCCTACAGGCATCATTGCATGTGATATGGTTATCTTGAAGACAGCAGAAGGATGAGTCTTGTTTTTTATTCAATTTCCAACTCTATGACTTTTAAATGGGTCATTTAGACCATTTACATTCAAGGTTAATATTCATATTTGAAGTTTCTATCCTCTTGTGAAGTTGTTAGCTGATTATTTTGTAGTTTTTGTTGTGTGCTTGCTTTATAGGGTCTGTGGGCTTTGTATTTAAGTATTGTTTGTAGTAGCAGATATAATTATTTTGTTTACGTATTGATAACCCTCTTTTGCTTCTCTTGTAAGGCTGGCTTAATGGTAACGAATTCCCTTGTCACTTGCTTGTCTGGAAAATATTGTATTTCTCTTTCAATTATAAGTATAGTTTGGCAGAATATGAGATTCATGGTTAGAATTTATTTTCTTTAAAAATGTTGAAAATAGGTCCCTAATGTCTCCTGGCTTGCAAGGTTTCTGCTGAAAGGTCTGTTGTTAGCCTTGTGGGGCTCCTTTCTTCTGCCTAGTCCACTTTATTAAAAAAGATATTCATTGTAGTTTGAAATTTCTTAAATGAGTGATCTATTCCAGATACTCTGATTGATTTCTTTTTAAGATGTTCATCTCTTTCTTCATTTATTGGATTGCGTTAGAAGTTTTTTTTTTTGGTGTTGATTCTCAATCTTGTCTTGGATCTCACTGAGCTTCCTTGCAATCCATGCTTTGAATTCTTTATTTGTTCTTTGTGAGTTTCCATTTTGGTTAGTGACCATTGGCGGAGAGCTAATGTGATCCTTTGGTCATGTCACTACATTCAGATTTTTCATGGTGCTAGAATTCTTATGCTATTTGCCTGTCATCTGGAGACACTGGCACTTCCATTTTATGTAATTCTTTTTGTGCCAATAAGGGCTTTTTTTTTCTTTCATTCCCTATAATATTACTGTGGTTTCATTTATTTTCCCACTCTCTCTGGGTTGTTACTGTAGAGAATGTTGGGGAGGGTCTTTTGGCTTTGCTCCTATAGCCCTATGCACTTCTCTCAGCAGGTTTCACATTGGGCTGTGTAGTTCAACCTACAAGCCAGTACATAGCTCTTACACGTAAGGGCTGGCTGCAACCAATATGACTGAAAACATACCTGTTTCTTATTTACCAGGAAAAGCTTTCGTTGCCTCAGGCAATGGACTTATCTTTGAAGTTCATAGTAGTCTGATCTCCCCACTTAACTCTGGTGATCTCCCCACTTAACTCTGGAGGAATGGAGAGGGCAACATGGGTGGGGCCAGACTAGGCAGGCCCATCTCCAGGTCTCTTGATGGCAGGCACAAACACTAGTGCCAAAGGAGAATCCAGTGGGCAGCTACCAAACACCCAGAGGTGCGCCTAGGCTTGGAGCTGAGAAAACTCCTTCCTTGGCCCCAAGCTCTGTGCATGGAGAGTTTGGGGTGACATAGACTCCTTATCCAGGAGAGTGGGTACTCCAGATTCCTTGAGATCTGCCTGGATGTGGAATGTATAGGGTATCCCTATACTGCACCCTGCACAGAGAGGGTGAAATGGCTCAGGCGCTGATTTGGGCTAGTGTGTGCTTTGAATTCCTGGGGATCTGCCTGGGAGTGGAGTGGAGAAGGCCCTACTTCACCATGGTCTTTGCACAGGGATTATGGGGCAGATCAGGCTGCTGATCCAGGCAAGTGAGTGCTCCAAATGTCTGCAGATATGCCTAGACTTGGAATGGAGAGACCTCCTCCCACACCAAAATCTCTGTATAGGAGAGGTGGGGCAACTCAGGCTGCTAAACTAGGAAAGCAGGTGCTCCAAATGCCTGGAGATCTGCCTAGGCGTAAAGCACAGAGGGCCTCCCTGCACAAAGATCTCTGCACAGGAAGTATGGGGCAGGTAGGCTACAAGTTCATGCAAGTAGGTTCTCCAAATGCCTGGAGATTTGCTTTTATCAGGTGGATGCCATCGTGCAGGGTTTTTGCCTGCATTCTCCTCCCCAGGATCAGGGGTGTCCTTTACAATTCCAGTAGATTCTCTGTGAATTAAGGCTCACATAGTTTATCTTTATGCACTATCTTGCTTTTTTCAAGTGGCTGGGAAACACTAAAGGCCTTTAATCCACTCTCTTGTAGAAAAAAGACACTCATTAACTTTACGAAAAACAGTATGTAACATTTATATAGGGCAATTTACCTAGCAAATGATTACTGCATGTCTTTCATGAACGTAATAGAGTGCTAGATATGAGGGAAAGGGTTATCAGAATGCTCTTTCTCTTGGATTAAGATTTTGGATTAATTTATTGGGCTACATAGAATTTTTATATTCATAGGAACACATGGCTAATTTGTAGTATAACATCTTGCTGGGCAAGAGTATAGTGTCACTTTATGTTGTCTCTGTCAAAATGAGAGTGTATAAGTATGCAATGGTATCTAATGTTAATTGAAATTGCAAACCCCTAGTGAAAGGCACTGACAGCTGCTATATTGACTGTGTATTAAAATTGTGAGGAAATATCAGAGAATCCTTGTCTCACACACCACACCATATTCCATCTATATGGGATTTATATTGGATTTTAGTTTTTCTTGTTTTGTTGTTGTCATTGTCCCGTTAAAATGTCACTTCCCAAAGTGCAGCATTAGGCAGAGAATGACTTCCAGAAATGACATTTCAATTGTGCCGATATAGTAGCATTTGGTTTTGATTTTTTTTTTTTCTTTTTCAAAGCATAGCATCTAAAGGATGACAGTGCCTAGAATAAAATTGCATAGGAAAAGATATGGTAAAACATCAATAGCAAAGTCACTTCCCTTCTACCAAATAGAAGTTATCCTTTTCCATATACTCAGATATTGGTACTTGGCAGCCAGCACAAATAGGTGCTCTGTGCACAAGGAAGGGAGTGGTGGAATACTGAGAAAAAACAAGTTTCTAATGTTTTAATGCTATATGATTACCGAATAACAGAACTTAAAATTTTATTCCACCTCATTATGTTTTACTAGGTTTTATTTTAAAATATAACAGATATGATCCATGTTAGAATACTTTCTATCTAACATCCATATAATACTACAGAGACTGGCATAATGTTCATGTTTCTGTTGGCTCAACTAAAATTGCTCATAGGCGGCCTTCAAATCCCCCTGAGTTTGATACTGTGATACATAATGGTCTCAGAATATTAAGGATTTGAAGGAGAAAATTTATATCTTATGCTTCTTCATTTGACAGAACCAGTTAGAATGCTAACAAGTACGAAATCTCTGGAACCACTATACCATCACAAATAAACCATCACAAATGAAATCAAACTCATTTGAGCAAGCACAAGACACATTAAGTAACAGGAGCTATTGCTAAATGTAAAAATTTTCCTCCTATCCCTTTCACCCTGATGTGAAAATCAAGGCATTGTGTTTGTAGTAATCTCTTTAATTTAATTTTGTATTAACAACTTTAATTCTAAGTTCTCAGCCAGAGCCACTAAATTAATAAAAATAAAGGCCTTTGGAGTAAAAGAGATCTGGAAGATCAAAGGGAGTCAAAATCCCTGACAAGCAGCCGACACCAATATCAGCCACTTAGTACAAAGCAGTGCTAAACATGTTAATGTGGTGATAAATATTGAAATTTAGTTTGTTGATAAAAATGCCTAAAACATAAAGCAGATAACAATTCTATTACTGAGAATACTAAAAAAAGTAAGAAAAACTGGTACTAATAGAGAAAGAAGCTAAAAGAAGTCTTGTATGGGAACACTTAGATTTCAGAATTTTAGAGGTTTTGTAGTACATTTAGGATGAATATATTTAAAGTGTTAAGGAACAGGGAACAAGGATAGATTGAAGCATAGAAAAGACTAAAGATAAATATGCTATAAAGAATATTGATGAAGGTGTTTGCGGAGAATCCATTGCAATGAGTGCCTCATAGATATATTTCCAAATGAAAAAGTCAGACTAACTAAAACAAAGAAACAAACAACAAAACTAATGGATAATGAATGCATTAAGCAACAGCTCATATTGAATTACCATTAGGTGATTAATGTGGTGACTTCAACTCAAATTGTACTTATTACCATCATAAACAATTATTATTTTAGCAATTCTACCATGTAAGAAATGGCGCTATAAGAAAGTGCTATAATACTAAATTATGTCTAAGTCTTTTGTTATTTTGAGTATTCTCATTATGTTATTATGGGTTAATGAAAGAAAATGATTCCTTAAAAATGAAATTTGGGCCAGGCGCCATGACTCACACCTGTAATCCCAGCACTTTGTTAGGTCGAGGCGGGTGGATCATGAGGTCAGGAGATCGAGATTCATCCTGGCTACAGTGAAACCCCGTTTCTACTAAATATACAAACAATTAGCTGGGCATGGTGGTGGGCACCTGTAATCCCAGCTACTTGGGAGGCTGAGGCAGGAGAATGACGTGAACTCGGGAGGCAGAGCTTGCAGTGAACCAAGATCACGCCACTGCACTCCAGCCTGGGAGACAGAGTGAGACTCCGTCTTAAAAAAAAAAAAAGAAAAGAAATTTGAAAGTAGCAAGGGTTCATTTCCTGTTTTGGATTTTGATTTTAGTAGTAGCAAAATTGACAAGAGTTTTCTCTTCTTTCACCTACTGGAGAAAGTGAGTAAATGAGCAAAAACAGTGGGAAGGCAAAATTCAATGGAGGCAGATCATCTGATAATCATCAGCAGTCCAAATGACCGTATTGATACTCAGGGATGTTTGTTTTCTAGTTTAACCAAGCCAAAATTATTCTTTGAAATATTTGTTTCATGAAACATCTCTTAATATATTTTATTCTGTTTTCAGGTGGAGACTCTTACATAACAGCTACTCATACTTCATTTCTTCTTCCTTGGAAAATATGAACTTTTTTAGTACTTAAATTTATGCTAAATAGAAATACAATTGGATTATAAATAGTTTACTCCACATATTTCTTGGCTTAATGTTACATTTCTAATTAAAATCCCAGTATGTTATTTGTATAAATATGACCTAAATTTCAGTACACTCTTTAAATTTTTAATGAAGAACATACTTTTAGTGTCTGTCTCAGAATAGTTCCTGATTTCATTTAATATAACAACAATAAAAAATTGTGAAGACAGAAAGTACCATTTGCTAGTTATTATTTGTAAAGCTGAAATTCAAATCTAGATAATATAGCTTCAAAATGATGTCTCAGTGGGACAATGAAGATTAATGAGTGTGTGGACTGTGACTCCTAACCCTGATGCATTTTGAATGCATGAAAATAAACATTGTCTATTTCAATGGGCTTCAGAGATAGCTGTGTATCTACCGGAACAATACTTTTTTTTTTTTTTTTTTTTTTTTTTTGAGATGGAGTCGCTCTCTGTTGCCCAGGCTAGAGTGCAGTGGCAGGATCTCCATTCACTGTAAGCTCCGCCTCCCAGGTTCACGCCATTCTCCTGCCTCAGCCTCCCATGTAGCTGGGACTACAGGCGCTCGCCACTGTGCCCTGCTAATTTTTGTATTTTTAATAGAGACGGGGTTTCACCGTGTTAGCCAGGATGGTCTCGATCTCCTGACCTCATGATCCGCCCATCTCGGCCTCCCAAAGTTCTGGGATTACAGGTGTGAGCCACCGCGCTGGGCCTGAACCATACAGTTTTAATTATGTTTAGGAGATAACTACTGAACAATGGTCAAGGATCACACCTAAGAATAAAGGGGAGATTGCTGAGTGCAATTCAGGATTCTATGGGGACAAAGTAGAATATAGAAGCTGGAAGGTGGAGGGTGAGGGTTGAGTCTTATGAAAATATATGCAAACAATTAAGGACTAATAAGATCAGAGACACTACTCAAAGAAAGTGTACATTTATGGCAGAGATTTAGTTAAACAGAAATGTGAGAAATTATGTTTTTAATCTCAGCAGTGTCTTGGCAATAGTGAGCATTAGTCTAGAGCTATGATACTGAAACCCTTCTGCATTGATTTACAAACGATTTGGCAGAGGCCCTGCAGCTGGTGTTATAGTCTGGCTATGTTCAGCAAAAGAATAACTAGACACAATAAATACAATAAAAATAGCTAAAGGAACTAAATAAACATAACTAGTAGATTCATTACCTGATGCTGCCAAGGTTTTATAACTCTTCCTTCATGAAATAACACACATAGGCTATAAATACCATTGTTTCTCCATATAATTTTTTTTTTAAATGCTGTGTATTTCTCAGTCAACATATGCTACTTCTGATGGTGCTGCTGCCACTCATTTTTGGGGGGACCCTGACGGTGTTCAGTCTTGAGTACAGGACACAGAAAGAGTAGATACGTGAGCTGGGACAGGTTCCAAAATAAGTGGAAGTACTTATGCCACTAAGTGCTTGTATTGGCTTCCATAGTTCAGTGTATTCGTTTCCAAGTTCAGAGTGTTCTGAATTTTGATATGACACATAAAATCTATGGAAAGCCTCAAAATTGGTACTTATGGTTTTATTTTTATTAGTTTTTTAAGATGTCGCTTTTGATTAGCTAGTGCACCCTGATGGAAGCGGAATCTGACCATGAGCGTCAAGCTGCCATCAATTAAGTGTAACCAATAAAGCTCCATCTTCAAATGGAACTATATTTTTGAATGGGCCCAAAGTCATATATATATTTTATGATGAATAGCTTACATTTTCACCTGGGCTACTGCTGCCACAATGTTGACTTTCCCTCGGTATACCCTCATGAGCTAATGGAGAGTTCCTTATCACAACTTGAATAAAGGTGGGAAAAAAGATTGGCTAATACTTAGCACTGCATGCAGTACAGACACTAACCTACCATATGGCTAATACATTGCAGTAGCATTCAAAGATGTTGTAGAAAGAAAATAAAGAGGTTAAAACCTCTCATGTGCTAAATTTCCAGGAGTACGTCTTGAAGTCACTTTGCAAATAACAAAGTGAGCATGGTAAAATCTAGAGCAATTTGTATAGAAAGGTTAATTTTATAAAAATGATCAAGGGCTTTGTAGGAGTAAGAATAAATTGTTAGTGAAAAGAAGTCTTGGGAAAGATTTATATAGATGATCCTTTCTGAATGAGCCCAGAATGTAAATGTCCACCTCTTGCTCTAACCACCACAGTAGCTTTTTATAAAAGGCTTTTTTTGGGGAAGGGTGGGAGAGGGAAGGCTCACAGTAAAATTAAGAGGAAGGCAGAGGGATTTCCCATATGCTCAGTGCCCCTGCTCATGCACAAACTACCAATTATCAACATCCCCCCTGCAGAGTGGTATATTTAGTACAACTGGTGAGCCTACATTGACATGTAATAATCACTCTAAGTCCATAGTTTACATTTGGGGTTTACTCTTGTTGGTGTACATTCTGTGGGTTTGGACACATGTATAATAATATATATCCAGCATTATAGTACTATATGGAGTATTTCCACTGCCCTAAAAATCCTCTGTGCTCAGCATATTGATTCTTTCCCCCTCACTATGATGTCATTCACTGAACTTCTTACCGTCTCCATTGTTTTGATATTTCCAGTGTTTCCTATAGCTGAAATCATTTAGCATGTAGCCTTTTCAGATGGGCGTCCTTTCACTTAGTAATAGGCATTCTTTTCCTCCATTTCTTTTTATAGAGGGTTAATAGTTAATAAAATCTCATTGTCTTAATAAGCCACAGTTTATTATCCACTCATCTAGTGAAGGACATTTTGGATACTTCCACATTTGGCAATTATGAATACGGATGCTGTAAGCATTCACTTGCACGATTTTTTGTGGATATAAATTTTCAATTCCTTTGAGTAGATAACCAGTAGTGCGATCAGATTACTAGATCATATGGTAAGAATATGTTTAATATTGTAAGAAACTGCCAAACTGTCTTACACAGTGGCTGTACCATTTCTCAATCCCACCAGCAATGAATGAGACTTCCTATTCTTCTACATCCTCACCAGTGTTTGGTATTGTCAGTATTCCAGATCCTGGCCATTCTAATAAATGGATAGTGACGTAACATTGCTTTACTTTTCATTTCTTTAATAATATATGATATGGAGCATCTTTTGCATGCTTATTTCCCATCTGTATATCTATTTTGGTAAGGTGTCCATTTAGGCCTTTGGCCCATGTTTTAATCCAGTGTTTTCTTCTTGAGTTTTAAGAGTTCTTTGTATATTTTGGATTAACAGTCCTTTTCCAAATACGTCTTTCAAAAATATTTTCTCCCACTCTGTATTCTCATCCTCTTGGCACTGCTTTTTACAGAGAAGTTTTACATTTTAATCAAGTCCAATTTATTAATTACTCCTTTCATAATTTGTGACTTTAGTGTTGTATCTGAAAAGTCATCATCATATTCAAGGTAATCTAGTTTTTATTCTATGTTGTCTTCTAGGAATTTTATAGTTTTATATTTTAAATTTAGGTCAGTGGTTCATTTAACATTAATTTTTATGGAATGTAAGTTGTGTATCTAGATTCATTTTTTTACTTGTGAATGTTTACTTGTTTACACCACCATTTGTGAAAAAGAGTAATGTGGCTCAATTGTATTACTTTTAGTGCATGTCAAAGATCGGTAATTTGTAATTTTTTAGTAATTTGTGCCCTGTTTTTTTCATTTAGCCTAGGTAGAGATTGAACCATTTTATCAATCCTTTTGAATAGCAAGCTTTTGGTTTCATTGATTTTTCTCTATTAGTTTCCTGTTTTCAATTTCATTCATTTCTGCTCTAATTATTACTATTTCTTTTCTTCTGCTTACTTTGGATTTAATTTGCTCTTTTTTTTTCTAGTTTCCTAAGGTGAAATTTTAAACTATGGTTTTTAGCTGTTTCTTCTTTTCTAATATATACATTTGATGCTATGAATTTCCCTCTAAGCATTGCTTTTTCTACATCTTATAGATTTTGATGTTATGTCTTCATTTTCATTTAGTTCAAATATTTTAAAAATTGTCTTGGAATTACTTCTTTTACCCATATGTTATTTAAAAGTGTCTTGTTTAATATCCTTAATTTTGTGATTCTCCCGTTACCTTTCTGTTGTCATTTAATTTCTTTTTTGTTTTTTAAAAATGTTTCTTGAGGTGTAAAAAATGTATTAAGCCCAGAATTCATCTATCTTGACAAATGTTCCATGTGAACCTGAGAAAAATGTATATTCTGTTATTGAAGTATTTTATAGATGTCCATTATCCTATTGACTGATGGTGTTGTTGAGCTCAACGATGTCTTTATTGTTTTCTGCCTTCAGAGTCTGCCCATTTCTGACAGAGGGGTGTTAGTTTCCAGCAATGATAGGGGATTCATCTATTTCTCTTTGCAGTTCTGCTAGTTCTTACCTCATATATTTTCATATTCTTTTGTCAGGCAAATACACATTAAAGATTATTATGTCTTTGTGAAGAATTAACCCCTTTATCATTACAAAGTGTCCTTCTTTATCACTCATGTTTCCTTTCTTTGAAGTATCTTCTGTCTGAAATGAATATAGATAATATTGCTTTTTACTGATTAGTGTTAACGTGGCATATTTTTCTCCATCTATGTTCTTTTAGTCTATATGGGTTTTCCTATCTAAAGTTCTAAAGTGAGTTTCTTGTAAACAACATAATTTGGGTCTTATTTTATACCTACTCTGACAGTCTCTGTCTTTACATGGGTGCATTTAAACCATTAATATTTAATTATTTGATATAATTTTAATTATTGATATATTGATATTAATCAAATCTGTCACTGATTTCTATGTGTTGCCCTGGTTTTTTGTCTTTGTTTTATGTTCTACTCATTTTCTGACTTTTGTGATTTTAACTGAACATTTTATATGATGCCATTTTCTCTTCTTTAGCATATCTGTTACCCCGCCCCCAACCCCTGTCCCGAGACACAATCTTGCTCTGTTGCCCAGCCTAGAGTGCAGTGGTGCAATCTCGGCTCACTGCAACCTCCACCTTCTGGGTTCAAGTAATTCTCCTGCCCAGCCTCCATAGCAGCTGGGATTACAGGCATGTGCCACCATGCTTGGCTAATTTTTGCATTTTTAGTAGAGAAGGGGTTTCGCTATCTTGGACAGTCTGGTCTTGAAACACTGACCTCAGGTGATCTGCCCACCTTGGCCTCCCAAAGTCCTGGGATTACAGGTGTGAGCCACCATGCCCAGCCTCAGCATATCTCTTATATATTTGTTTTTTGACCTTTTATAGTAGTTGTCCTAGGGCCTGCAATAAACATTTAAAACTAATCCAAGTCCACTTTCAAATAACACTGCACTATAGGTTGCTGCACAAGCAATTATGGTTTAGAAGCAATGGCAAAAAACACAATTACTTTTGCACTGACCTAATATTTTGTAAAGAATGCATGTACCTTTTAATAACATAATTATTTTGATTCCTACCATCTGTTCCTTGTATCCTTCCTGTCATTATTTTACTTATATATTACCATATACAAATACACATCTGTAATACATTGTTGCTGTTATTTCTAACACACTGTTATCTCTTTGAGAAATTAACAATAATAAAAACACTATATATATATATATATATATATATATATATATATATAGAGAGAGAGAGAGAGAGAGAGAGAGAGAGAGAGAGAGATGGAGTCTCTCTCTGGCACCCAGCATGGAGTGCAGTGGCACAATCCCAGCTCACCACAGCCTCCACCTCCTGGGCTCAAGTGATTCTCCTGCCTCAGACTCCCAAGTAGCTTGGACTACAGGTGTGTACCACCATGCCTGGCTGATTTTTGCATTTTAAGTAGAGACAGGGTTTTGCCATGTTGGTCAGGCTGGTCTTGAACTCCTGACCTCAGGTGATTTGCCTCCTCAGCTCCCCAAAGTGTTGAGATTACAAGTACAATCCACTATGCCTGTCTAAAGTTTCTATTTTTATTCCAGCTTCCCGGTAGGTTTGTTTACCCACTTAAGCCTCAGCAATGGCGGGCGCCCCTCCCCCAGCCTCACTGCCGCCTTGCAGTTAGATCTCAGACTGCTGTGCTAGCACTGAGGGAGGCTCCGTGGGCGTGGGACCCTCCAGGCCAGGTGTGAGATATAATCTCCTGGTGTGCCTTTTGCTAAGACCCTTGGTAAAGCACAGTATTAGGGTGGGAATTACCTGATTTTCCAGGTGTTGTGTGTCTCAGTTTCCCCTGGCTAGGAAAAGAGTTTCCCTTCCCCCTTGAGCTTCCCAGGTGAGGCCATACCTTGCCCTGCTTCAGCTGTCGCTGGTCAGGCTGCACCAGCTGACCGGCACCGATTGTCCGGCACTCCCCAGTGAGATGAACCCGGTACCTCAGTTGAAAATGCAGAAATCACCCGTTTTCTGTGTCACTCACGCTGGGAGCTGGAGGCTGGAGCTGTTACTATTCGGCCATCTTGGGCGTGCCCTCTCTATTTTTATCTCAATTAATACTTCCTCAATGTGGTACATTGATTTATGTAGATTTGAATTTTTGACCAATATCACTGACTGTCTCCTTAAAATATTTCTTTGAACATTTTTTGCAAGGTGGTACTACTGAAAACAAATTGGCTCACCTTTTGTTTATCTAAGAAAGTTGTTTACTTTTAAATAAAGACAATTATCTCAATTTTGAAAGATATTTTGCAGAAAACAAAATTCTATGTTCTTTTTTCCCCTTCTGTCAACACTAAATATTTCACTCCACTCTCTCCTTGCTCACATGGTTTCTGAGATGAAGTCGGATATAACTTTTATCTTCATTCCTCTGTAGGTAAAGTACTTTTCCCCTCTGTCTTCTTCCACTATTTTTATCCTTGATTTTCTGTTCTTTGAAAATGGTGTGCCCAGTTGTAGTTTTTGGCATTTATCTGACTTGGTCATCTCTGAGCTTCTTGGATCTGTGATTTGGCTTCTGACAGTTAGAGAAATCCTCAGTCACTATTGTCTCAAATGTTTCTTCTCTTCCTTTTTTTCTTCCATTTTTACTTCTTATTTCCATTACATGAATGTTATACCTTTTCTGGTTGTCCCACAGTCTTGGATATCTTGGATATCCTGTTCTCTTTTTTTTTTCATTTTCTGTCTTTCTTTGACTTGTTTTCAGTTTTCAATGTTTGTGTTCACATAAACTCATCAGAGATTCTTTCCTCTGCTGTGTCCTGTCTATTAATAAGCCCATCAAAGGCATTCTTTATTTCTGTTACAGTGTTTTTAATCTTGAGCATTTATCTTCAGTTCTTTTTCAGGATTTCCATCCCTCAGCTTACATTGCCCATTGTTCTTACTTGTGATCGACTTTATCCATTAATGCCCTCATTGGTGTTTTAAATTTCTGTTCTGAAATTCCAACATCCTTGCTAAGTCTAGCTCTGATACTTGTTATGTCTCCTCAAACTGTGTTTTTGACTTTCTGATGTGAGTTGACATTTTTTTTTCTGATCGTCAGATATGATGTACTGTGTAAAATGAACTGTTCAAAGTAGGCATTTAATAATGTGGTGTAGTGGCTGGGGAAGGATTCTAGTTCCATGATTATGTCTCAGTGTTTTAGTGAGTCTATGCATCTGGATTGTCAACTTCACAAGTATTTCTCTGTTTTGTTCTCCCCCTTTGGTGGGACAAGATGACTAGAGTGGGCTGGAGTTGGGTATTTGCTTTCTCACAGGTGGAAACCAGTGGAGCAGGAGACAGGCATTTATCTTCCCTCATGTCAATTAGGCTCTGATTATAGTTTTGGTTGATTTGTTTCTTCTGAGGGCAGGCCTTGATAAGAGGAATAGAGCTCTGTGGTATATTTTGAAGTGTTTCTTTCTCCCCTTCCCTCCTGAATGTACAAGGTGATTTTTCTCCGATATTTGCTGTGGAAAATGGTCAAACTCGTGAAGGAGAATCTCAAAATATTGTGAAGTTTCCCCTATGACTTAGTTTTTCTGGAATGTTTAATTCTCACTCTTGTCCTCACTTATTCTCCAGAAATTCATCAATTAGAATTCAGGTTTCATACCGCAGTTCTTTTTCTCATGGGTGTTTCTTCTCGTGAATCTCTCCTCTAGAAAGATGTGACTCCCTGTATTCGCCAAGTTGGGAGGCAGCATCGTACTCGGTGACTTTCCCTCTCTTATAAGAGTTGCTGATTTTTTAATCCATTTAGCTTTTTACTTGTTGATAGGATGGAGTGGAAATTTCCAAGTTCCTTATATGTGGAACTAGAAACTAGAAATCTCTAGAAGTTTTTAATTTTTGAGTATGAGATTTGATCTTCTCTGAGGATATGTCAGCAAACCCAATGTTTTCCCAATGGAATCAATAGCAAAAAGGGACCATGAAGGAGGTGGAGGGCAGTGGGCTATGAATAGATTCAATAATAGTCATCTCCTTAGCAAAGCTAGATTGACTCATTGTTAAGTGAAACACTGACACTTAGTGTTATCAGTAGCAAACAGATTCAGTTTCCAATATGATTTCCCAGCTATATAATGGATATGATAGTAGCCCCCCCCCCAAACAGAGTACGAAAGCAGTGCCTGACAATGGTATAAATATTATATGTCATTACACCAGGAGTAGGGGTATACATTAGTTATATTGAAACTCTTCAGCTGTGGAAGAGTATCAACTTATCCTTGATGAAACAGATACTTATTAAGATAATTTTATTTGACTGTGCCTCTCATGCCTCTGCTAGCACCATCATCTATGGGTTTAGAAAACACGTTGCATTTGGTAAGGTAATATAGAATCAGAGATGAATATATTAATGAATTCACTGTTTCCTGATTCTTCTGCACTGAATGGGAGAAGTTCATGGATAACCGGAGCAGATACTCAGACAGGACTTAACAAGTCACATATTCCATAGAAATATAGATTTTGGTTATAAAGTGCATTGAAGAATCTCTCAACTAACTTAAATGATGGCTATAGGAAAATAAAATGTGAAATGGACAGTAGAGTACAAAATTTACAATACTACTTGTGGTTTAATGACCAGTTGTAGAATGGGGAATATAGCCTCTAAGTTATTTCCATTTTTTTTCTTTCCTCTTTTTCTAACATTAACTGCAAACAGTGTTGGTGTTATTAACCTTTATGATTTAATTACATATTGTCACATATAACTGAAGAGTCCCTGGGCATGAATGTAGTTATTGGTATGAACCTCATGTATCCTGCTTTGGGAAGAGGTGGATCCATGTTCCATTATCCTAGTTAGGTGAGAGTATATTTTTGGATACATAAGAAAGAGGAAAGAATAACAAATAGTATGAATTTGAAGAAGGCAGGATTCTGCCTTTTACTTTTTTTTTTTTTTTTAAGATGGAGTCTCGCTCTGTTGCCCAGGCTGGAGTGCAGTGGCATGATCTCGACTCACTGCAAGCTCTGCCTCCCGGGTTCACACCGTTCTCCTGCCTCAGCCTCCTGAGTAGCTGGGACTACAGGTGCCTGCCACCATGCCTGGCTAATTTTTTGTATTTTTAGTAGAGTCAGAGTTTCACTGTGTTAGCCAGTATGGTCTAGGTCTCCCGACCTCGTGATCTGCCTGCCTCAGCCTCCCAAAGTGCTGGGATTACAGGCGTGAGATACTGTGCCCCGGCTCCCTGCCTTTTACGTTAAAGCCAAAGTGGGACAGAGCTCTCTCCAGTTACTGTGACCTCATGCCCTGGACTATGGTCTTGTCTCAGTTATCTAGAAGTTCACAACTGTCTTTGGGTCTATTGATAATAAAAGAAAATCTTAGAACATTTCACGGAAGTAATGTCCACTGAGAGAGGCCAGCATCCTCTGAATGACCGGTCAGTCAATAGTACACTCTTCCTAATGTAGTTCCTCATCAGGGTGTTCCAGGGTATAAAAATGGACAGATTTTTGGCTGCCTGATTTCACTTGGTTTCTTCCCATATACTGAGCCTGGTCCTCCAGAATTACCCTTCTGATTCTGTGAGATTAATATTGTTGCATTAAGTTTGCTTTCTGTTTAAGTTAATCAAAGTTGATTTTCCTTGTTACTAATCTTTATTAATAAAGATATGATGTTAAATATAAGCTATAAAGAGCCTGGAATGTGGTAAACATATTATCTGTGATAGTTTTTATTCCATTATTTTTATTTACTTTTGACACCAGGAAAATTGTATATAACTCTGTTAATAATAACACATTCATTTAAGATAACACACACAATGAAGGTAACACTAGCAACTCCAACAAAAACGGCATAAAAATATATAATTGCCAATATATGTTATTTGTAGCTCACTGTATTCCAAAAGGAGTATTTTAAATGTTTAGCTCTTCCCTAACCAGTGACTGAAGAATCCAAAATTCTTCCATATTATGACTCTGCCAATTCTAACACATGGTTTTAAGGGTGCTGAGCTGTTCTGCATAAGCTGGTGTAATAAAAAAAAAACACATGGGATGCTTCCGTTACCTGGATATATTGTTTGCCACTTCTGCTTACATTCCATTTTTTGGAACTCAGTGTTATGATCACACAAAAATGCAAGGTTAGCTGGAAGATCTGCCTTCCCCAGCCCACTGACTCAAATGTTAATCTCTCTTAGCAACACCCACAGACACACACCCAGGATTAACACTTTGTATCCCTCAATCCAATCAAGTTTACACTCAGTATTAATCATCACACCCTGTTACAATTTATAGCCATCTTTTGTATACATTCTGGCAATCAGTACTATACAAAGCATTGTATATTACTTAACTCATTAAATCGTAACCACAATGGGAAAT
The DNA here is from genome assembly GCF_043159975.1 of Macaca nemestrina. Classification (NCBI taxonomy): domain Eukaryota; kingdom Metazoa; phylum Chordata; class Mammalia; order Primates; family Cercopithecidae; genus Macaca; species Macaca nemestrina. The sequence goes on from NC_092127.1 coordinate 168,898,572, forward strand.
AGACGTTAGTTTGCCTACAACATTTAGACATGTTGTATTTTAGATAGAGAATTTAATTTGTTTATGATTGTACGGTGTTGTATCAAGAAAACTAAAAAAAAAAATAGACACAGATGGTCCTACTTGAAAAACTGATGCTTGTTATACTGATGCACTACTTTTTACTTTTCAGCAAAGCTGATATTAATCACATCAAAGAAATTTAAAAGCAAGATCGCAGTTAAGTCAGCATCATTGTTGACCTAAAGCCTTTTACCAATAGTTTCATGGTGAAATACTCAAACCATATGTTTCTTTCTCAACTTTAATAAAGAATAATTATTTGGACCAGAGACATCAGAAACATGCATGAATGCACAGCTCCTAATTTTGTTATCTTATTTTCAACCTTTGAGTTATTCCATAATAAAAATCGCTTAACATATGCCACTTAAAAATCTTAAATTTAGTTTTAGGTCTAAAATGTAATCAGTGAATATATTGTATATGGCAAACTGAGGAAAGAGTATCAGGAAAATCCTGATAATTTAAGTTATGATATTTCATGGAGTAAACATACAGGTACAAAGGTGTCTGTACTGAACATGTACAGACTTTTTTTCTTGTCATTATTCCCTATTCAATACAGTATAACAACTATTTACACAGCATTTATACCATATTAGGCATCATAACTAATCTAGGGATGATTTAAAATATATAGGAAGACATGGGTAGTTCATATGCAAATAATACACAATTGTATATCAGGGACTTGAGCATGCACAGATTCTGGTATTTATGGGAGGTCTTGGAACAAATTCTCCAGGGATATAGGGAGACCATATATACTTTTTTCTAACTTCTCACCAAGACTATTCAAAATCATTAGGCCATTCACTTACAAAAGATACTTTCCTTAGGAAGTTATTTAACGGTATGTTTCCATTAATTCCTTAATATTTAGAGAATAAGTTCTGTTGCCATTTATTAGATGATAGTAAGTTTTATTTTCTTCATTGTTTTGACAAGGAAAGATAAGTATACCTTTCACATCTACAAATGAAAAAATATAGTAAAATGAAAAAAGGCTGAAAAAATATAATTCATTTTATAAAATATAATGCTCATTTTGTGAAAGGAAAGAAAGTCTACAGAGGTGCAGCCTAATGAGAACACCTTAAGTACACTTTTATTCAGAAAAAAAGAGTGTTGAAAGAACACATTTTCGCAATGACAATTGAAACTTACATGGAATAAAAGTAAACTGTGTCTCCCTGAAAGGAATATCTGATAAAAGAATAAGTCTCATTACCCATGAGGGAGATGGCATAATATAATCCCACAGTCGTCAATTTTAAATAACAGATTTTCAGTAGGCTTCTTCAAACAATAGCCCAGAAAGAATAGAGTCCTCTTAAATACAGATATTATAAAAATCACTTTATGGAAAGACAGTGTTTTTTGAGAAGCAAAGTTTGCCATTCAGTTTCTTTCAATTCTTGGTTTACTTTGCAGACTCTGAGATCTTGCATATTGAAAGGAATTCACATGCAAATACCATAGATCTTTGCAGCCAGACTTAAAAATATATAAATTGTAAGACTTTCTGTTACATTCAGTCAGAATCATCATGTGCTCTTCTTTCTTGATGTAATTAATAGAGAAAAAATTATTGACTTTTTTTTTTACTTAATTTACTATCTTGAAATACTTTTCTTACCTCTACATCTACCTTTACGGTAGGGCTGTCTGTGATCTGTAGAGAAGGAAACTATTCAGAAATGAAAAGAAGAAACTAAAATGACAACCAACGTCTCACCTTTTTTTAATTCCAGTTTTTTTCCTACTATAAAATAAGTAAATCATTTTTGATCTACAGTCAGAATTCCCATCTCAATGATTAACATTTCCGGATTAATTTGAAAGCCTTTCCTTATGTGATTTTCTCACGTATTTACTTTTTTCCTTTTATGTTGGAGAAAGACATTAGAACTAGGGTTTAAATGTCGTTTCCTCAGTTCTCCTTTGTGGCTACTGTCAACATGCACACCCACATTCACACATATACACACACAGATTATGATCTCAAATATAGGAGGAAATGACACTTCTACTATGATGATTTGTGGAAAGGATATGTCCTGTCATCTGTAAAGCATCTTGTTATCACTTTGCTTTGCTTTCCAAGTACTGATGAAAATCTAAATTGTGTCTTTACATCTGTAAATATAGACTGGAATAAAAAAGATGTAACTCGGCAGTTCAGTGATTGCACTGTGGGCCTGACTCTCTGTAATGCTTCCAATTCTTCCTAAAGTGACCACAGACCTTGAAAATATAACTATTCAAATAGATATTGTCAACTCAAGTGGTAGAAAATGAGTTTTCAATAGCCGCTGCTTTATTTGAGGGCTGAACCATCTGCTTGCCTAGTGTCAGTTTTGTATGGACCAATTTAAAATCAACAGGCATTGCTCAAGATTTTTTTAAAAATATATAACCTTGTAAGAAAAAAAAAAAAAGCTCCATCGAAGTCCACTTTGCATCTGGCATACATTCCGTGGCCTTTATCTGACTAGCTATTGACAGAAAATTTGAATGAGAAATGTTGTCTGGGACTTTATTAGTCAGTAAAAAATGAATGTTGCAAAATGCCAATATATCTTTAACACCTTAACAAAAATTAGTTTATTGGGTTTATCAAGTTGCCCACTAATTTCCACTTTCAAAACTCTCAAGAGTTCAATAATTAGGTAGTTCTTCCTTTTTAGAAAATGTAATTCTCAAGGTTAGGGGGCTTCTGATAGGCCGCTTGGTCATTTTTACTCCTATCCCTGTAGAATCAGCTTCTGTGTACAACTATGGCGGTCCTACTCAAAGATTTTCCACTACACACAAGACTATGACTCGGCCTCAGTCTTCATAGTCCCAGAGAAATGAGTCTTAGGAGACCATGTAAAGAGAACTGGCCAGTGTAATACCTGCACTCTATGAATCATCAAACATAATCTCAATAATTGTTTTACATTAAAACTTTAAGCTCCTTTTGTGACACCATGTTTGTGATACCTCAGGCAATGAACTCCCCACTCAGCCTCTTCAGCAGGAGGCTGACCAGGTAGGATATTCAGTGAAACTTAACCTGATTGTTTTGCCCCATGTAATCCCTTTTCCTTTAATCTATCAGTGAACAAACGGAGGATGGGTAGCTGCATCATTCTCAAGATAGCTTTATGAACTCACGCTTAGCAGAGTGTGAGTGATATTTATTAAATAGTAGTGGGTGAAATTATTTGGTTTTTATACATGCATTTAAAGATCCTTGCTAACATTACATCTGTTCTATCTGACCCATCACTTCGAGCTTATTTACATAATGAAAGAGTAATCACTTCAAAAGAGGCAGTGGAGATGACATTATTAATATTTGCTGTGAATAGTTCTATAGGAGTCTTTATGTAAAGATAAGCTTTCATTTCTCTTGGGTAAATACCTAGGAGTAGAATGGCTGAGTCATAGGGTAGTTGTATAATCTAATAATAATAATAATAATAATAATAATAATAAAACCTGTCCAACTGGAATATTATCTTTGAACATTTTTTGTATTGTTAAATAAACTTTCAGAGCACATTTTTATTTGTTTTAGGGTAGTACTTCTTGTGATTTTTGCATAATTTGTTAATCTATTCCCCAATTGGGTATTTGGGTTAGTGCCACATTAAAACTCTAAAATGTATAAGCAAATGATATTTGTATTAGTCATCTGCATCTATGATTACTTGTTTAAAATATGTTACTGTACATGGAATCATTGGCATTATTGAATCAACAGGATTACATGTTTTAAGATTCCTCTAATATAGTGTCAAATAGATTTTCTGAAAGGTTGCAAAAATGCATATTTTCAATAAGTGACAGAGTATATCTCAATTAAACTTCTACATCCCCCCTCAAACATTTTTTCTAAGTTTGATAGAATTTTAAAATTAAAAGGAACCACGTACTTCCTTTAGGCCAATTCTTTACCTGGTCTTTGAATATCCTCTGTGACATATCTGTGAAGTACCTTTTCAGGTTCTACCTAGATAGGGAAGTGTATGTATAGCTTTCAACTATTGTTGGAAAGCGTTAATTATTGAAAAGTGTTTCATGCCAGTAAGCAGTGGTCTGCCTCATTTTAGCAAGTATCAGATGCTTGGAAACCACAGTTCAGCTGCGGTTTCAGGCCAAATTGTGTACTTCATGTACAGCAGAAGTTGAGACATGAATATTTGTTCTGCTCCAAAAAAAATTTCACCTTTATATGTCCTTCACTACATCTCTGGCTGAACACCAGCAAGAACCATTTTCTAATTAATAGAATAGGAAATTGATTACAAAGCAACAACACTAGCTCAGTGTATGGCACATTTCGAAAATTCAATAACCGTTGGATGCTATTTTTATGTAATCACTATATTATTCATATGGATGGCATATGTATTTATAATTTCTATTCTTAATTTTGAAAAAAAAACTGTTGTAAGCATACTTGCTAATTTCTCTTATCCATTTTTATTCATTGAATCATTTTAACTGGTAATTTGCTCTGAAGCAGTGGGAAAAAGTGCCGTTCCTAGGGTGATGGTTAATGTTGTGTGTCAATTTCACTATGCCAGGAGGTACCCAGATAGTTGATCAAATTATTCTGGGTATCACTGTGAGGGTATTTTTGGATGAGATTAAACATTTAAATTGGTAAACTGAGTCAAGCAGATTGCCCTCTCGAGTGTGGGTGGATATCTTCCAATTAGTTAAAGGCCTGAATAGAACAAAAAGACTGACTCCCCACTAAGTAAATGAGAATTCGTTCTGACTGCTTTTTAAAAGAAACATCAGAATTTTCCTGCTTTCAGATTCAAACTAAAGTAACCTTTAAACTGGAATGAAACTATCCCCTCTCTTAGATCTCCACCTTGCTGACATACGCTGCAACCCTTGAGCTTGCCAGCCTCTATAATCACATGAAACAATTTATTTTGTTAACTACATATGCGCGCACACACACACACACACACACACACACACACACACACACACACATTCTATTGATCCTGTTTGTCTGGAGAACCCTGATTAATACACCTAGTTTATCAAATTCAACAGAATGCACTAAGCACTGTATTTCATAGTGTGGGAAACACAGACATTTACCTGTGCCCCAGCTTACTCAGATTTAGCCATTTCAGAAACCTAGAGATTAAGTTCTTTGCTTCTCAACCAACGACCCAAATTGGAGGAATGCTATACAATAATTTCACACACGAAACAATGAAAGCAATCTATGTGAGAAAATCATGTGGATAGTTCTAAGGAAAACCCTATGCTCTCATTCCCTACCCTAAAAACCATTCAATTCTTCTTGATGTCCATTTGGACTGAGGGCCTTAATTCTAGTTGTAAGTCAGATTAAGTGGAACTAGTGAAAAAAGCCTTCAAGTACTGATACATAATTCGTGTTTCAAACAGTAAGAAAAATTACCAGGTAGTGAAAAACAAAACAAACAAACAAATAAAACCTATTTTCTCTGTAATTACTTGCTTCAAGAAACCAACTAAAAATCTGAAAGCTAAAATGCACAATAGAACTTCACTAAACCTTGGTGTCAATCTCTCACCCATCCCCTCCAAGAAAAACCTTATCTGACTTTATAGAAGGAAAATTGACCTCCTTTCCACATTGACCTTTATTTTTTTCAGTAAGTTTCTTTCTAGTGATGGGATAATCCCCCAATGTGTCAAGAGGTTGTTTTCAAAGAGACATTAGTTTATTTTGGAGGGCACAAAGCTTTACTAACACTGCTCTGGATTAAATGCATTCAAATACATTATCTCCTTTGAAATGTAGTTTTTGAAATGCTTTGCAGCCATCCTGCATTATCTGTCTTGAGTGGAAATTAATACACACTCCTCTGTGCATTCAGAATATCTAGTATACATCCTTCTCATAAGTTATTTGTATTATTATTATTATTTCAAAGAGCATATCAAAATGGCCTCCCTGAGATATGTTAAAAGTGATTATTTTTCAGTTACATTATTTAGCTAGATGACATTCTATTGAAATTTATATTGGAATTTCAAATAAATTGTATACTCCTTTAAAATACTTTCCTACATTCGAGATAATCTTTGTTTAATAAAGAAAGCAGAGAACAAAAAGACTTTATTTCCAAGTTTTCCTTTTTGCAAATAAACATGAAGTATGCTCTCCACAGTGCCTGGGACTGGAACTATTCATTCCTCATTATTTCAATTAACATCTGTTATGTGGCTTCTAGGTACAAAGCATTGTACTTTATCATTATATTTTGATGTTATATTGGGCTTTTATTGTAAAATGTAGGGCCCATTTTTAGGTACACGGAATATATATTTTATGTGAACTGTATTGATCAGAAATCTTTACATTCTGGAAATTTACAGATTTACTTATCTAAACTCCCTCATTTTTCAGGAGCTTTTTCTAAAATCAGTTAATTCCTTCATGCTACTCCTTTTCCTGAAAATAAAAAGGGGTTTTTAAAACTATATTTAAGACAAGTTCAAACTCCTTACAATGCGTAAAACTTACTTCACAACTTCATCATTTCAACCTCATCTCATATACTGTGTGTGTGTGTGTGTGTGTGTGTGTGTGTGTAAAACCTCCCTCTGTTTGTTGTCTGTATCTTGCTTATGGAACGTCTCATCCTTTAAATATCAGTTGGGCATTACATCTTGACAAGGCTCACATTTCCTTTCTTGGGCAATAGAGTTTAACACTTAACTCCATTGTTCTCTATCAAATCCTTATTAGAGAGCTCATTGAATTATTTTTATATTTTTATTGGTTGATTAATATTATGTTTTTTTCATAATCTATTAAATTCTTGAATATAGATAACTTGCCTGGGACCTATTTGTAAACCTAGAAAGGCCCAGCATATAGTAAATATTTAGCCAATACATATCTGAGTGAATGAAAGGGTAAATGAATGAATTAAGGAGTATAGGAAAACAGAGATCCTGACAAGTTAAGTGATTTGCTCGAAGTCAGAGAGTGTGGCAAAATCAGAGTTGGGATTCCAGTTTTTATATCCCTTGTGCAGAGCTCACATTTCTACTTAGGAAACGATGGGTGACATTTTCTAAATTCATACGCAGCAGAAAAATATAATATTCCTACCTTTGGGCCAGTAGCTTTAAAACAAAAATAAAGATAAGATGGATAATCAAAAAGGAAAGAATTTTTATTCCCAGTACAAATTTGATTGAGGACCACACAGCTGCCTTTGAGGCTATTGATGTCCACACTTCGCATTCTTCATCCTGGAGCAGAAGTCAGCTTTGCTGGGGAGGAAGAACTCCCCAGGAGGGCAGATGTAAACGAAGATGCTTCCTATTGCCTACCCAGCAATAGAGTGTCACTTTTTGCAGTGTGTGCTGTGAAACAGACGCAGGCCTCACTTCTTTGGGGTATGGCAATGTGTGAAGGTGTGACACTAGCTACTAAAAATAAAAATGTCCTACAAAATCTTCTATGACCTTTTCTTATCACTGCATAGGCAACTGGATGCCCAGAGATCCCAAGGCTCCAGCTCTAAGCTAAAGTTCAATCAATCAAATAATCAGACAAGAAAATACTTTTATCTTTATATTTCTAGAGGGCTTAAGCTTATGTCACCTGGAGAGAAAGGAACAAATTTGATTATAAATAACTAAATAGGAGGACAGTCAATATTTCATTAATATGACAAACCTATTCTGAGATATTATTGTTTAAAAATATATGCATAATTTATACATAAGTAAATGTATATTAGTGATATAAGTAAAAAGCAAATATATGTAAGACTAAAATTCAAAATTTTAAGATTTTTCTAAGGGCCTCAGTGCTAATTGTAGTTCCTCCCAAAGTGCAGTTAAATGCTGATTCATATTCAAAACTAATATCAAATGCAAGACGCAGTTCTTTTTGTTAACTTAAGAAACAGTATATTTAATCAGGTAAATTATTACAACTTAAGTTAACATTTATATTAACAGTGAGTTTAAAACTATACGAGTTTGCAATTGTTGAATGCAAAACTCCAAGTGATTATTCCATTAATGTGTTCTTTGTAACTAGTATTTATTTCAACAGGCTTTTTCAAATTTAACTTATTTTTATTCCCTAAAAAGTGTATTTCCTTCTCTGAGATAAGATTAATGTGGACAATCTTTGCCATTGCTGTGGATCTTAGTAACAGAATTAAATAAATTAGTTCATTAAACAAATTGTCTCAAAATTATAATGAATACATTGTAGTTCTAAAGCACTTCAGTTGAAGTATATAAATATAGGAACAACAACAATAGCAGATCTTCAAATGAAAAAGTCACCGACATAAAGTAGTACATTGAGAAACTAATAGAAAGTAAATAAACTTTAAAAATCAGAAAATGCTTTCTTTCTGCTGCTACCAGGTGCAGGACAGAAGAACCCTTAACATGACTACTATTAGTCTGATGTAAACTAAACTAAGGGAATATTCTGGTGTATGATCCAAAGAAAGCCCTGGAAAATATTTTTGCCTCTGGATACAGATGACATTGAAGATGGATAGGTACTGATTAAGCTTTGGTCAAGATGTTTGTCTGCCTGGGTGTAATGTGGGATCATATCGTACTCAAAAAAAAAAAAAAAAAAAATGGTGAGGAGAAATTTTTGAAAGAAATATATTCCAGAAATTTAATTTGCATACCAGATGGAATGGTATCATCAATAACAAGATAAAAGTCATCTAAGAATTAATTCACAAATCAAAATGGATATCTAAAAGAGAAAGAAAATTTTATAGAGAGGAATACATAAAAGGTTTGGAAGACAATTGTGAAGGCAAATTTAAATGAACTTCGTTTCTACAAGATCAAAATCTACCCATTATGGTTTCTCCGACAAAACACAAACTACATTATCAAGACATATATTTATCATATTGAGTGCAAAGGTTTAGTAATTTTATTAGCTATTTCCATTGAAATTCCATTGAGATTCTTATCAGTTTGCAGTGTACACCTGCCCATTATTTTTATAGCATTGTAAGTGCTATGTCCAAGATGCCAGGGAGTCAAGACAAACTTCTGAATTCAAGAATTTTTAACAATGTATTTGAAAGAATTAAAAGATTCAAACGAACATCAAACAAGTAGTGTTTTTATAATATCATGTTGTTACATAGAGACAGCAGAAGCATCCTTAACTCTATTTTTTTTTTTTTTTTTTGAGACGGAGTATCTCTGTCTCCCAGTCTAGAGTGCAGTGGCGCGATCTCGGCTCACTGCAAGCTCCGTCTCCGGGGTTCACGCCATTCTCCTGCCTCAGCTTCCTGAGTAGCTGGGACTACAGGCGCCCGCCACCACGCCCGGCTAATTTTTGTATTTTTAGTAGACACGGGGTTTCACCGTGTTAGCCAGTATGGTCTGGATCTCCTGACCTCGTGATCCACCCGCCTTGGCCTCCCAAAGTGCTGGGACCACAGGCGTCAACTCTCACTCTATTTTATTATCTTTTAGGAGTATGTTTACTGCCTTGACCACACTTCCAGGCAAAATGATTGAATATTCTGGAAAATGCACTTTCTGCTTTGGTACTAGTTAACAGAAATATAACCTTTACTTTTCACTCAAAGCAACTTATAATATGTTCTATGTATTATGGTATGAACTCTCAGCTCAGAAGATTTTTTAATAGACAACATTATAGTAGGTTAAGCCTGAGTTGAAGGAAAAATAAAATATACATTTATGAATAGTCTAAACTCTTTTTATATTGAAATATATCTAGTTTTTATTTAAAATGTATTTATTAAAGGTCAAATAGGAGCTATAAACTTTGCTAGGTGCTGGTGTTTTAAAGAGGAATAAGACATTCTTCCAACCCTCAAGGTCCTTAAATTTCAGCCAGGGACATAGGGTAAACCCAAAACTCTAATATAGGGCAGTTAAGAATCTCACAGTTGTTTGTGCTGTTTATATCTTTCAGAAGCATATACCAAAATGCATTCTCTAATGTCCCGATTAACATATGTATACATCACAGAGTTGCTTTTGGGCACATTTAATCTCCAATAATGGAATAATATAACTCTTTCAAAACTGTGAAATCTGTTTAAATGTATTACTTTTTTCTGAATGTATATGCCTTTGAAGAAGCTAATTAAATCAATTAACATTAAACATTGAAGAATTGAAGCGTACACCAATGTTATTTATAATTTTAATGTGAAATTTGTATCTCCCACAAGTATCAAGAGAAGTAATAATTAACACCACCCTGAGGCATACCAAAGTGTTTCTTGGAATTAAAAAAAAAAAAAGTATTTTAAAAATATCATACCATAATTTATTTATTTATTTATTTATTTATTTATTTATTTATTTATTTATTTATTTTGAGACGAAATTTCACTCTTGTTGCCCAGGCTGGAGTGCAATGGCATAATCTCGGCTCACCATAACCTCCGCCTCCCGGGTTCAAGCGATTTTCCTGCCTCAGCCTCCCGAGTAGCTGAGATTACAGGTGCCCACCACCACGCACGGCTACTTTCGTACTTTTAGTAGAGAGGGGGTTTCTCCGTGTTGGTCAGGCTGGTCTCCAACTCCCGACCTCAGGTGATCCGCCCACCTCGGCCTCCCAAAGTGCTGGGATTACAGGTGTGAGCCATTGTGCCTGGCCCAAAAAATACCAGGATTTTCAGTGCTTTACATTTATTTAGCCTACATGCCATTCCATAACCCACACTTACTCTTATATTTATAAATGTGATAACGGTTAGGTTAAAATTGTTACTGAGTTTGTCCTGCTTCAATCATTCAGAGAGAGTCCTCTTTGTGTTTTATTTTGATAATCCAGATTCTTGTTATCTAAAAGCTCTTCTTAAAAATCTGTTTTACAAACTGCGTGGTGTCTTCCAGGTTATTGAATGTCATTGCATAAACATTAGGGAATTATAATGTTCTAAATAATGCTCATTGGTGGTTTAAATAAATTAATGACATTTTTAAAACTACCTATTCTGTTCTAAGATTATTATAAGAGCTTATAAATTGATAGCTCTTAGTTCTATAAAGAATAACCTGTATGAATAATGTTACAGTAATTTTTGAGAGATTAAAATAGTAGTTTATTTGGAACAGTATAATTTACATAAATAATGCACTAACCAGAAAGATAAAAGAAGATTCTAATGGTACTATTTAGATTATGCTGGGCTAGAAGAGCCAAGAATATTCTAATTTCGCTTTAGCCCAACCACACCTTTTTTCTACGAAGTCCTTCAGGTAGATTCTTGTGTAAAGAGTTGCAAGGAATAGGTAAAATCTCAGCAAACTAACAAAGGAACAGAAAACCAAACACTGCATGTTCTCACTCATAAGTGAGAGTTGTTCTCACTCATAAGTGGGAGTTGAACAACAAGAACACATGGACACAGGGAGGGGAACATCACACACTGGGACCTGTCAGAGTGGGGGGCTAGGGGAGGGATAGCATTAGGAGAAATACCTGACGTAGATGATGGGTGGGTGGGTGCAACAAACAACCATGGCATGTGTATACCTATGTAAATAACCTGCATGTTCTGCACATGTATCCCGGAACTTAAAGCATTAAAAAAAAAAAAAGAAAGAAAGAAATGGTGCTCTCTCAATAGGCTCACAGTTCTCATGAACTAGACTAAGCCCAACTGAGAGTATTCTGCCTAGATGAGAAGTCCTAATTCTAAAGGGCAATTAAAAGTCACACATAAGCAGTACACAAAAAAACACTAACCAGAGATACAGGCATAGGATAAATACATACTCACTGCAATGCAACAACTGAGCCAGATACTACCCTTTCATTTTGTCCATCAGGTTTACTTGGGTTGTAGCTAAGCAGGATGGAAAATCATAAGAGTAAGACAATGACGGTTGCTTTGATGCCACGCAAGCATGCATTGCTTTACCTCCTCTCTAATTTCAGAAGGGACAGAAAATGAGATGCAAAACCTCAAACACTGTGTAGTAGATCCCTTTTGACAACTTAGCCTTGAAAATGTGGTCTAATCAGGATCCTCAAACCTATGCCACATCCATCTTTCTTGTGGGAACAAATGCCTTTCCTTTCCGTCATTCTTGGGAGAGGATTCAAATATGTTTATGTTAACAGAGGAAAGAAGCTTGGGAGGAGAAAAAAAAAAATGAAAGATCAAACAAATATATGATAACTATATGGTAAAGAATTACTGCACCATGCATGTATATAATATATGTGTGTGCGTCTGTGTGCTGATTTGCACCATAGTTATATCCATATATTATTAGAGGTCAAGGTTTTTCTCTTCTTTCATCCCAGGCAATAAAATAGTTATTTTTAGAGATAAAGCACACACTTAAATATCAAGTTTGCTTTCATATATTTAATACACAGTCTTTAAACTACAAAGAAATGCAAATATTGTGTTTGCACATTTGATGGATAACCATGGGTACTTGCCTCCTTGTATTTTCTCCTCATGAGGCTGACCCGACTCTTCACTTCTTCTATGGCTCTCTGAATCGCCACGTATGGTGAGTGATTCTCATGCTATTCACCCTATATGGTGGTTCAAAGGGCTTTATCACCATTTCATTCATCAGACTTCTGCAGAGTTATGAACCCTAGCTTAGGTGCTTTGGGTTTAACTGTTAGATATTTAATTTATTTCAATATCCACAATTTTATTTTATTTTGTATTTATTTATTTATTATTTATTTATTTATTTATTTTGAGACAGAGTCTGTCTCTGTCTACTGGGCTGGAGTGCAGTGGCATGATCTTGGTGCACTGCAACATCTGCCTCCCAGGTTCAAGTGATTCTACTGCCTCAGCCTCCCGAGTCACTGGGATTACAGGTGTCCGCCATCACACCCAGCTAATTTTTGCATTTTTAGTAGAGACAGAGTTTCAACATGTTGGCAAGACTGGTCTCCAGCCCCTGACCTCAATCAAGGGATCCACCTGCCTTGGCCTCCCAAAGTGGTGGGATTACAGGTGTGAGCCACCATGCCCGGCCCACAGTTTTATCCAAATGTACTCCTGAGGTTTATCCCTAGTATGTATCCAGAGATGGAAACTACTGCTATCCACTAGTTCTAACCAAGGTAGACTGGAAAAACAGCCTTCTACTTGCTACCTTTCCTAATGCAGACTTGGTTATCTGTTCCCTAAAGATTTGGGAAGAATCACACTCCACAGGGAAGAGAGAATAGGATGGAGAAAAGTTGAAGCAGAAAAGGATTGAACTCAGGAATATGATTGATTTATGACTAAAAATCTTGGCAAAGGCAATTTTGCTTTTAGTCTTCTTTACGTAAAGGACTTTTGGTTTTGTTTTGATATATATGTTTTAATTGATAAAATAAAATTGCATCTCATTTATGGAAGACAATGTAAGGTTTTGATATATGTATATAATGTGGATTGATAAAATCAACATATAGCGTATTAACATATCCATACCTGACTTGATCTTTTTTTTGTGGTGATACATTTAAAATATAGTGTTTTCATTTTTTTGAAATATAAATTACTATTGTTTAGTCACCTTGTTATGCAATAGATCTCAAAATGCATTCCTGCTGTGCAGCTGGATTTTTTTATTTTATTCTATTTTATTTTTTGACGGAGTCTCACTCATCGCCCAGGCTGGAGTGCAGTGGCGCGATCTTGGCTCACTGCAAGCTCTGCCTCCTGGGTTCACGCCATGCTCCTGCCTCAGCCTCCCGAGTAGGTGGGACTACAGGCGCCCGCCACCATGCCCGGTTATTTTTTTGTATTTTTAGTAGAGACAGGGTTTCACCATTTCAGCCAAGATGGTCTTGATCTCCTGACCTCGTGATCTGCCTACCTTGGCCTCCCAAAGTGCTGGGATTACAGGCGTGAGCCATGACACCCGGTACAGCTAAAATTTTATAACTTTGGACTGGCAACTTTCCATTCCTTTCTCCCTATCTTCACCCTCAGCCTCTGATAGCAATCATTCTAATCTCTCCTTCTATGAATTTGATGAGTTTTTAATTTTTTTATTCCACATATAAGTGGGATCATGCAGTATTTGTCTTTCAATGCCTTGCTTATTTTATTTAGTGTGATGTTTTCTGGTTGATTCATATTGTCCCAAATGAAAGAATTTTACTCTTTCTTTAAAGGCTGAATATTATTTCAGTGTATGTATAGGCCATATTTTCTTTATCCATTCACCTGAGGACTTTCTTGAACTAGGAAATTTAAGAGAGAAATTTAGCTTCTTATGATCACATTGCCATAAAATCATACTTATGTGACCTGTGGAGCACTTAGATATCTTAGTGAAAAGTGAGTTAGTGCATATGCTGACCAAGGCCATGTCCCGAGAAACTGATGAAGTAAATGACTGTGGTTGTACTTTTGACAGAGGACTAATTTACTGACCTTCACGTCAGAGTTTATCTCCAGGTGGACAGTGTTTATTTCTCTTGGCAGAAATAGAGGAGTTTGCAATAGACTTAGAGGTGGGTACGTCTGGTCAACTGATTAAATAAATGAGTAATCCAAGAACACCAGTTATAGGTAGGAAAATACATGAGCAGGAAGGCTGCATAAGTCCAGGAGAAACAAGAGAGATATGTAAAGCATCTGAATTGGGGCACGGGAAATGAAAAACTTCTATTCTTTTAATACTATGTTCTTCCCTACTTATTGAGTTTCAAATAATTTTCAGCGATGGAGTGTAACAGTGATGACTGTTGGTTATCTAGTTAAATTTGGCAATTTGAAGAAGATGAGTTTTAGTTTCTCCAAATGAGGTCAAGGGAGAGGAATTAAGAAAGCAATAATTCATTTAGGTAAGAGTTAATGAAGCCCAGGAAAGAGAGAGAAAGAATGGGGAAAAGAGGAACAGGTGAGAGAGGTAGAGAGAGGGAGAGAGGGAGAGAGAGAAAGGCAGGAGGAGGGAGAACGGGGGAAAAAGACTGAGAATAATACAAGCAATTTTATCCTATGGCTGCTATTAGTAGAAAAATAAAACTGAAAACTGAAATGAAAGGGTGAACATACAGGAAATTGGTCAATTGGTGGGCAGGAGAAATTTAGAGTTTGTTTTAATATACAATGAAATTTAGATTTTGGAGGCAACCTCCGTGTCTATCACAGAGATTTAGATGTGGAACCTAGAAAAGAAGCCAGATATGAACTTCTTCAAAGTAAATTCAGTAGTTAGTCTCTTGGGCGTTGATGACCTAGTCCTGGGAGAAGAAGTCATGCCAGAGAGGAAGAAAACCTAAAAGCAAATTGTAAGAAAGGTTCTCATACAGCAGCAACCAAAGGCAGTCACAAAAGCTGCTTAATTCGAACAGGCCTCATATTAAACAAGTGAACCTCCTGCAAGAATAACAAAAAGCATAACGAAACTGTCCCTTTTCAAACTCAAGGCAGCTTGATTATCATGCTATTCACCATATGAATTTAAACTTTAAAACTTGATCGAAAGGAATTCACTCTAAATGTTTTTGTCTATTACATCCACTGAGGGTTTTATACAGACAAAACTTTAAACCATCAATTATATTACCTATGTCCTCAGTACATTTTACTGATTCTCCTATTGCATTATAGAGATTCTCATCTTCAGGGGTAGAAAATGACCAAATTATCTGAAAATTTTCTTCAATCAAATGAATATTTACTAGGTCCAGTGTAATGAAGGAAAGAATTATGTTAATATTGTTTCAATGGAGTTTATATTATATGCTATGAAATAATCCAAGAATAGCAGTTTAAGTGTACAACAAAAATTTAGGTAAAAATGAAAGAGTTTATCGTTCAATCAAATTACAAAGTTATTTAATAAGATAGGCCAGAAAAATGTTGAATTCTTTTTGTTTGTTTATTTTTAATAGGATATATTTTTTAAAAAACAACTTTCTAAAATGTGATTGCTTTTCTAGTGAAAACACTAAGTCATTTATTCCTGGAGCATTTCTCCAGTTTTAGTATTATTCATTTCTTGCACTCAGCTTATATGTATATCTTAAACACAATCTGTTTTAACTCAAGCATTGTTTTCCCCCTTTAAATTTTTTTCTGGTGCCGGGTATGGTGGCTTGCCCTTGTAATCCCAGCACTTTGGAAGGACAAGGCAGGTGGATCACCTGAGGTCAGAAGTTCGAGACCAGCCTGACCAAAATGGTGAAACCCCACTTCTACTAAAAATAAAAAAATTAGCTGGGCATGGTGGTATGTGCCTGTAGTCTCAGCTACTCAGGATTCTGAGGCTGAAAAATTGCTCCAACCTGGGAAGTGGAGGTTGCAATGAGATGAGATCGCACCACTGCACTCCAGCCTGGGCAACAGAGCAACACTCCATCTCAAAAAAATATATATTATATATATTTTATATATTATATATATGTATATATAATAGAATTATATAGAATAGCTAATGTTTGAGTATCAGATTTTTCCTTCCTAATTTTGGTCACCAGATAATACTAGGCAAAGCAAGAGTAAAATATATTCTATATACATTTTATATAGGCCGTGGCTCACGCCTGTAATCCCAGAACTTTGGGAGGCTGAGGTGGGTGGATCATGATGTCAAGAGATCAAGACCATCCTGGCTAACACAGTGAAATCCCGTCTCTACTAAAAATACAAAAAATCAGTCGGGCATGGTGGTGGGCGTCTGTAGTCCCAGCAACTCAAGAGGCTGAGGCAGGAGAATGGCATGAACCCGGGAGGTGGAGCTTGCTGTGAGCCGAGATCATGCCACTGCACTCCAGCGTGGGTGACAGAGCGAGACTCCGGCTCAAAATATATATATATATTTATTCTAAATGTTTCAATGACTTACAGAAATTTTAAGAATGATCGAGCCTCTCATAGACTTCTCAAATCAAATTGCTTAGGATATTAAGCAATTGGCTATTTTGGATAGCATTACATACAGTGTGTTTAGCACAATGTTCTGAACATGATGAGAATTCAAAACATATTTATTTAATTTGATGATCTACTATTTCTTGAGGAGAGTTGCTTTCTTGATATTATGTGACCTATCATTTTCAGTATAATTACATGTATAACTTCTAATAGTAAATAAATTTAATACTATTTTTAAAATGCATACCTGTATCCCATATTACTTAAGATAAAGAGGTTCTCTCACCAACTCATCTTTTATTAATTTTTCTCATTTTCTCTATTAGCAGATTTTTGTTAGCATATTCCTCTCACCAAAATATCAATTGTCAGACTTGATGTTGTCCTGACGGGTAAGAAAACTTTGCAGTAACTCGATGTTTGTTTCTTGGTCTGAGATTCCTTAAGTTTTACATTTAAAAAACCCATCTCCGACTATTGAAACAAAAAATCAGAAGCTAAAATATTCAGAAATGTGACAGTTACAGCAAAGTTAGATGGATGTGCTGAAGTAGTATCTTAAATTTCAAGAGCATTGCTCAATCTAGGGAAGTGCATCTGTGGATGCAGGCAGCCATTTTGTCAACACTAGGAGGAGAAGGGGGCTAACACGGAGGTAAAGTTACTGTAATATATGCTATAACAATAAAAAAAATTAGTTTGAAAATTTGAACTAAATTTGAACTTCGTCTGAAATTTTAGTTTTTGCTTTTTTGTTTAAAATAGTTGGAGTTAGGTTTCTTTAATGTAAATCTATGTCTTGGTTCTTCTTTTCTTCCACTTAACCTGTATATTCACACTCTTTCTTCAAAGTCTGAAAAATGGCAGTTCGTAGCTGTAGATTTACTTTCTCATAATTTAGTAATCTCTATAGAATGTAGGACTCTCTTTCCCAAAAGAATTATACATTTTTTTGAAATTAATTTTGATATACCAAAGTTGATATAGTTCTATTTTTGAACCAATAATTGTGTCCAGGGATATAGTGTAACTCTTGTTTTGCATGGGTTAGCCCCAGGTTAACTTGTGGACTTCACTTAAGGGAGGGATGGCTCTCCAAAGGCAATTAAAAATATCCTTAACAGAAGTTTGGGGAAAAATCTAGGGCAAGCCAAACAGTAGTTATAAAATACAATGTTTTGAATAAAAACACAAATTACAGTATTTCTGGAAGGTTCCTATGAATAAGCTTATTCACAGCTAAATTTATTTCTGCCAAATGAGTCAGGTGAGATGAGAATACTTATTAATTTGTGTGGATGCATGTCAATATTGCTCTAAAAAGTAGCTGGTATTTTATGTTAACAAATACTGGTACTAAAGAGACATGTCCTTCAAGGCATAAAATCACTTCTGTCATTATATCTGGCTACATTTCATCCATCAACCACAGTGTACTCTCACTCATTCATCATCAAATTACCCTTTTCTCCATTCTCATTTTTTTTTTTCCTAGTAACTAGAAAACTCCTGATTGTTTGAGATTTTGGATCATGGTCCAATTTTTTACTTATTTATTTTTATTTTCTTCTCTTTCTCTCCCTTCTATTTTCCTTCCTTTGTTCCTTCCTTCTTACTTCCTTCCTTCTCTCATCTCTTCTTTCCTTGCTTCCCTTTCTTTTCCTTTCTTTTTTCTTTTGTTTTCCCCTCTCCTTCTCTCTTATTTTTCTCTTTCTTTCTTTTTTTCAGACTTGCCTTCCCAGGAAACGGTCTGGAAAGTTGGTGACAGTAATGCATTGCCCAGGAATCTAGATGAGAAATAGTAGAAATGAGAACCTGAATCCTGGGCATGTGTTCTTCCAGGCAGCAAGGAGAACAAAATACCCTTCTGAATTCCCATAGAAGGAGATCTGAGACCCAAAGGAAACTGAAATATTAAGACTATTTCTCATTTTTCCTATTACTGTTTGCTCAGGTTACAATTCCTCAATAAGATCCTGGAATTTTTTTCCCATGTGTTTTATCTAGTCTTTTGATCTTTGATCTTTTTATTTTTTTATTTGTTTTTATTTCTTTTTTGTTATATATTTCCAGGAAAAAAAAACAATATTTGATATAAATATTCTAAATTTGACTGCTTTCTTGCTTGGACCCACTATTCATGACTGCCCTTTTCTCAGAAACTGGCATATATATATTTTTTGTTCTATTTAGCTCCTAAATCTTCCTAAGATCATTACCTAGTGCCTAGGTTTGGCTTTATATCTAAATTGAATAATAATTCATATGAAAATTGTGTGCTCCTTATATAAATTAACTGGATTCACTGGTCATCAGCATAGACCAACTCTGGCCCAAATTCTCTTTACCTTTTCTATTCATATTTAATCAATCAGAATCAATTTTAGGGGGTGTAAGGTGCTTCACAGAACAGAAATTCGTTGTATCATTCTTTTGGAGGCTAAAGTCTGAAGTCAAAGTGTCAGTAGTATTGCTTCCTTTGGAGGGCCCTGAGGAAGAATCTGTTCCATGCCATACCCTAGCTTACGATGACAGCCATCACCTCTTGGTACTTCTTGGCTAATAGATGCGTCATTTCAATCTTTGCCTTTGTCTTCACATGGCATTCTCCTTCTGTGGCTCTGTACCATTTCTTTTCTTTTTTTTTTCTCCAAGAGAGGGTCTCACTCTGTTACTCAGGCTGGAGTGCAGCGGGGAGATCATAGCACACTGCAGCCTTGACCTTCTGGGCTTAAACAATCCTCCCACTTCAGCAACCCAAGTAGCTGGGACTACAGGCACACACCATCACACCTGGCTAGTTTTGTTTATTTTTTTTGTGGAGATGGGGTCTTGCTATGTTGCCCAGGCTGGTCTTGAATTCCTAAGCTCAAGGGATCCTCCCACCTTGGCCTCCCAAAGTGATACAGGGGTGAGCCACCAGGTCTAGCTTAGAGTCACTTTTTTTTTTTTTTTGAGACGGAGTCTCGCTGTGTCTCCCAGGCTGGAGTGCAGTGGCGCGATCTCGGCTCACTGCAAGCTCCGCCTCCTGGGTTCACGCCATTCTCCCGACTCAGCCTCCCAAGTAGCTGGGACTACAGGCGCCCGCTACCACGCCCGGCTAATTTTTTTGTGTTTTTAGTAGAGACGGGGTTTCACCGTGTTAGCCAGGATAGTCTCGATCTCCTGACCTCGTGATCCACCCGCCTCGGCCTCCCAAAGTGCTGGGATTACAGGCTTGAGCCACCGCGCCCGGCCAGAGTCACATTTTTAACCCCCAAATATCAAATATCAAATAATACCAAATTTTTTTAGAGTCAAATTTTTAACTCCCAAATATCTCAACATATTTTAAACATTCTCAATGATTTGTTTCTATAATCAACTAAAATAGTTACTCTCCTTCTGGCTATTCAATACATTTCTTTCAAAGTTTGTAGATATTTTATATAATTTTGCATTTTTATGTTTCTTCAACACTACCTTACTGGGCAGTACATATGCATCATATTCATTGTTTATTGTGAATAGAGGACTAATATGTGTGACTGTTACCTTTTAACAACTTCACTCCACTCTTCCTAACAACTTATACCCTCATTCCATATGTCCAGATGGCTAGTTATCCATCAGCACTTATTAACTTAATCCACAATGTGAACTTGTTGCTAAAAGGTAGCTTTTCAGTCATGAAATTCCATTTCTTAGCCCCTTCTCCATCTAGGCTTGGCTGTATGACTAGCTTTTGTCAATGGAATAAACATGAATGACTCAGTTCTGGTTCAAGGCCTTGAAACATGAACCTGTCTTCTCCATGTCCTCTGTTAATGTCTTCTGTTACTTTTTTTTTTTTTTTTTTTTTGACTATGTGCAGATGATAGGCAAGTAGAGAACAGGCAAACTGAAACCTCCAAGTGGAGGAAACTGAGTTACTGAAGCACTACAGGGAAGAAAGGCATTCTCAAACCAGAGATAACAGACTAGAACTGTATTATAAAAAATAAATATAGTTTAAAAATATATTTGGATCATTATATTATCACCATACTCTTGCCTTGACTAGTAATTATAACTCAAATGCCTTTGACCTCAATACTTTTGATGCTTTTTTTCTTTTTCTTGGGGGGAAGTCTTTCATGGACCCTCCTAGACTAAGTAAGGTGTTCCTGATAGGTGCTCCCCCAGTCCATGTTATATCATGTAACATTTCCATCTTCAAACAGTGCTTGATTTTTACAATTAAATTTCACAAGTAGACCGTAGTAGAATAAAAGTAGTTTCTGTCTTGGTCAGAATAGTATCTCCAGGATCTAGTCTATTACTTAGAACATATGAAATGTTAAATAAATATGTAGTCAAGTAAGAAATGATTAAACATACAGAAGAATTAGAAAGCCACATTGATTTAAGATTAGAAGCCCCCAGTAATACGTAAGAAAATCAATAGATACCTTACTTTGAAAAGAGCAAGGTACTCTTACTTTGAAAAGGGTATTTTAACATTATCTTTTTAATTTCTTTAAAAATATGGCCCTACAACTTTATCATAAATATTTCCATATGAAAGTTTGTATAAGTTTGTTTTAGTAAATTTTAGATTTGTAATATTAGAAGCCAGTCAACAATGTTCATGACACTATGTAAAGCTAAAGAAAAAGAAGTCTCAAGATGCAAAATCAATGTGTAAAAATCACAGGCATTCCTATACACCAATAACAGATAGAGACCCAAATCATAAGTGACCTCTCATTCACAATTGCTACAAAGAGAATAAAATACCTAGGAATAAATCTTATAAGGGATGTGAAGGACTTCTTCAAGGAGAACTACAAACCACTGCTCAAGGAAATAAGAGAGGACACAAACAAATGGAAAAGCATTCCACGCTCATGGGTAAGAAAAGTCAATATTGTGAAAATGGTCATACTGCCCAAAGTAAATTATAGATTCAATGCTGTCCCCATCAAGCTACCATTGACTTTCTTCACAGAATTAGAAAACACTACTTTAAATTTCATATGGAACCAAAGAAGAGCCCATATAGCCAAGATAATCCTAAGCAAAAAGAACAAAGCTGGAGGTATCACGCTACCTGACTTCAAACTATACTATAAGGCTACAGTAACCAAAACAGCATGGTACGAGTATCAAAACAGATATAGACCAATGGAACAGAACAGAGGCCTCAGAAATAATGCCAAATATCTACAACCATCTGATCTTTGACAAACCTGACAAAAACAAGCAATGAGAAAAGGATTCCCTATTTAATAAATGGAGTTGGGAAAACTGGTTAGCCATATGCAGAAAACTGAAACTGGACCCCTTCCTTACATTTTATTAAAAAAACAACACAAGATAGATTAAAGACTTAAATGTAAGACCTAAAACCATAAATCCCTAGAAGAAAACCTAGGCAATACCATTGAGGACATAGGCATGAGCAAAGACTTCACAACTAAAACACCAAAAGCAATGGCAACAAAAACCAAAATTGACAAATGGGATCTAATTAAACTAAAGAGCTTCTGCACAGCAAAAGAAACTAGCATCAGAGTGAACAAGCAACCTACAGAATGGGAGAACATTCTTGCAATCTATCCATCTGACAAAGGGCTAATATCCAGAATCTACAAGGAACTTAACACAAATTTACAAGAAAAAAACAAACAACCTCATCAAAAAAGTGGGCAAAGGATATGAACAGACACTTCTCTAAAGAAGATATTCATGCGGCCAACAAACATATGAAAAAAGCTCATCACCACTGGTCATTAGAGTAATGCAAATCAAAACCACAATGAGTTACATAGCATCTCATGCCAGTTAGAATGATGATCATGAAAAAATCAAGAAACAACAGATGTTGGAGAAGATGTGGAGAAATAGGAACACTTTTACACTGATGGTGGGAATGTAAATTAGTTCAACCATTGTGGAAGACAGTGTAGTCATTCCTCAAGGATCTAGAACAAGAAATACAATTTGGCCCAACAATCCCATTACTGGATATATACTCAAAGGATTATAAATCATTCTACTATAAAGACACATCCACACATATGTTTATTGCAGCACTATTCACAATAGTAAAGACTATCAATGATAAGACTGGATAAAGAAAATGTGGCACATATACACCCTGGAATACTATGCAGTCATTAAAAAGGATGAGTCCCTGTCCTTTGCATGGACATAGATGAAGCTGGAAACCATCATTCTCAACAAACTAACACAGGAACAGAAAACCAAACACCGCATGTTCTCACTTGTAAGTGGGAATTGAATAATGAGAACAAATGGACACAGGGAGGGGATCATCACACACCAGGGCCTATCGAGGGTGTGGTGGGAGGGATGGGGAGCTAGGATAGGGATAGCATTAGGAGAAATACCTAATGTAGATGATGGACTGATGGGTGCAGTAAAACACCATGGCAGGTGTATACGTATGTAACCAACCTTCACATTCTGTAAATGTATCCCAGAACTTAAAGTATAATAATAATAAAAAAGAATCTAATAAATGGCCAGGCTAATTTTTCTTATTTGCTGCAGAATGGTAGTCTATACTGATGTCATGCCCACCAATATGCCTTCTAGAGTCATTTAGCACTGATATATATGAAATATAAATCAATTTTAAAAGGTGCTAGTGGCCATGCATGTTTTCAGTAAAATTAATTTTCAAGAGGAAAAAATTATCAGCACCCAAAACATTTAAGAAATGTAGCTCAGTAATGCAAAGAAGCTTTTACTAGATTAACCAACCATGTGAAAATAGCATCTTTGAACTATAGATATTTTTGCTTAATATGACAGGTAACTAAGCTGTCTTTAAGTATAATGTTTCTACAGAAACTGAAAATCTTTTCCAACTCATTTATAGGTTGGACATTTTTATATATTCAAGAGGGCATGATGCTTTCTTCCTTACCGCTTCAATTTTAGATACATGTGCCCTTAAATAAAATCGATTTTATTCAGGTTAATCGCCTTCAGCCAGAATCTGAACTCTTTCTTGTTAAGTTCTCTTGCTCTGAGGCTTAAACTACTTCATAGATGTCTCCTTTCATAATTAAGATAAAATCCTCAATTAAAATCCCTTCTAAAAGAGTTCAGGTTTATTGTCAGCTTATCATGACTATAGAATGTGACCTAATTCACTGTTAGATCTCTAGACTTCATACTGCAACTGAAAATGTACAATAATTCATGTTCGTCTGAGTACACATACTAATTACAAGTTGAACATTTATTTGAAGCTTAATAAGTGTTCATTCTTTTCAGACACTATTTCAGAGTTTCAGTTCACTTTCTAGTTGTCTTCAATGATTCTAAAATTATCAGCAATTCACTGTTAATTATTTTGAGGGTTTTATTTTTGAATTATTCCTAAGAAGGAGAAGAGAAGAGAATACTAAAATTGTATTTTAGTAATCTAAGCGTTGTCTGTAAAATATGATTAGCTTTTAAACAAATTATATCTCTCATGATTCTTACTGTTCCATACCATTAATGAATATGAAAGAGGAACTCTAAATACCATTTTGAAACAAAATGTTTATTTAACTCTTGTCTGTACATGTGTATCTGAATTTATCTTATTAACAGTGAAAACATTCTTCATTTGTGGTAAGGTGTTTATTAAATTTTGAATGCAGGGCATAGAAATCCAAATGATTAGTCATGATTTAGAGAAACCTAAACAAGTGAATACATTTGAAAATCAAATTCGAGATTTGTTTTGTTTTGTTTTTCTCCAAGATGGCAGATTGGAGGCTTTTTAGCATGGCTCGGCCACTTGGAATTAGCAAGATAGTACATAAAAATCAATTCTGTGAGTTTTAATTCAAACAAGAAAGTGGGAGTCCACCAGAATTGTGAAGGCACCCCAGATCTCAGGGAGAAAAACACAGGCAACCACTTTCTTGATGGTGTCTGGTGAAGTCCCAGTACATGAGAGAAGGAGGGAGTCTCCCTCTGTGACTCACCTTTCCGCTGGGGATCTGAGCAACCTAGGCTGAGGGAGAACATTGTTTCTTGACACCCCTGGAGATAACCTGGGGAGAGGCTTGTTGATGCTATGAAAGAAAAAGCTACAGAGAATTTCCCAAACCCAGGATGGAGAGCAAGATGCCATTTTTTAATCAGGATGCACAAAAAGTCACCCATGATGGGGCAACCCAACGACCTAGCCACACAGGTATTTCAGTCTTGAGCCAGAGATTGGAGCACCTGCTCTGGATTGGGGTAGAGGCTTCCACAGTCAAAACCGCGGAAAGCACCTCATCAGTAGTTGCTGGAATTGTGCTCATCGCTGTTGCAAGCCTGAGGCTGGAGGGGAGGTGCCATAGCTGCAGTTTCTCTGGGGCAGTGAGATTTGCAGCCAATGCCAGCTTGGTGACCTGGAACTGATCCCATTTCTGTATGCCATTGCTAGTGCCCAATCTCACTCCCCTGAGATTGTGGTGTATAGCAGAGCCCTTTCTGTTCCATCCCAGGCAGAAATCCAAGCATTTGCGGTACCCACTTGTCTGAATTAGCAGCATTATTCCCTGAATCTATGCAGTACAGGGATATTGGGGCAGGGGAGACCGCTCTGCACAGGCATTTAGAGCACCTGCTTGCCTAGTCCAGCAGCCTGACCCATAACATCCTGTCTGGGCAAAGATCTTGGTGCATAAGGGGCCTCTCCATTCCATGCCAGGCATATTTCCAGGCATTGGGAGCACCTACTCACTTAGAGCAGCCACCTGACTTGTCCTATACTTCCTGTGCAGAGACTCTAGTGCAGAGAGGCTCACTCTGCTTCACACATAGGCAGGTGGCATGCTTTGGCTGTGTCCCCACCCAAATCTCACCTTGAATTGTAATAATCCCCATGTATCAAAGATGGAGCCAGCTAGAGATGATTGAATCATAGGGGCAGTTTCCCCCATACTGGTAGTGAATTTGTCTCACGAGATCTGATGGTTTTATAAATGAGAGTTCCCCTGCACAAGCTCTCTTGCCTGCCACCTGACTTTGCTCCTCATCCAGCTTCCGCCATGATTGTGAGGCCTCCCCACCCATGTGGAACATGAGTCAATTAAACCTCTTTCCTTTATACACTATCCAGCCTTGAATATGTCTTTATTAGCAGTGTAAGATCAGACTAATTCAGCGTGTCTCCAGGCATTAATAGTACCTGAAATAAACATGTTTATTCCATTGTCGGTTTAGCAGCCTGAGTTGACCCCGTCCTGTGCAGAGATCTTGGTGTAGGGGGATCCTCTCCATTCCATACCCATACAGATTTCCAGGCATCTAGAGGGCCCACTTCCCTGAATTAGAAGTTTAGGTACCCCTACTTTACCTTGTAGAGAACTTTCTGGCCAAGAAGTTTTCCCAACCCCACACGAAGGCACACCTCTAGGTGCTTGGTGGTTGCCCACTGGATTCCCCCTTGACAATGATGCTTGCGTCCGCCACTGGGAGAGTTGTAGGTGTGCTTCTCCAGTGGTCCTGCCCATGATGGACTCCATACCCTAGGAGCTCAGCAGGGATCTCAGACCACTGTGTATTTTACAAATCAGGCCTATTGCCTTGAGAATGATGTACCTACCAGCTGCAATGACTATCGCCAGCTCTTACCTATAAGCACCATCAATTGACCTGGAGGTCAAACTTCACAGCCCAATATAAAACCTGTCAAAATAAGTGTGTAGAGCTATAGAAGCAAAGCCAAAAGACCCTACCCAACATTCTCTAGTGTAACATCCCCTAGGGAGAGTATAGATGGAAGGAAAGGGAGAGAAATAAATGTATAGAGAAAGAAAGAAAGATAAAAGATCCTACACACATGAAAATAATTATAAAAATTAGAACTGCCCATATCTCCAAATGAGAAGGAACTAGCACAAGAATTCTAGCACCATAAAAAATCTGAATATATAGACACCACCAGAGGATTGCACTAACTCTCCAGACTAACTCTCCAGAAATGGTCGCTAACCAAAGGGAAACTCAGAAATAGCAGATAAAGAATATAAAATATGGGTTGCAAGAAAGCTCAATGAGATCCAAGACAAAGTTAAGAATAAACACCAAGAAACTTCTAAAGCAATCCAGAAATTATGGAAGAGACAAATATTTTAGAAAAAACCAATCAGAGCTTCTGGAATTGAAAATCTCCCTTAAGAAATTTCAAAATGCAACTGAAAATTTTATCAATAGTATAGACCAAACAGAATAAAAACTTTCAAAGCCTGAAGACAAGTATTTTGAACCAACCTGGTCAGAAAAATATAAAGTAAAAAAGAATTTTAACATGATCAAAGTGTTTGAGAAATAGGGGATTACAAACTGGACACAGTGGCTCACGCCTGTAATCCCAGCACTTTGGGAGGCCAAGGCTGGTCGATCACTTTAGGTCAAGAGTTCAAGACCAGCCTGGCCAACATGGTGAAACCACGTCTCTACTAAAAATACAAAAATTAGATGAGTGTGGTGGTGCACACCTGTGGTTCCATTACTCAGGTAGCTGACGGAGAAGAATCACTTCAACCCAGGAGGCAGAAGTTGCAGTGAGCTGAGATCATGCCACTGCACTCAAGCCTGGGCAACAGAGTGAAGCTTCATTGCAAACAAACAAAAAAAGAAATAGGGGATTATGTAAATAGATAAAAACTACAAATTATTAGCATTCCTGGGAGTAAAAGAAAACATTAACAACCTGAAAACATATTTGAGTGAATGATTCAAGAGAATTTCCTTAACCTTGTTAGAAATGTAGCCATCCAAATACAAAACTTCAGAGAACATTTATGACATATTATACAAAGCAAACATCACCAAGGTATATATAGTCACTAGACCATTCAAAGTCAACTTAAAGAAAAAGTTGTAACAGTAGCTAGGAGAAATGTTAGAACATGTATAATGGGAGTCCCATCAGGTTAACAGAGGATGTCTCAGAAGAAATCTTACAAGTCAGGAAAGATTGGGGGACTATTTCCAGCACAATTAAAGAAATTAAAGAAATTCCAATTAAGAATTTCTTTCCCAACCATGCTAAGCAATATAAGTGAGGGAGGAATAAATATTTTCCATACAAACAAGCACTAAGTGAATGTTTTACCACTAGACCAGCCTTACAAAAGATCCTTAAGGGAGTTCTAAATATGTAAACAACATAATGATACCTCCCACAACGAGAAAGCACTTAAGTACATATCCGGCTGACCCTATGAAGCAATCATACAATAGAAACTACAAAGCAAACAGCTAATAACCTTACTGTAAGATCAAGACTTCATATATCAATATTAGCCTTGAATGTAAATAGTCTAATCTACCCACTTAAAAGGCAAAGAGTTGCAAGTTGGATTAAAAACAAGACTCATCAGGACTCATCAGTCTGCTCTCTTCAAGAGACCCATCACATGTAACCATAGGCTTAAAGTAAAGGATAAAAAAAAATCTACCAGATAAATATAAAACATAAAAGAGCAGGGGTCATGATTCTTATATTAGATAAAACAGGCTTTAAACAAAGAACATTTTAAAAAGACAAAAAGTCTTTACATAATGATAAAGTGTTCAATTCAACAAAAAAACTTAACTATTCAAAGTATATGCATGCTCAAAGTTAGAGCACTGAGATTCATAAAACAAGCACTTCTAGACATACAAAAAGACTTAGCCACACAATAATAGTAGAAGACTTCAACACCCCACTGACAACAATAGACAGATCACTGAGGCAAAAACCTGATAAAGAAATTCCAGACATAAACTCAACCACAGACCAATTGTACCTAATAGACCCCTACAGAATACTCCAACCATTAACCACAGTATTTACTTTCTTCTCATGTGTACATGGAACATACTCCAAGATTGGCCATATATGTGGCCATAAAGCAAGTCTCAATAAATTCAGAAAAATTAATCTAGGCCCACATAATCATAATCTAGGGCTAACCATAACCTAAGACCACAGTGGAAAAAAAATAGAATTCAATACTAAGAAGATGTATTAAAATCCCCCAAAAATACATAAAAATTAAACAACTTGTTCCTGAGTGACTTTTGGGAAAATAACAAAATGAAAGCAGAAATTAAAAAAAAAAAATAAATCTGTGAAATAAATGAAAAGAGAGACACAACACACCAAAATCTTAGGGATACATCAAAAGCAGTGTTAAGAGGACAGTTTATAGTGCTGAACACCTACCTCAGAAAGCTAGAAAGATCTCAAATTAATAATCTAACATTCAACCTCAAGGAACTCATAAAACAAGAACAAACTAACCCCAAAGTCAGCAGAAAAAAAGAAATAATTAAAATTAGAGTGGGGCTGAATGAAATTGAGAGATAAAATTTCATACAAA
This sequence comes from Macaca nemestrina, assembly GCF_043159975.1. Classification (NCBI taxonomy): domain Eukaryota; kingdom Metazoa; phylum Chordata; class Mammalia; order Primates; family Cercopithecidae; genus Macaca; species Macaca nemestrina. The sequence continues at coordinate 168,927,856 of NC_092127.1, forward strand.
AAAGATCAATGAAACTAAAAGTTTATTCTCTGAAAGTACAAAAAAGATCAATAAACTGCTAGCTAAGTTAACAAAGAAAAAAGAGAGATCTAAATAAGCACAATCAGAAAAGACAAAGGTGACATCACAGCTGATTCCACAGAAAACCAAAAAATTCCTCAGAGACTATTATGAGTACCTCTATGCACACAAACTAGACAATCTAGAGGAGATGCATACATTTATAGAAACATACAAATTCCCAAGATTATATCAGAAGAAAGTGAGAAACTGACTAGACCAATATTGAGTTCTGAAATTGAATCAATAATTTATAAAAAGCTCTGGAGAGGATGGATTCACAGCTAAATTCTACCAGATATAAAAGAGGTGGTACTAATTCTATTGAAACTATTCCAAAAAATTGAATAAGAGGAACACCTTCCTAGCTTATTCTACAAACGCAGCATCACTCCAATACCAAAGTCTGGCAAAAGCACAACAAGAAAATAAATTTAAGGAAACTACAGGCCAATATCCATGATGAACACAAACACAAAAATACTGAACAAAATACTACCAAACCAAATTCAACAGCTATCAAGAAGTTAATTCATTATGATCAAGTAGGCTTCATTCCTGCAAGGCTGGTTCAACATATGTGAATCAATAAATGTGTTTCACCACATAAAAAGAATAAAAAACAAAAACCATATGATCATCTCAATAGACATCGGGGAATATTTCAGTGAAATCTGACATTGCTTCATGATAAAAATCCACCAAAAAGTAGGTATTTTATTGTACATCAAATAATAAAATCCAACTATGACAGACACATAGCCAACATCATACTAAATGGGCAAAAGCTGGGAGCATTCCCTTTGAGAACTAGAACAAGATAAGGATGCCTACTCTCACTACTCCTATTCAAAATAGTACTAGAACTGCTAACTATCACAATCAGGCAAGAAAATGAAATAAAAGACATACAAATAGAAAAAAAAGAAATTAAACTATCTCTCTTTGTGCACAGTCTGATCCTATACCTAGAAAACCCTGACGATTCTGCCAAAAGTCCCTGGAATTGAAAAATGACTTCAGTAAAGTTTCAGAACATTGAATTAATGTACAACAATCAGTGGTATTTCGATACGACAATAATGTTGAAGCAGCAGAGCAAAGTCAAGAATGCAATCCTAAGTACAATATCAATAAAATAAAATAAAATAAAATACCTAGAAATACATCTAACCAAGGAAGGGAAAGAGCTGTACAAGGAGAATTATAAAATATTGCTCAAAGAAATCACAGATAACACAAAAAAGTAAAAATATTTTCATGTTCCTGGATTGGAAGAATCAATATCATTCAAATGGCCATACTGCCCAAAGAAATCTACAGATTCAATGCTGTGATGGTTAATACTGAGTGTCAACTTGATTGGATTGAAGGATGCAAATTGTTGATCCTGGGTGTGTCTGTGAGGGTGTTGCCAAAGGAGATTAACATTTGAGTCAGTGGGCTGGGAAAGGCAGACCCACCCTTAATCCGGGTGAGCACTATCTAATTAGCTGCCAGTGCAGCCAGAATATAAAGCAGGCAGAAAAACATGAAAAGGCTAGACTGGCTTAGGCTTCTAGCTTACATGTTTCTCCTGTGTTGGATTATTCCTGCCCTCAAACATCAGAATGCAAGTTCTTCAGCTTCAGGATTCAGGCTGGCTTCCTTGCTCCTCAGTTTGCAGACAGCCTATTGTGGGACCTTGAGATTGTGTGAGTTAATACTCCTGAATAAACTCCCCTTTATCTGTCTGTCTGTCTATCTATCTATCTATCTATCTATCTATCTATCTATCTATCTATCTATCTATCTATCTATCTCATATGAATTCTATCCCTTAAGAGAACACTGACTAATACAAACACTATTCCTATCAAACTACCTATGTTATTTTAAACAGCATTAGAATCCTATTTTAAAATTTACATGAGACCCAAAAAGAGCTCACCTTGTGAAAGCAATCCTAAGCAAAATAACAAAGCTGGAGGCATCATATTATCTGACTTCAAACTATACTATAAGGCTACAGGAACACAAATAGAATGGTACTGGTACCTAAAGAGACTCAGAGACCAATGAAACAGAATAGAGAACTTGGAAAAAAGTCACACACTTAGAGCCATCTGATCTTCAACAAAGTTAACAAAAACAGGCAATGGAGAAAGGACACTCTATTCAATAAATGGCGCTGGGATAGCTGGTTAGTCATATGCAGAATAGTGAAACTGGACTCCTATCTTACACCATACACAAAAATCAATGCAAGATGTATTAAAGATTTAAACGTAAGACCTCAAGCTATAAGAATTTTAGAAGAAAACCAAAGAAACACCATTCTGGACATGGGCCTCGGGTTTTGACTAAGTCCTCAAAAGCAATTGTAACAAATGCAAAAATGGATAAGTGGAACCTAATTAAACGTCTGCACAGCAAAAGAAACCATCATCAGAATAAACAGACAACCTACAGAATGGAAGAAAAAGTGTGCAAAGTATGCATGTGACAAAGGTCTAATATCCAGAATCTATATGGAACTTAATTCAACAGGCAGAAAACAAATAAACTCATTAAAAAGTGGGCAAAATATATGAACAGACACTTCTCAAAAGAAAAAAATGGAATTACAGCATGGCCTTTATTATTTTGTTTGTCTATTAGTACTTTGAAAAATCTAAAAGTTTTAGAAAAGCATGCAGCTTTGATACTGCAAAGACAATGATGATTCTAGTCAACACATAATCTCAAAAGCAAAAAAAAGTTAAAATGAAATAAAGGATAATTTGTAACTTAACTTCATTCTTCTGTTTACCATCAAGGTCAACTGACTTTGTAAAACCTCAGGGTATTGACTATCTTACTTTCATAATAACAATAAAAAAATTATTTTTAATGTTTTAATTTTATCTTCCTTGGATCAAAAGAAGATACACAAGCAGCCAACAAACGTATGAGAAAATGCTCCACACCATTAATCATCAAAGAAACGCAAATCAAAACCACAATGAGATATCATCTCACAACAGCCAGAATGACTGTGATTAAAAAGTCCAATAATAACTGATATTGGTGTGGCTGTGGAGAAAAGAGAAAGCTTACACACTGTTGTTGAGAATGTAAATTATTTTAGTCACAGTGGAAAGCAGTTTAGAGATTTCTCAAAGAACTAAAAAAAAAAAAAAATTAATAACATTGGATATACTCAGTATATATCCAACAGAAAGTATATTTTTCTACCAAAATGCACTTGCATGTTCATCACAGCACTATTCAAAATAGCAAAGAAGAAATCAACCCAGGTGTCCATCAATGGTAGATGGGATTAAAAAGAAAATTGGTACATATACACCACGGAATACTATGCAGCCATAAAGGCATAAATACTATGCAGCTAATTAAGGCAGAAGCAGAAAACCAAATACTACACGTTCTCACTTATAAGTAGGAGCTAAACATTGGGTACTCATGGACATAAAAATGGCAATAATAGAAACTGGGGATTATTAGATGCGGGAGGTAGAAAGAGGAAAAAGTGTTGAAAAACTTCAGCATTATACAATATTCCCAGGGAGCAAATGTGCATGTACCCTCTGAATCTAAAAGTGGGGGGAAAAAAGGGAAAAAAATTGAATTACAGCATGGCCTTTATTATTTTGTTTGTCTATTAGTACTTTGGAAAATCCAAAAGTTTTAGAAAAGCATGCAGATTTAATACTGAAAAGACAATGATGAATCTAGTCAACACATAATTTCAAAAGCAAAAAAATAAAATAAAATGAAATAAAAGATAATTTTAACCTAACTTCTTTCTGTTGTTTACCATCAAGGTCAACTGACTTTGTAAAACCTTAGGGTATTGACTATCTTACTTTAATAATAATAATAAATAAAAACTATTTTTAATGTTTTAATTTTATCTTCCTTGGATCATTTTTTGCATCTGCAATTAACATGCAAAAAGTAAGTAAAATTATTTTTGAACAAAATGAAAAAGCACACAAGTCTATATAGAATATTAAATTCACTGTGTGTAGTCATGTTTAAATGGCTTCTCACAATCTTACTCCCTCTTTCTATTTCTTGCTCACTAATAGTAAGCATTAGTCCCTGCCAATGACTGGAGAACTAACATTTTTTTTTTTTCCTTTTTTTTTTTTTTTTTGTTAATTCATTCTTCTAACACATTGAAACTGTTCTTTCTCTTAGGACTTGTGTAGTTCGTTGATTGAGGATTAAACAGATTTCATATCATCTGCTTTAATAAAGCTGATTATCCAAAAGTATTTGAGGCAATATCCTATAACAACATATGGTAAAAGAACAGCCACCGTCAGACTGGGTTCCCTGGGGAGCATACTTTGAGATGAAGATTAGTATGATAAGGTGTTGTTATGGGTTTAACACCTCATGTTACAGAAATAAGTTTGCCTATAATGTAGTCACAACCAAGGACCTCAGCTGATGTCAGGGTACACACCGTAGGTGAGATGGCCCTTCTGTAGTTTCCCAAGTTGAGGCAAAGAGGTGATAACTCGCTAACCCAGCATTTACTTGACATAGCGTGAGGTTTTCCCAGAGACCACAGTTTGTCCTTGAATGAGGTGTCCATCTTCAATAGAGGCAACTCCCAAAGTAAGTTTACAGTGAAGAATTGTCAGGCAACCTTTCCAAGAGCAAAGAAATACATTGTTTAGAAAGGAAGGGGAATTTGTGCTGCATAACATCTGCAATAAGCAATATATATAAAAGTAGTTAGCTTGATAACAACATTTCAAAGCAATGTATAACTGAGCTATAGACAAACTCAAAGTTTATAATTGTTGATATCTGAAAAACCGGGAGGAGACAGCGTTGAAAATGAAACAGAGTTTATTTTTAATACCTTCTTCCATTTATCTAAACCCTGCTTTCACTTATTTGTCTTTTTTCCTGCCAAATGCCCACTGTCCTCATATCCTCACTCTGAACTAATACTCTCTTTTGCCTCATATCCCAAATATATGATTTTCTCCAACGTCTTGATGTATTACGGGCAGCCTTACAACAAATAACTCTGTTTAACTAAGGTTTATAGTATAATGTGTTAACAATTGAATATTCGCCACAACATTAATTGTAGAATCACCTTTCACAAGGCAGTTTCATGGAAAATAAATGTTCTGTATCCTCACTCTTGATGTTCTGTATCCCACCTGAACTCCTGTCCACTCTGCCCTTGACAGCTGTGATAGAAAATATGCCCCTCTAGTGGTTCCTTCCTAATCTCATTTGTACCTCATAACCTCTGGTTTTATAGACAAAAGAGATAAAAGCACTTAAGTCACTTTCCCAAGGTTGCAGACCTAGGTACTGATGTTTCCATCGCATCTTGATGTTTTTTTGTGCCCCATGGTTATCACAGTGCCTAGAGCATAGACAGTCTTTCATTAATATTTGTTGTTAAAAAAGTTAGACAGAGGCAGGAAGCAGACAATGAAGATGACTTTCAATAACAGAATAGCAGGCAACAAAGCCACCAGAAAAGGTAGCTATACTGTGGTCAAAAATTAGAACACATATGCTACTTATAAAACTGGCAATGTATAAAGAGTTATGCTAAAGTCTATTTAACCATTATATATTCTGGATTATAAGCACTTTGGGCGGGCAACAATTGAGAACTTGAAAGGTAGTTCATCAAGTTCCTGATCATCATTGAATAAAGCATCTTAGATTCTAGGACAAATAAAATAACTAAATTAGGCAGGAAGTGAGAAATGCTTAGTGATCTTATTTTGCCCTTTAGAGGTACTCATCTACTACAGTGAGAAATAGAGCATAACTCTGGTCATGTAAACGGGAATGAGTAATTTTAACCATGACCCTAGTGATCTTACAACATCATGTTGCCTTAGGACTACATCAGTTAAGTCTTTTTTTTTTTTTTTTTTTTTTTTTTTTTTTTTTTTTTGAGACGGAGTCTCGCTGTGTCTCCCAGGCTGGAGTGCAGTGGCGCGATCTCGGCTCACTGCAAGCTCCGCCTCCCGGGTTCATGCCATTCTCCCGCCTCAGCCTCCCGAGTAGCTGAGAATACAGGCGCCCGCCACCACGCCCGGCTAGTTTTTTGTATTTTTAGTAGAGACGGGGTTTCACCGTGTTAGCCAGGATAGTCTCGATCTCCTGACCTCGTGATCCACCAGCCTCGGCCTCCCAAAGTGCTGGGATTACAGGCTTGAGCCACCGCGCCCGGCCAGTTAAGTCTTATAATACTTCTGAGCTTCAGTGTTTCCAGTCTGAAAAACAAACAAACAAAAAAGAAATATTTTCTCTATAGCCTCTGAAGTCTCTGCAAGGACCAACCATTCTCTAAATTTATGAATACCTGTTGCTCATTTCTATGAGCATCATGTCACATATATTTTCCCTTTGCATGTATATTTCTTGATACATGTTTTTAAATTGCCTGTATATTAAGTAGTACTTTTTCTCCGGATATCTGTTTCTCTGGATATATTTTCAAACACCAAGGCATTTAGGACTAAAACATCAGAATTACATGTTTGAGAATACCTGTGTATTTAGCTTCTAAAGTATACATATGTTTGATTATGGGATTCTAAGTCAAACTCTGTGAATGATGTCATTTAACATATACAGATGGTCTCCAAATTACAATGGTTCCACTTACAATTTTTCAACTCTGTGATGGGTTTATCTGGATATAATTCCATTGTAAGTTGAGGAGCTTTTTATGACCTAAGAAGGGTTTACAGTTTTTAATGAATGTATATTGCTTTTGGCACTATGGTGAAGTAAAGATGTCCTAAGTCAAATCACCATAACTTGGGGACTGTCTAGTGTGTTGTCAGAAATAAAAGTATTTTTGGCTTAGTATGTTATCAAGTTACAATGGGTTCATCAGGAGGTAACCTCATCATAAATCAAGGATCAACTGTATATGTTATATTATCTTCCTATAATCAAAGGAGAAAACTAAAACATGCTGAGTTTTGAAACATTTCTGGATCTAAGGAATTCATGTAACTATTATGGACTTCAATATATATTTTACAAAGTAGATAAAATGCTGTTCTTGTAACATAGATGTGGACTTTTACTTAGAATGGCTTTTACAGCTTTCCACAGGTTTGAGAGTATATGACTTTCAGTGAACAACAACTTTTATTGAGTCACTGACTAAAGCATTAGGTTTATGAGCTCTTATTATTTGTTTTAATTCTCTGCCAGTTAATCAGAGACCCCAACTTCCTATTTTTTCAGTATATAATGCTAAAACAAACCCTTATGTTCCAAAAGCCAAATGTATTACACTTTTAATTCTTGATTTAAAGTAAATGCTAAGATAAATAGTTTGCAAAGTTTTCTCATACCATAAGTTAGTTCTGAGTTTTAGTTTTTGTATATTTTTTCTTTGTTGCTATGATCTTCTAAAGTGTTTCTATTGCTCAGTCCAATAAGAATCCAAGTTTGAGTGTCAGCATTAATTCTCAGAGCCAGAGTCCCCTGAGTGCAGAAAGACCATTTATTGTAACAAAGGAGCAAAGCCTTTTACTAGAGAAATGTTCCCCAGGCCCACATGCTTGTGCAAGCTTTCATCTTTCAGAGTATACCTTTTGATATAAACAGTTGTACTAACATTATGAAGTCCTTCTGAATAAACTTATGGCGTATTTTAAAGGAATAATTTCTTCCAAAGTAGTTCATGAGGAGAAAGACAGACAAACAAGATGCTCAACAAAAAGGGTGCTGTGAAATGTTATTGGAAATTATTGTGTCACTGCAGAGCTTTCCATAATTAATTCTCCAGATTACTGCTGTGATTATCCAAATAAATTTTAACTTATTCTAGCAAAAGTCTTTCCAGGACAATGATGAGCTATTTTAAAATAAGTTAACATTTTTTATAAACTCTAAAATTTTGTTATACTTTGCTGAATGAAGCATGAAAATGTCAATACAATGATTGGATCGGTTCCCCTTGCTTTCAGAAACTTGTGCATTGTTGGTGGGAATGTAAAATGGTATAGCTACCATGGAAATCAGTATGGCACTTCCTTAGAAAAGTAAAAATACAATTACCATGTTATCCAACGATTTCAATTCTGGGTATATAACCAAAAGTATTGAAAACAGGGTCTCTAAGAGGCATTTGTACACCTATATTCATGGTAGTGTTATTTGCAATAGTTAAAACACGATAGCAATCCAAGTGTCCATCAACAGATGAGTGGATCAGCAAAATATGGCATATACATACAATGGAGCATAATTAAGTCTTAAAAAGGAAGAAACGCTGACATATGCTATGACATCAGTGAACTTGAAGGACATTATCCTAAGTGAAATAAAACAGACACAAAAAGAAAAGTATACTATATAATTCCAATTACATCAGGTACTGAGAGTAGTCAAAGTCATAGAGACAGGAAATAGACCAGAGGTTGCTTGGGGCTATAGATACAAGGGAAGACAGGATAATCATTTACTGGGCACACAGTTTCAGTTTGACAATATGAAAACAGTTATGGAGACAGATGGTGGCGATTGTTGCACAACATTATGAATGTGTTTAATACCACTGCACTGTGATCCTAAAAATGGTTAAGATGGTAAATGTCAACGTGCATTTGACCACTGTAAAAAATTGGGGGGAAAAGAAGGGGGAGATAGTGACACTTGTGACCTAAGCTCTGAAATTTTTTTGGGAAAAAAAAAAAAAGTAATAACCCTTTTACCAAATAGTTCAGATATAAGTTTAAAAATTTTTAATTAATAATAATAAACATGGCCGAGCACGGTGGCTCACGCCTGTAATCTCAGCATTTTGGGAGGCCAAGGAGGGTGGATCACCTGAGGTCAGGAATTCGAAACCAGCCTGGCCAACAGGGCGAAACCCCGTCTCTACTAGAAATACAAAAATTAGCTGAGCGTGGTGGCGGGGGGCTGCAGTCCCAGCTACTCGGGAGGCTGAAACAGGATAATCGCTTGAAACCGGAAGGCGGAGGTTGCTGTTAGCTGAGATCGCGCCACTGCACTCCAGCCTGCGCGACAGAGCGAGACTCTGTCTCAAAAAATAGTAATAATAAAAATAAAAGTAAAAATTAAAATAAAAGCAAAACATGTATTGAACACTTACCATTTTCCCAGTACAACAGAATGAGAGAAGAATGAAAATTCCTTTCTCTCAAATATCTCAGAGTTCGTTAGATAAGATATACTAAACAGATGAATACAAGTTCCCTATAAAATGATAATTATAGGTAAACTCTTATTAAAGTAAATTTTATTTTCTAGGCTCACGGCCTCATAACTAATAATTATAGGTATCTTAAAAATTTGTATTTGAACAATACAAGATACCTCTTCATGGTGATTAATGATTGTCCACTTTTTCTCAGAGTAATTACAAAAGAACTAAGAATCGTTATATGCAATTCATGTATCTGTCACAGGTAGGGCTGGAAAATAACATCAAGAAACACTGATTTCCTTGTTACTGCAATTTTTTCTTTGTAAGTTGAATTCTGTTTTTGTCCAAGACAAATATGTAATGTTTGAATTTCTTTTTACTTAATATCTTTTATTTCAACCTGATCTCAGTCCAGGAACAACAAAATTTACTATTTTTAGTTGTTACTTTTTTTTTTACTAGTTATTTTATAGAGCATATTTATGCCTCTATTTCTTGATACATTAATTTTAGATCTATGTGCTTCTTCACCTAGTTCCTATCAAAGATTTTTTTTTTCCTTTTTTTAACTTTTATTTAAGGTTCAGAAGTGCCTGTGAAGGTTTGTTACATAGGTAAACACATATCATGGGGATTTGATGTACAGATTATTTTGTCACTAAGCATAGTGCCATATAGGTATTTTTTCTGATCCTCTCCCTCCTACCACCCTCCACCCTCAAGCAGTCCCCAAAGTATAATTGTTATCTTATATTTTCATCCCCTTATTTTGCCATTTCTGCTAATATTGATATATCAAAATTTGAACTGAATATGCTTTTATTCTTATTATGTTATGATTATGTAATTTTAGTTACTGTAGATTCAAGTGGTCTTTGATGATTATTTTTTCCTTATGTAATTTTTTGTGTGTTTCTAGAATTGCAATTTGCCTTTTGAAATAATTTCTTGTGTTTAAGGAAACAATCCCTCATTTCAGAAACCCAATTTACATATCAATCACCTATCAATATTCAATTTCAAACTCAAACATATCAGATAATCTATCAATCTCTATAATTGCTTCTTTTGCTTTGATTACCTGGTCAGTTCTCTCTCATCATCTTTTGTTGTCCTGCTTAAATAGGAGCTGTTTGCCTTCTGGACTTACTACAAATTTTATATCCTGAATTTTCCTTCCTTGCTTTCTAATGTAGAAAAACCTAGAACCTAGATCCTATGTCTAAGATTTTCTTCTTTTCTTCTTGGTTTCCTAAAAATGAATGCATGTTAAAAAACATGCTTAAGCCTTTGCACATTTGTAAATACCTTTCTCTCTGAATTCCTGATTCAGAATTTAGCTAGACATCAAACACTGGAATGAAAATATTTATGCCTTATTAAGAAAGCATTATTCCATCACCTCTTAGGTCCATTGTTGCTATTGAGGAGTCTAACTTTCCGTTTCACATTTTTGATATATAATTTGCTTATTTTTACCAGAACTTTCTGGTCTTCTACTTATCACTTGTCTTTTGAAATTTTTCAATCAGATAGTCTTTAGTTTTGATTTTTTTGGTCAATTCCTGTAGTTCAATGAAGGAGAACGCCAAGCTAGTTAATTAGTATTAAACTTTATCAATTGGATGATAAAGGGCTAGAACAAATCTCAAAATCAGAGTCTTGAGCAGGCACAAGGTTTTCTAAAGTTTAATAACTAACATTTTAGATTTGATTACTAATTTTTAATATTTTCTTTTACTGCATGATACTGGCTTTGTTTTTACACTAGTAACTTCAAGCTTCTTTTTTAGATACATTGATGTCAGTTAAAAAAGTGGCCCATTAAAAATATTCAGGGAAATAAGACAGTACACATGCATGGCCAAAATAACAAGATGGTACGTGGATTTAGCAAAATGTACAACAGAGACGTGAGAATGGCTGAAGGTGGCATTCCATCCTGTTCCGTCTATTTCTTTGTGCATAGGCCTAACCTTTGCAGTGCTTAAGAGCTACAGGACTTCCAAAAACTACTTTTCTGTTTTGTATAACAAGGGTACTATGATTCAGTGTCAATATTTTTGTTTGAGTTTGTGTAGCTTCACAGCACAGAGATGTAGGATGCAATTGGCTGAGCATCATTTTGTAGCATTGAGGCTGTGACTTTGAAGATAGCTACAATTTGCTTTTCTGTTTGTTTCTATTATAAACTCTATGAGCCCAAGGAGATAGCTTTTATTTATTGTCATCTGACCAACTATTTGTAAAATAGTAACCGAAGAGTTGCACTTGAATGTCTCTTAAAGTAATATTCTCAGCTTATGGATTTTGATCAATATGGTTTACTCGAAGCCTTTATGCTGGATAGGATAGGGAGATAATGATGACATGGCCAAGAAGCTAAGGATTCTTGCTTTTCTTTGGCAGGACTCTCATTTTTTGCACTTTATGTGAATGTGGATACCCATCAGAGAATATTATCAGAGAATATTATCTCTTCTGCCTGTGCATTATAAAAAGCAAAATTGCAGTCATTTATCTCTCACACTCTATGTTTTCCTTGGTTCAGATAATTGAATTAGTGATAAACTTCAAATCTCACTTAAAGGAGTGAGTGGCTAATTTTGCTAATGCATTCATACTGAAGTTTTTGGCTACCAGTTAGAAGTTTCAAGAAATTTCAATATCCTCATGGTTTATCTCACAAGATACTGTCTTCTTTTAAAACTTAGCTCGTTGGCCTTCCATTTTCTAGTATATGGAGTCCCCTAAATGTATTTTATAATGGGTGAAAGTGCTTTACCTCTAATAGGAGAAAAAATGGAGTATGCCTGGGCATGTGGCTGTACAAATATTATGGAAATAGAATTACAAAAAAAAAAAAAAGCCTTATGTAATAGATATCGGTAATCCATACTATTTTAAAGTGAAAAATGTCCAGAAGTAGAATGAATCACAGAGTATTTGCATTAAAAAGAAATCATGATGGTTAGAAATAACACTTGGCAATTTGCATTTGTTGGTTCAGATACTACTTTAATCACTATTGCAGTGTCACATTCTGGTGCCTGTACAGTTTAACATTCATCACTGCTTTCCTGTAAATCTTTCAGCGATACATACTGAAGCACTAAATGTAAACTCTTTATCTAAGTTATATCTTGCATTAATGCCCATATTTACCCATGAAATAGTAGAAAAACATATTCTTCTTAAATTGATCTAAAAATAAGTTAAATTATGGCAGCACAATAAAATATAAATTTTTATGTTGCCCTGTTTTTCTTATCAAATATTGTTGACTTGTTTTTAAAGACAGAAAATCTAAGGGTGAGCCTATCATATAATTTATCATAATTGTTTTTTATCTTTTGAAGCTAGATTTTAAATGCTATTTGGTCTATGTCTAAAAAAACCCAAAGCCTCCAATCAGTATCTTCCAGACATTGAATGCCCTCTCTGTCTGTCATTTTGCTAATCTCTGGGTTTAAGAATAATAGATATTAACTGGAGATCAGAGGAAATAATTAACCTTGAGAAGCAGCACATAGAACTCTGTTAATGGAAATATTTCCACTTATGGAAATATTTTTCATACGAATAATATGACCTAAAACACATCCTGCTTATCACTCCACAATAATAAGAATTTCTATTGAATGGCCTCAGGCAACTACCAAATCAATGAAATAATCAAAAGCTTATTAGTGGAGAATTTCTTAATACTAGGCCATGAAAAGAATCTTGTCACATTGATATGGACAGCTTAGTGTAAGTTGAAAGACAATAATGAATAATTTCTTTTAACTACAGACCTTCATCCTTTGTAGGACCGAAGATGACATTATTAGAAGAATGAAAATGTATGGTATATAACATTTAATATTTTAAAAGCTGATAATTTTTAATAAAATAATCTGCCCTATTTTTTCTTACTTAGATTATTATACTTTATTTTTACATGTTCCATTTTTTTTCTTTGTTTTGCTTTTCCCCCCCCCCCCCACTGTGGTTATAGTATCAACTCTCAGTACCTTGGAAAGTAGATACACATGACATTTATTAAAATATTATTTATTCTGACCTAAAGGGTAGCATGCTCATTCATCATTACAGTGTAGGACTATGATGAAAGAATATCACACCTAAATCATAGCAAGTCAAGCTAATTGTTCTTAAACTCTAGCATGCATAGAAACTACCTTGGGGATTTATTAAAACAAAAATTGTTGGGCCTACCCTGAGAGTTTCTGATTCAGTCTTGGACATTTGTTTTCATATCAATTTCTCAAGTGATGCTGATGTTGCTAGTTTGGGATCATACCTTGAGAACCAATGACTTAAACATGTACCTTTTTCAACAACTGCTTCTATCTGCACCTCATCTAGCTTCTCTTTATCCTCTTCAGTAGCATTTTCTCAACATCCAAACTTCAACTGGTAAGTCATCTCCTATTAGAAAATTCCCCAAACTCTCCTGGTTTAGATTTGGTACCTGCATTTGTCATTTCTACTCAGGAGACAAACCACATTATAATTTGAAAATAAAAAGTTTAGTATAAAGAATATTAATTGCAATAGATTAATGTGGGCTTGGTAGTAAAAGTTAAAGAGACCTCTAAAAACCAGAGAAATAGCAGATATGAGGAGCAGTCACTGTCCCGAGGACTGTGATCCAGACTTCATTAGAGAAAACATGGGCATGGCTCACTGAAGGGCACTGAAGTCCATCTGATGCTGCAGCAGTGGAACTTGCTGGATATTCTTCCTTTAAGGTACCAGGAGAAGCGGTTTTCGGGAAGATGTTCACCTCTGTGCACACAGAGGCTGGGTGTCACAGAAGGTGCACATGCTGGGAGAGCCAGGTGCTGAAGTCGCCCCTGCTGCAGGAGTGGGGCAGTGGGTGCACTGAAGGAGTCTATTGAGAAAAGCACAGTGGAATCAGGAAGGAAAGCCTCTTCTTGAAAGTAGTAGCTGGTCTCCAGCACAAACTACCGACAAAGCTTAAAATCATGCCATCTTGGAAAGCAACAAGGTTTAAAGAGCTCCTGTTAAATCTTCCCAGAGCAGGAAATGAAGGATGGATTTACGGCCGAGAACCAACAAATTGATGACATAGTCTGGGGGATATATTACATACTTATAAAATGTGTTGAAGTGAACTCGCATGATACCTCTGTATACTTCATTGGTATGGTCACTCAATGATTCATTCAATATGAAGCATTCAATAGATAGACTACTTCATTCAAAAGATATGATTAAGGCCGGGCGCGGCGGCTCACGCCAGTAATCCCAGCACTTTGGGAGGCCCAGGCAGGTGGATCATGAGGTCAGGAGATCGAGACCATCCTGGCTAACACGGTGAAACCCCGTCTCTACTAAAAATACAAAAAATTAGCCGGGCGTGGTGGCGGGGGCCTGTAATCCCAGCTACTCGGGAGGCTGAGGCAGGAGAATGGCGTGAACCCGAGAGGCAGAGTTTGCAGTGAGCCGGGATCGCACCACTGGACTCCAGCCTGGGTGACAGAGCGAGACTCCGTCTCAAAAAAAAAAAAAAAAAAAAAAAAGATATGATTAAATATGCAATAAAATTGTATATATCATATTTTTATTTTATCCCCAGCATCACCAAATACCTTAAACATATTAGGAGCTCTGCAAATATTTATAGAATGCATGACTATCACATAACAAAAGTAAAATGCCTAGACACATATTTTGAAATAACTTTAGATGTTTATATTCTGACTTTCAGAGAGCAGAGAGAAGTAATAAAGCATAAGTAGGTTAAAACCTGTATAAGCAGTCATATCTGTGAGGACTTTTGCACTATAAAATACAGAAAGCTTTACTTAAAGTGACCTAAACAACACAGAAAATTTATATATGCACTTAGGTTATATGTTAATCTACAGATAGAGCGCTTTTCAGGTAAGCCTTGATTCAGCAGGCCACACATACACTCTATGTTCTACTGTTTGTGACATCAGCTTCATTTCCATGTTCACTATGCTGATCCCCTTGGTAGCTCCAGACTTCATTCTAATATTTGCAAATTGCTCTATGTGTTACAGACTTAGGTATTACCACCTCGCTCTTCAAGAAAAGACTCAGTTTGTCTTTAGTACTATAAGCAAAATCCAAAGTGTCCACCTCGTAAGGCTGATATAGGTTACATACTCACCCCAATCTATTGTAATCATTGTAGGCAGGAGGATGAGGTGCCTAGGCAGCCTTAGCCTGGAGATAAGTGTCCATGTAATGTACCTGTATTTAAGAACCATCCTATAGAAATATTAACTCGTGAACACAGTATCGATAATTTGACATATAAATTGTTCAATTTAAATAAAAATCAGCTACTAATCAAAAAATAAATAAATGATAGTCTAGGATGGCCTGAAAATTACATTTTTTTTTTTTACCATTTCTTAAATATTACTGATGTGCTATACATGAAAATGTGTCATGATGATGCTACTCATGAGAATGAGAGGGACCTTATAAATCCTGTCTCCATAAATGAAATTAAAAATTGGCATTATAAAGAAGAGAGCTACTTTTTTTTTATTGGAGGTAAAATTAGAGAGTAGGAAGGAGTCTCATATATCTCATATGAGATGTATCTCATCAGAAGAATACAAGAAATAAAGATAGAGAGAGTAATAATATTTACAGTATATGTGTATGCATATTTTGCATACATATGTCCACATATAACACTTCCTACAGGGTGACATATATATTAACACATTTAATCCTTATAAGCACCCAAGGAAAGTAGCCAATCATTATCATCAGCTTGCAGATGGCACAACTAAAGAACTAAGAGATTAACAATTTGCTCCAAGTCACACTGCTAGTAAGCCTTGAGGCTGGGATTTAAAGCAAGGCTATTTACTCTTGTAGTTTTTCTCTTAAACACTACATTGCATTTCTTTACCAGGATATACACTAAATAGAAACAATTGTGGCCCTATGGAAGTAAGTGGATCTCTTTCTAAATAGACTGCAATATTAACTTCTCCCTCTGGCATGCCAGACTCTAATCCTGCTCGAATAGTCCTTTTCACCTTTCTCTCCCATGACCCTTATAGAAATTCTGTGCTTCTGCCAGACTTATCCCTGTTTTACTCTCGCAACACAGCTTTTGCTTTCCTTTAGCAGCCAGTTGCTGACACTTTGCATTCATTTCTCCACCTACACTATTTTACCACCATCTCTAGCTATGGAAAGTTTTTCCACCCACCTCACTCAGCTCATTGTCCCTCCAATTGCTTACTAGACATGAATAGTTGCACCATAGCCAGCCCTTATATCTGAACAAATTTAAACCCATTATCTCTCCCCTCTTTTAGTTCAATAGCCCACAACCTGTGCTCCTTCCATTGTCTTCCTTCCTTATATTAACGAGTTAAGGACTCTCATTCCCTTAGCCATTAACGCTATTTTATGGGAATGTAAGAGAAGAATTTTATCAAGAATGGAAATAATTAGTCCAGTTCGTATAAGTTAACTGCACTGTGACTGTTTAATCTCTCTCCTTTTCTTGCCATGGTTTCTGCCACAGTCCCTTCGCTCTCTTAACTTGCTCAGGCCTCAAAGTCCTTGAACCAGCATGATCTTTTAACATCATTAAATTATAAAAAGGCACTTTGATATTTCAGTGGAACATAGAATCCTTAACGAGTCATACAAAACCCAGCCACGGATTCCGACTCATCTCCCATTACTACTTTCCATTATTCTTTACTCCTGACCTATGAAAGCACTTGATTTTTTTTCCTTTTTTTTTTTTTTTTTAAAGAAACTGAATCTCCCGTTTCTTTGGAAGAAATTGCATTAGTAGTGATCCCACTACTGATCAACACAGGAGTTATGACCTGCTCTGTTTTATTTTATTTTATTTTTTTACCTGGGCTGTTACATCCCTCCTTAGGCAACCTGGTGGTCCTCCTCTCCCAGGAAGTCAGTATATTGATGCTGAATCTATGGAGGACTCTTGATCACTATAGCACAGAACTCCTGAGCTCAAAAGATCCTCCTGCATCAGCCAGTGAATAGCTGGGACACAGGCACACACTACAGCGCCAGGTAGCAGTTGCAATTGTGTAAAGATGCTCAGCCATTTCCCTTGATGCCACAGGACTCGGCATTAAATTTGGTTGAATGTCCTCTTTTTCTTTTGCTTCTTTTTTTTTTTTTCTCCTTGTTTACTCTTAAAATTTTATTTAGGGTCAACTAATCTGGAAAGCTTGACCTCAAAGTTTATGAACATAAAGTATGGACCTCTCCTTTCTGTTCCTGTATCTTTTTATATTTGTACTCATTAATGTGTATCCAGATAGGCATACATATTATTAAAATAGTGTATTGAAACAGATGCATTAATACAACATTTTCCTTCAAATTTATTTTCATAAAGATTTTAAAATAATGTATACTTAATTGTTACCAATGTGGAAATTTCAGATAATATGAGAAAGAAGAAAAAAAACTAATATCATCAGCACTGATTAGGCAACCACTCTTCCCATTTTGTTATGTAAGTTCCCAGTATTTTTATAGTGAATATCACATACTTATTAAAAATATTTTATTTTTAAGTCTCTTATCTATTCTTCCTTTTGTGACATTTGCAGTTTCATTGCAATTTAAAGCTCTGAAGTTTGAATTTATAGTCTATCAAATAATCTGATGAAGGAGTTATGCCCATATTATGAAGAGCCTAAATTTTCTATTTGGAAAAATTAATAATAATAGTAGTAAAAAGAAAAAAATGCCGAGCACTTACTTTGTGCATGATACAATGGAGAAAATTTTATGTGGATAATCTTATTTAATTCTCACAATAATCCTATGAAGCAGGTACTATTTTTTCACACAAATTCTGCATCAGAAATCCATCTCAGAGAGATTAAATAACTAATGCAAGGTCATAGACCAGAGAGTAGGGTGCCAGGATTGGAAGTATTTTGATTCCAGAGCAGACGTGTCTTTTTAACATAAAGACCACAGAGGCTTTTGCTTCTCTCTCTCCAATACACTCTGCAAAATGCTGATGATCTGCTTTACTTGTTAGTCCTGGGAATATTTTTGGTTGACATGCTTAGCCCTGCAGCTCTTCCTGACCTGCATGACCTGTTCTTTTTTTTTTTTTTTTTTTTTTTTTTGTCTCTCTCTCTCTCTCTTTGTGTCTAGAATTCTCTTCCTACACTGCATTGATGAAAAACACGATATATTTATCTCCCTCTGGGGAAAAGAGATAGTAGCATATTAGTCATCAAAGGGAAAAATGAAACAAACAAAGTAAAAGTATTTATGCTTTGTGTATATGACAGTTATAAGAATTTATGAAGTTATAGGATACTTCCTGACAATTCCTTGGCTGAAACAGTACTATGGAATTATTGCTTAACCATTTAATAGCCAATCAAAGGCATACCTCAGAAATATTGCACGTTTAGTCCCAAGCCACTGCAATAAAGCAAATATCACAATAAAGCAAGTCATAAGATTATTTTGGTTTCTTAATGTATATCAAAGTTATGTTTAATTATACTACAGTATATTCAGTGTGCAATAGCATGAGATATACAAAAAGTATTATCTTATTTTAAAAAATGCTTTATTGTAAAAAAAATGCTATAATCTGAGACTTAAGAGTCATAATATTTTTTGCTGTTGGAGGATCTTGCCTCAATGTTGATAGCTGCTAACTAATCAAGATAATGGTTGCTGAAGGCTGAGGTGGCTACGACAAATAACGATGTTTGCTGCAACTATTAACTGTTTCATAAAAGATTTCTCTGTATTATCCAGTACTGTTTGGTAGCAATTTACCCACAAACGTTTTTTCAACATTGGAGTTAATCCTATCAAACCCTGCTATTGCTTTCCCAATTAAGTTTATTTAATACTCTAAATCATTTGTTGTAATTTTAAGAAGGTTTACAACATCTTCACCAGGAGTAGATTCTATCTCAAGAGACCACTTGATTTGTTAATAAACAACTCCTCATCTGTTTGAAATATATCATGAGATGGCAGCAATTCAGTCAGTCACATCTTCAGGTTCTATTTCTAATTCTATGTCTTTTGCTATTTCCAACTCATCTGCAGTTAGTTTCTCCACCAAAGTCTCGAACCTCTCAAAGTCATTGATGATATTTGAAATAAACTTCTCCAAAATCCTTTTAGTGATATTTTGACCTCCTTGCATGAATCATAAATATTGTTAATAGCATCTAGAATGGTGAATTGTTTCCAGAGGTTTTCCATTTACCTTGTTCAGATCTTTCAGAGGAATCCCTATATATGGCAGCTATAGCCTTATGAAATGTGTTTCTTAAACAACAAACTTGAAAGTCAAAATTACTCCTTGATCCATGGACTGCAGGATAAATGTTATTTTAGCTGTCAGGAAAACAACACTAATCTTCTTGTATATGTTCATTAGAGCCCTTGGGTGACCAGGTATATTGCCAATGAGCAGTAATATTTTGAGAGGAATCTTGTTTTCAATGCAGTAGGTCTCAACAGTGCACTTAAAATATTCAGTATTACATAATGTAAACAGATGTCCTATCATCCAGGCTTCGTTGTTCCATTTATAGAACATAGGCAAGGTGCATTTTGTATAATTCTTAAGAGCTCTAAAGTTTTCAGAATGGTAAATGAACATTGACTTCAACTTAAAGTCACCAGCTGCATTAACCTTCAACATGAGTCATCCTGTCCTTTGAAACTTTGAAGCCAGGCACTGACTTCTGTTCTCTACCTATAAAAGTCCTACATGGCATCTTCTTCCAATAGAAGGTAGCTTTGTTTATAGGGGCTGGCCATTCTTTAGTATAGCCACCTTCATCAATTATCTTTGCTAGATCTTCTTGCTTCATCTTGGACATCAACACTTGCTGCTGCTTCTTGCACTTATATGTTATCAAGATTGCCTCTTTCTTTAAATCTCATGAACTTACCTCTGTTATATTCAAACTTTTCTTCTTCAGCTCCTCAATCTCTCAGCCTCCACAGAATTAAAGAGAATTAGGGCCTTCCCCGGCATAGGCTTTGGCTTAAAGGAACGTTGTGGCTAGTTTGGTCATTTATCTGGACCACAAAAACTTTCCATCAGCTGTAAGGCTTTTTCATTTTGTATTTTATATTGTTTGTGTGTTCAATGGAGTAGCACTTTTAATTTCTTTTTTCTTTCTTTCCTTCTTTTTTGAAATGAAGTCTTGTTCTGTCATCCAGGCTGGAGTGCAGTGGCATGATCGTGGCTCACTGTAACCTCTGTCTCCGAAGCTATTCTCCTGCCTTAGCCTCTCAAGTAGCTGGGATTACAAGCATGTTCCAGTACGCCCAGTTAATTTTTGTATTTTTAGTAGATATGGGGTTTTGCCATGTTGGTCAGGCTGGTCTCGAACACCTTACCTCAGTTGATTTGCCCACCTTGGCCTCCCAAAGTGCTAGGATTATAGGTGTGAGCCACCACACCCAGCCCTTTTAATTTCTTTCAAGAACTTTCTCTTGAAATTACGACTTGGCTAGCTGTTTGGTGCAGGAAGCCTAATTTTCAGCCTATCTTAGCTTTCAATATGCCTTCCTCGTTAAGCTTAATCATTTATTCAAGATTTCACTTGAACATTTAGAGGCCATTGGAGGGTTATTGGTTGGCCTAATTATAACATTGTTGTGTCTCATGGAATAGGGAGACCCCAAAAGAGGGAGAGAGATGAGTGAATGACTGATTGGTGAAACAGTCAGAATACACACACAGAATACACACATGTATCAATTGTGTTCACAGTCTTCCATGGGCATGGTTTGTGATACCCCAGCACAATTGTAATAGTAATATTAAAGATCACTGATTAAAGATAACCATAAGATATATAATATTAATGAAAATATTTGCAGTATTGGGAGAATTACCAAAATATGACACAGAGGCAGAGTGAGTACATGGTGTTAGAAAAATGGCGCCAATAGACTTGCTTGACACAAGGTTGCCACAAATCTTCACTTTGTGAAAAAATGCAATATCTACTAAGGACAATAAAATAAGCTATGGGTGTACTTATGAATTGTATACTATAATACAATTTGTATTTTTTTTTTTTTTTTTTTTTTGCCTTATGAGATTATTGCATTTTGGAGTCATTATTGTATTCTTAGGACTGACACAAGGTCAAGCATATAGAACATTCAAGAAATACTTGTGTAAATAAACTAATAAGTAAACAAATGGTTGAGTTACACTTACATAACATGAAAAAGGCATGTTCCATGGCCACTGGGAGCCATTAGTCTTGTATGGTCAAATAGAGTCAGTATGTGGAGAGATTTCTTATTGTGCCAAGTTTCTAATGTTTAAAACTTAAATATTTTTCCTCCATCATTACTACATATAAACAACAAGACGGATTGAGTGGAAAAATTACAGTAATCGATTACCCTATATGTCAAGTCTTGTCCTTAGAAGCAGTGGTTAAGTGCTGCTACAAAATGAGCCTCAAAAATGAGTTCACCTAATCACTGATTCACACAGACATTACAGGAATCCAACCTACTAAATAGGGTTTCTGCAAAACACTCAATAATTTTTTAAAAGTTGATGTACTTCGCCTGGAGTGGTGACTCACGCCTGTAATCCCAGCACTTTGGGAGGCCGAGTTGGGCAGATCATGAGGTCTGGAGTTCGAGACCAGCCTGGCCAATATGGTGACACCCCACTTGTGAATCAGCAGGTCTGGAATGGAGTCAAATGTTTGCATTTCTAACAAGTTCCCATTTGGTGTTGTTAATGAGGCTGCTAGTCAGGGCTCTTACTTAGAGAGTCACCACTCTAAACAACAATATGCTGTTGCAAAATAGTATTTAAATCCAAAGAAACGTTCAGAGATGTTTTGGCAAGTTCATTTATTCTTGTTTTTTTACAAAATAGCAATGATATTAAAACAAAATCTCAGGTCAGTTTCAAATTAAACAACTGCCAGTCACATATTTCACCACATCATGCTACCTTTCTTATGTGTGATGCTGTGAAGTGAATAATTGTAAACTAAACAACATTAATCTTTACCCTTTCTAAGGACAAGTCAAATAAAATTGTGATTCTGCTACAGTCGTTCAACAATTGTAGCTGTAGTTCTCAATTAAGATTAAACATTTGGAGTCCAGTCACTCTGCCAAATTAAAAAAAAAAAAAAAAGACCAAACATAATCTAATATATGCCATGACTTCCAAGTAGACATTGAGCAATAATATAAATGTGTATTTTCACCATATGAGCTTATTCTGATCCTAAGTGAATCCATAGCTTATATTGTTTAAGTACAGTGCTTACTGAATGTAATTTATTTTACAAGTGAAAAGTAAGAGAGAAGCAAATATTGGAATAATTTAGGCTAATTGAAAGTATAGAGAATGTTGCTAGGAGAAGATTTCCGCTAACTGCATGAGTACTGTGATTCTCCTTCTTCATCTCTTGGTAGTCACAGGTTAAAATCTAGAATAGAGTCACTGCTACGTTTGCAAGAAGAAAGAGAGTTAAACAAATTATACTTGATTTCTAGCTAATTATATCAGGTGGCAAATATTCAGAAAGTTTGACATAATTTTATATTTGATATTTATCGCCTTTAGCCCAAAGATGAGACATAAATACTTAACTAAACCTTGTATGTCTTATCAAAATAATATAGTAATATATATGTGTGTATATATGTTAAACTTAAAAATTAAACATGATAATTTGATTATTCCCTTAATTATTGATATTTTTCTTCTTTTAGAAATCTGATTCAATAGATTCCATGTACAACATTACAAGTCAACGTTTTATTACTCCACATAATTGTGTTAACATGTTTTACAAGTATTAAAAAGTTTCTCTGCTTCATGTCCTCTAAGAAGAAAAAAAAGTTTCCATAGTCAAACAAATTTGGAAACCATCATGTTAAATACAAATAAATAGTTTTCCTGAAGCCATGCCTTAGAATTTTAATATATGAAATTGCTTTGTAGATCTCTCTTGCCATTATAGATTATATTTTTGGTACTTATGTGCCCACAGGTCTCTTTCTTTAAGACCATTTCCTGGGACCAACAGTCCTCAGGATGATCTCTGAGAAAGACTACTTTAAAATGTTTAAGTTATGTCATATCCATAAGCACCTTTCAGTCAAGGTAAGAGCTACTATCTCTATATGGTAATAGATATAAGAACATTAAAGATCAAAACTTCCAATGACTTGTACTAAGCCACCAGCTAAAAGTTTGTGGCATCAAAACTAGAATTTAAGCTCCTGAGCCCTGTCCAAGTTTTCTTACTGTTCTTTGGTGATTGTTAACCTAGCCTTCCAGGCCAACTAGTATTCTGAGAGCATGGTTCATTCATACACATGTGAACTAGATGCCACACATAAAATAACAATTGAGGGCATAAATATAGTCTGATTAAACTAAAGCAATTGTGTATTTGGAAGATGCAAGATCTTAATGAGTAGTAAGGAGGGCTAGTCAGGACATATTACTTGATAGAAATATCTATTTATTGAGAGATGAAAGAACTGGTACAATTTGACTTGATTAATAACTATTGGGCAATATACATGCTATGGATTCCACCAAGAAATAAAAGATATGCTTTTGTCCTGGAAAACAGTGGCTTTTTTTTTTTTTTTGAGACAGGGTCTCACTCTGTTTCCCAGGCTCAAGTGGTGCGGTAGTGTGATCACAGCTCACTACAGCCTTAACCTCCCAGCCCAAAGTGAAGTAATCTCCCATCTCAGCCTTTCTGAGTAGCTGGGAGTACAGGCATTTGCCACCTTGCCTGGCTAATTTTTCATTTTTATTTTTTGAGATATGTCTCCCTATGTTACCCTATTTTTTGAGATAGAGTCTCCCTATGTTGCCCAGGCTGGTTTTGAACTCTTGGGCTCAAGTAATCCTCCCACCTTGTCACCAAATGCTGGGATGTAGGTGTGAGCTACCACGTCTGGCCTCTTTTTGTTAAATGTAGGGAACAAAACTATCTTTATATTGATCAATATGAGCTAATGTTGTATACTTATTTCATATTGTCATTTTGAAGTGAAATATATTTTTTAATCTAATTTAATTGCATGGATAAATTGGAGCTCTTTTCTTATTTTATAGCTTAATTTGTCTCATTGTTGTCTCTCTAAATACATTGTAAGCACTTTGTTGGCGTATACTGTCTTTTTTTTCATTTGCAATTTGTTGAATGAAGATTGCATGACTAACTCAAATGTGGGGATTCAGGGAGAGAAGATACGAGTGCGGTGGGTGAACTGAATTTAAATCTTCCTAGTGGACACTCTGAACCAACAGAAAGCATCATTGGTAAAATGTCTTCTCCGTTCTGCTATTCATTAAGTTGACATGTATTAATAGTGTCCTCAACGTGACAGGCAAGTACAAAGCCCTTGTTCTTATAGTAGTTGTTTTCTAGGGAGACAAATGCTAAGAAAGCAATCAAGTTAATACCTTTGTAAAGGTTTCTCATAGGCAGAAACTAAAAGAAGGTCAATGTGATTAGAGCTGGAGAGCAAAGGGGAGAAGTGGGGCCCATAAAATTAAATAGGGGCTGGGACACCTGGGGTTATCTGCCGGGATGTTGGTATTGAATCTTGAGAGCTTTGGGAAGCCATAGAGGCTTTTAACAAAGGAAGTTCCGCAAGGAAATTTGGGTTTTGAAAACCATTCAGGTTGCAATGCCAAGGAGGAATTAGAGGTGTCAGAGTTTTTGCTGGGGGACCAGTTGGAGGTCTGTCCTTTTAGAGTGGTAACTATGGGGATGGGACAAAAACAATACAATTGGAGGAATAAACTTAACACGACTCAGCTGCAATGCGATGTGGTCAATGCGGAAGAGGCGTCAAGGACACTCATCTTTCAGCTCCTATAAAGTATTTTTCTTATCTGTAACATTATTTCTAAAAGGATAAATAATTTTTGTGTTCATGTATATCTATTTTCTAATTTTCTGAGGACTAAAGTCCTAAGACTTAATGACAAAAATCCAGGATTTTTACTTCAGCTAGAGAAGCCACATAACAAATGCATACTGGTGGGGTTAAAAAAGTCAGTTCTAGTATTTGAGGCTCCTGGGTTTTAAACATGCATGTTAGGTGATGTTACCCTGGGACAAATCTAGACACTCTATGAGGAAATGTTCTCGTCTGTGTAGTCTACTCTGGCTGTCCACTGGCAGTCACACTCTGCCCCATTAATGAAACGGTATTTTCTGAACAATGAAGGTGAGTTTATGGAGCAACTGGAGTTAAACTAATGGAAAGCATTGAATTGATCAGCAGGAAACTCAAAAAAGGTTAAAATAGCCTCCATTTTATGTGACTGTACAGTAGTGAGTAATGTTAATTGAATTCCCCTTGTGAGATTCTGAGAGATTTTTCCACACGATCCTGTGCTGTATAAAAAGAAACAATAGCTTGTGGTAAAGTTAATTCAAGCTGAGATACATTAACTGCACCACATTATCGGCTGCTAAGAGTGCTATTAACACACATCACCCACTGTGTGTATTTGTGAATTAGATGGTTTCCTTGTTAATGGAAATGAGACACTTTCCTTGAAAATGCCAAGTGTTGTGCATGTTGATATTGTTTTAAAAAACACAAAGAGAAGACTATTTTAATTCCATATGTAATGTGGCTCCTCTTGCTTTTGGCATAGCATTATTTTTACTATTTCTTTCTTTTTTATATATATATTTTTTGGCTTTTCATTTTTTTTTCTTTTCTTCTTTTTTTTTTTTTTTTCTTTTGTAGTGGCTGTGGATCACTTAGAACAGAGTCATACCATGAAAACACTTGCTCTCAATTATATTAATCCATTTTGAATTTTCTAAAATAACAGCTGCTTATTACAAAACAGAAATATGCCAGCTAAGGAATCAGGAAATTCAAGTTCATATCTTGGCTCTGTCTCTGCCTGTGAATGCATGCCTGTGACTGTAGGAAGGAGAAGAGAAGCAATATCTGTGGATATTGCCAGAAAGTGGGCTTAGTGCTTCACTCAGGATCTTTCTTTTGAATTAATTCTTTTTTAACCTTGTAATCTATATACTGTTTTTCTCCTCTCTTGAGGACTGAGGTATTTGTAGCTCAGTAAAAGATAGTCCCAAAGCTGATCAATAAAATATAAATATAAGAGGCCAGGTGAGTTCAATGGCCACTGCAATATCGAAAACACATACAAAAATACATTTATCCTTCTATTCACACAGAAACACACATACTTATGCCATACTCAAAAAGTTAAAGAAAACGAAACTGTTAGGTAACTTCATATTTTTATCATTATTAATTGTAGCAATCACATGTGAAAAAATATTTTAGTATTGCTGTTTGTTTAATTAACCCCTTACTTATAAACTCAGGCTATGCATCAATGTCGTCTTACAGATATTTCTTACACTTGATCAAACACCAAAGAGCATAGCACTTAAAAGCAAACCAATAATTCAAAACTATGCTGCTGACATTTTCACACTACATTTGCTGCATTCCAAAAGTGGAACCAGGGTATGAATAGAAATGTAATTCTTCACCAATTACATGGAAACAAATGACAGTACAATTACATGATTAAAAATTTATTTTATTTATGCTTTTTCATGGATAAACTCTACATATTTCCTGTCTAGTTTGTAAATAAGTTCTAAAGTACTCTTCAGAATGTGTAATAATTTTCATTGGTGAATTTCTCATGAAATTACAATTATTTCTGGAAAAAATTAGCTTCCAAAACTGTAAGCTAGAAATGGAGGGGAAGCAACATAAGAGAAATTCAGAAAACATGTTTTCAATTGGCCAAACTCTGCAAATGGCTATGTCACCTACCTAGATTTATCAAGCCATGGGAACAATACAAATATCCATTTCATTCATTTATTGAGTTAAAAAATGATAAAGTAGATCCTGAATCATAAATATAGTACAAAGAACACTTTGCATTATTATTAGTTAAAAATTTAGAACACGTTTAAATACAAAAGCCTTAGCTTCTGTTGTTTGCATATAATATTTACCTTAAAAATTCTCCTTTTTTTGATAGGTAAAGAGAAACAAACAAAAACTCTTCTGGGAGTTATCATTTGGGAGAAATGCTCGTCATAAGAGTTAGTAAAGTAGAAAAATAGTTCATAAGATGTAGATAAAATTATCTAAACCAAACTTTAAAGCTGACCATAGAAAATTCTGAACATTCCATAGCATTCCACTCACTCCTTCTGCATGTCATTTTGTTATGTGTTCCAGGACAAGTAGCTTCTCATAACAACCGTTTTCTTCTTTTTTTCTTTTCTTTTTTTTCTTTTTGAGACAGAGTCTCGCTCTGCCACCCAGGCTGGAGTGCAGTGGCGCGATCTTGGCTCACTGTAATCTCCACCTCCTGGGTTCACGCCATTCTCCTGCCTTAGCCTCCTGAGTAGCTGGGACTACAGGCGCCCGCCACCTCGCCCGGCTAATTTTTTGTATTTTTAGTAGAGACAGGGTTTCACCGTGTTAGCCAGGATGGTCTTGATCTCCTGACCTCGTGATCCACCCGCCTCGGCCTCCCTAAGTGCTGGGATTACAGGTGTGAGCCACCGCACCCGGCCTCAAGCTGGGTTTCTAAATAAAAATGTAAATTAGAACCACATATCAGCC
This sequence comes from Macaca nemestrina, assembly GCF_043159975.1. Classification (NCBI taxonomy): domain Eukaryota; kingdom Metazoa; phylum Chordata; class Mammalia; order Primates; family Cercopithecidae; genus Macaca; species Macaca nemestrina. Next base: position 168,955,769 of record NC_092127.1, read on the forward strand.
AATCTAGAATTATCTTTGCTTGATTATTTAAGAAATAGCTACTTTTATGCTTAGTCCATTAAAATTTTAGAGTTTCATTTTCAAGTAGTTCTTCTATGCCAATTAATAATTAGTGCGCTTCACTCTTTCTTGATTAAAATCTCCTAAATACATACAGAAAACATATTCTAACATTACAACATCATAAGACAACAATGAATAAACTATTAGAGATATACATGCAAAATGAATGACATTTTTGTCAATAGAATTAAAAAACAGGCAATCCCTGGACATTATGTATTTCTTTGAGCATCTACCGAATGACTAAACCTAAAGGTACTATGAGGAGATTGTCAGACTGTTCAAAACGTGGAGGCTGTGTAGCTGTTCATAAGTTAGCTAGTGAGAAAGTTAATTCAATAAGCAATGCTACACTTACACAGATTATTCTCGTTTACATAGATGGAAGAGCAAATGATCCCGAAGTGACTCAAACCAAGAAAACTTTAAGAACTAGGTACCTGGCTTACTCTGTGTGATTCAAGAGAAAATAACACAGCAAGCAATGTTTTTCTTCTTACTTTAGACCACGTTTTGTGTCTTTCACTGCTTATTAGCACTCCCACCACAATTGGTTAAGGAAGGGAATCTGAACTTCAGCACTCACCGGTATTGATCTATGAAATCAGTATTATTCCCATCACCTCTACTACCTTGCCTGTATGGCCACTCAATGTTAGTCATGTTTCGACTACATCACTCTAGGGCATGGACTCTAATTTGTAAAATGGAACAACCATTGGCAGCAGCAGACACTAGGCTGCATTTACTAAGTGCTGGCAATGGAAAGAAGCCCTGAAGATGGCATTTTCAAGCCAACATTCAATCTATTTGTTGCTATAAAGAAAACAACTCCAGCATTAAGAAATCTGTATTGCAAAAAGCTGAAAAACATTCATTAGCGAAAATCAATGCCTTTCTTTTCTTCCAAACAAGATTGTTTGCTTTTGGAAAGTGCTGACATTTTTTTACTGTTCACCAAAATGTATATTGATATGTTGGTAAATACAATATTTTGTGAATGGTTTGCTTTATCCCTTTAATTGTTTACTAAGAGTCTCACAGACCTCAAACAAAATTCTTAAATTTTCATTGTAACGAATCGTTTCTATGACTAGTATTAGAACATGCAGCTTCTGTGAATCAAAAGCTTATAGTATTTCTGTGTAGTCTTTTTTTTTTTTTTTCTGTAATTATGCTGCTGACATAGCTCTATCTGTCATTTGTTAGTTTAACATCTTTGTTGAACATCTATTTTATGCAAGACACTCTGTTAAGTGCTGGGAATATAAAGATAACATAACACAAACTGGTTCCTATTATAAAAATAAACAACATAAACATAAAACCATGGAAGTTGGACAGCGTTGCTCAGGAGAAGACCTTTTACATAAAAGCCATTCTCAAGTTTAAAAAGAAGGCTACTACATTAGAATTTGTTGTATGTTTAGTTTATGCCCCAGAGACCCACTTGTTATCTGATTATACTATCTGAATCCAGAAAGAGAATATCTAAAGGGGTAGAAGATCATGATATTAAGAAAATATGCTCAATTATCTTCTGTAAAATTTTAGTCATGTGTAAAATATTTTTTTAAATTTGTTACATTGATGAAAAATTAAACCCATTACTGAATATACAACCAAAGGTATATAAACTATTCTACCAAAAAGACACATGCACTCATATATTCATTGCAGCATTACTCACAACAGCCAAGACACAGAATTAACAAAGCTGCCCATCCATGGTGGATTGGATAAAAAAAAAAAAGTACCAATACACCATGGAATACTATACAGCAATAAAAAGGAACAAAAATGTGTCTTTGCAGCAGCATGGATATAGCTAGAGGCCATTATTCTAAGCAAATTCACACAGGAATGCAAACTAAATACTGCATAATCTCACTTATAAGTGGGAGCTAAGCACTAGGTACATATGGACATGAAAATGGGAACAATAGATACCAGGAACTACTAGAGGGAACAGAAAGGGAGGGAGGCCAAGGGCTGAAAAATATCTAATATGCATATTGGATATTATGCTCACTACCTGGATGATAGGATCATTTGTACTGCAAACCTGAGCATCACACAACATACCCATGTAACAAACCTGCACATGTACTCCCTCACTCTGAAAAAAAAGTTGAAATGATAAAGAATAAATTAGGATGTAGTTCAATAGCATTTATTCTGTCATGTTTGCATATTTGTTTATTTTGTTTTCGACCCTGTGATTGGTAATCTAAGTCTAAGGTATTTTTTAAATGACCTGAATCATCAAAAATAAATTTGCCTGAGACAAGTTAAAGATGAGTCTGCAAATGTGTTCATATGGTTTTTCTAAGCTTACATCAAAGATATTTGCAGGTATCATTTATAAGCTAAATATAGGCATTATAAATAATCACATCTTTATAAAAGTCATTTTTGTTATTAAGGGAAAATCAATAAAATATCTTAGAAATGAAACCTTTAAGATAATTAAACTAATAAGCTTATGTGAAGGATAGATAATGGACACCTATGGGACTTAGAGAAGGCCTGGATTTCATTCTTGGATTCTGATTCCAGCTCCGTCACTATCACCTTTTAATTCTTTTAGGCAATTCAGTAAGACATTTAAAACTATTCACATTGGTAAATGAGGGAGTTGGATTTGATTCTTTGGCTCTTTTTAACAATACAAGTCTGTGATTACAAAATAAATTTCCATAGTACTTTTACATACTTCACGCCAGTTTAAACTCGGGTATCTTTTCTGAGGTCCAATGTGCCAGATATGGCTTGCCTTTTGCAACCATCATGCCAGGGTTTCGAATTAAAGATATGACCGGGATTCTATGTTCTCAGAAATTGGAATAAATATTCTTGTTCCCTTTGCATATTAAAGCATATTGCCTAAAAAACACTATTTCCAGCATTATTTGTTGGATAGTTCTAGAATGTAGATAAGGACTATCCCTCTTCTCCAGGGAGTTAATTGTGGTATTGCATCCATTTTTTAGGTGCCAAGTCAAGTTTGATGTTTACAGAATACTAGACAGCTCAATGTGACAAATACAGGTTTTAATACACTTTTGCTGTTTATTATCTCTCTACTTAAACCAATTTGAGGTCTGTTCACTGGAAAATCTTATATAGTTGTTATAAGAATTAAAAAGGCATAATATGCAAAATATCTGATATGTAAGTAGAAACGTTAGTGTGCTCATTCTTATTGTCTGTTAATCTTTCTTCATTTTGCTTTCTCACACTAACCCCTTTTCCCCCCAGGAAAACAAAAACAAATAGTCTGTTCTCATGCTGCTAATAAAGACAGAACTGAGGCTGGGTAATTTATTTAAAAAGAGGCTTAATGGACTCACAATTTTGCATGGCTGGAGAGGCCTCACAATCATGGTGGAAGGCGAAGGAGGAACAAAGGCATATCTTACCTGGCAGCAGGCAAGACAGCATATGCAGGGAGACTGCCCTTTATAAAACTATCAGATCTCATGAGACTTATTCACTATTACAAGAGCATCATAGGAAAACCCACTTCCATGATTAAGTTGCCTCCTACGAGGTCCTTCCCACGACACATGGGGATTATGGGACCTACAATTCCAGATGAAATTTGGATGGGGTCACAGCCAAAGCATATCAATGGGCTATTGAATATAAACTCTAAATGGTATTATGTGTTAGAGAGTAGAGTTATGATAATCCAATCTGCCATCAATCCTCCCTTCTGAGCTAAATCTCTGGAGCAGTTTACACCCTAAACACAATTGCCAATTGATGAATAAAATTCCAGCTAAAAATGGATAGTTTTTAAATACACCAGGAAAGCTAAACAAGTTTTCTATTTAATCTTCTTTCAGTTTATGATTACCTAATACATCTTACCTTTTTACCTCTTTACAAATATCTGGTGGGAGTGGAAGGGAGTGCAAAGGACATAGAAAGGATTAGATAGTTTCGTTTTGACTATTTAACCCAGTAAGAAAACATGCCCACTGACTGTTCCATTCTCTGGCTCTTTACATTAGCAATAAGAGCCCAATAGGAGTTAAGGAGAAAAAGAACTGTTTCTCTATTCTCTGGAAAGCTACAATGTAGAGAGAGAGAAACATTATCCACTCCCTCTGTATATTTGCTCATGATTCGGAATAATCTGACACTGAAAACTATACTCTGTATTCCAGGAGCCAAAATGTGTAAGTGCATTATCATTACATAAATATTTTCTTTCAAAGAGATTCTTTAAGAGGATCTAATAAAACAAATTTAAATTCTATAACTTGAGAAGCTCAATTGAAACAGGACTGATGCATTAAATTTTGAAATGCTCAATCAATCAGAAAGAAGCACTCAACCCCATTGAGAAAGAGAAACCAACCATCATCCCAAACCTACCTCAACTCCACCCCCACATGGATGATCATGTACTGCTTTGATTTTTTCAAAAATTATGATATTTATTCACACCCCTTGTTTTTGAAATTCAGCAATTACGTTTCATATAGGATTTTCATGTATTTGCCACAGGATTCACTGAAAGTAGTTAAAAAGAAAGCACCTCTTGGTTTAATATTTTAAAACTTCAACTTATTATTCATGTGGATGAGATTAGAGACAGACACAAGATCTTAAGACCTATTGTATAATGCTTGCTGTCACTCTATTAATAAAGTTCTCAGTGAGTGCACCTGTGGCAACATGGAAATAGCCTTGATATATTAAGCTTTACTCAGTATATTTTTCTTGCAATCAGGCAGATCAGTTACTAAGTTAAAAGTCAGGCTCTAAAACCAGAAGGTCAGGGTTCCCAAGTTCTAGTAGTTACTGACTTTGTGACAATAATCAAGTTATTTTGTCTTTCATTGCCTCATGCTTCTCACTTCGACACAGGTAAGATATAAATGTCATAGTCTTATAGAGATTAAATGGATTATGTAAAGTGCTAAGCATAAAGCCTGCAAGTGTAATGCCTATTGTACAAGTATGGCAACTATATTATCAATTAAATCTTCTTGGAATTCACTTTTTTTTTTTTTTTTTTTGAGACAGAGTTTTGCTTTGTTGCCCAGGCTGGAGTGCAACGGCATGATCTCAGTTCACTGTAACCTCGGCCTCCCGGGCTCAAGCATTTCTTCTGCTTCAGCCTCCTGAATAGCTGGGATTACAGGTGTGTGCCACCACGCCAGCTAATTTTTAGTAGAGACAAGGTTTCACCATGTTGGCCAGGCTGGTCTCCAACTCCTGACCTCAGGTGATCCGCCCACCTTGGCCTGCCACTTAAATTCACTCTTTATGAGCTTCATCAATACATGTGTGTGTGTTTGTTTTTCCAAGTAAACTGTGTTAAAAGGTCAGATATTTGTCTGTACTTCTATATCATCAAGTGTTTAGAAGAGCCTGACACAGCCTACATGTTAAAAAAATATTTGCTAAATAAAGTAAATAAATAACTAAATTCAATTTTTTAAAAAGTACTTTAAAACCATGGGGGCTATTGATTATATAATAAAAATTTAGAAGTAATAATAACATAATTGTTTATCAATCAATTACTATATGCCATCCTTGAATGTATCATTTAATAGGAGTCTAACTAGATTCTTACTGGCATTATTACTATCACCTGCATTTTAAATATGAGGACTCTTGTAATCAAAAGGGTGAATTATAAGGTGCTCAAGGTCATTCACTAAATATTGAAGCTAGGATTTATGACCAAGTCACATTATAGACAAAATATGATTTTACTCTTATTGACAGGAAATAGTCTTTTTTTCAGATTTCTACAGAAATCTTTGTGGCATAAAAATCTAATAATTGAATTGAATTTAGAAATTAGAAGTTGTTATTTCAAAGTATAAAGTTTAAAGTATTTTCAGAAATGCATTCTCAGTTATATCTCGACACACAGCAAAAGGGACTCAGATGTTATCCCAGGAACAAGCAAATCCTTAAATTTTAAGAAAGTGAGTTTCATTGATTTTCATCTTGGCTGAAGGCCATTTTGAAATAAGTTGGTATGTAGCTCATAAAACATACAATAAAAAACAGACAAACAATCAAAAGGCCAAGTTAGAATTATCCGGCAGTCAGGACTTTTGAGAAGGAAAAAATACACAGTCTGCCATCAAATAGAGAGTAGGAATTAATTATTGTTTGCTTGATGAGGAAACAAATCAGATAATACCCATCTATGTAAAGATAATTGATGCTGATCTATCAAAGACAGGAAGGAAAAATAAAACATTTTTCTGGATTTTATGAGAATCAGATTTTAAAGCAAAGTAAAAGATAAGAGATTCTAGAACAAAATGTATAGTATGTTTATCAGAAGATTATTTCCTCTTTATGTCATAAAAGAAGCTAACATAAAATGATAAAAAATAGACAAGCACCTTCAGTACTAGGAACTGAATGAAAAAGAGTCATAGTCATACAGGCTGGCATAACTGAATTGCTCCCTAATGTGTTACATTGAACCCCATTAGGAGGAACTTTAGTTTAAGAAGCATTAATTTTAAAATGAAACATTAGAAATTCTGTAGTAGAGAAGATTAAAACTTTTGGAATCAAATAGGTGATTACATTAAAAATAAACACAAAGATTCTATAAAGTCATGAGATTTATGAAAAAGTATAAGAAAAATGATGAGAACAAAATATGTTCATTTAATATTCAATAAATATTTATTAACTACTATCTAACAGACAGAGTGCTAGGGTCAAATTGATTACTTAATTGATTACTTCTTCCTTCACCTAGTTAATAACTTAGCCAATATTAGGGGAATTTTCCAACAATTCAAGATAAAGAGTAGAGAATACAGAAAAATAATGATAAACTGTAAGACAGGTTTAATAGCAGGGCACAAAATTTTGAAATTTAATTTTTTTTGTTTATTTGCTTTGCATATTTCTCTGTTTTCCTGAGTGTTATACAGACCCATTTAAAAATATGAATTAAATCTGAGGATAAAGAAGAGATTAATGCATAAATTGTATTTTTACACAAACTTTAAATGTCAATAAACCAATAACCAAAAGTGCTTAAAATACTACACCGTTCATGAAAATATCAGTGAATTAAACAAATATCTAGGCAGCTTAGTTTCAAAAATTATTTTAGGCTCAACAACATGAAAATATCTAATTTGAAATAAATATTGATAGAATGTAGTTACTTATACAATTTTCCACAAGTAAAATGATGACTTACTATATTCTGGAAAATGACTAGAGATCTGGCAGTATAATGATGAATAAATGATAATTCCTGCCTTGCACATGCTCATAATTCAATCAGACCATGAAAATAACATAGAAGGAAGATAAATAGATAGAGGCTGAGAAATATGCTACAATTAAATCCACAGGGACTCAGAAAGAAAGATGTCTTTAACTGGGCTTGGTGAAGACAGGAAAGTTTTCCAAGATGGTTGCTTTTAGAGCAAGGAAGGGAACCTTTCCACCAAGTCATATAAGAAAGGTAGACTTTCTGGCAGAGGGAACACATATTTTAAAATGTGTATTAAGTTTAGGGATTATAAACGAGCTCAAACAATCAGGATTGCAGGGTCATATGGAAAATTTATATTAATTAAATTTAGAAAACCAGAAGTGTCATGTCTTGAAGATCTTTGGTCTCATATTTAAGGAGTTTGAGTAATAAGAAACACTTAGCTGATTGAGTCTGGGTTTTAAAAAGGTCACGTGAGCATCAATATGGAGTGTGGTGTGCAAGGAAGAGGAAAGTGGGGCCAGGGAACCCAGTAACCAATGTATTCCAATGGTTCGGGAAAAAATGTGTAGAGGCATGAAATAAGGCAGTGCAGGTAGGGAAGAAGGGAAGGGATGGATTGAAGGGATCTTAAGAAATTGGGTATGAAAGTACATTTTGGTTAAATTAGAAGTGGGGCTAAATGAAAAAGAAGAATCTAGAAGAGTGATTCTACAATGTTCACTGTCCCTATTAAACATACATATTTAAACACATACAATTTTTACATAGTATTTCAGGAAGTTTTCTCAGATAATCTGACACTCAATGAAATTCAATTCAGAGTTCAGTCGGAGAAGCAGAACCAATAGGAGATTGATGGGATGGACAGATAGATAGATAGATAGATAGATAGATAGATAGATAGATAGACAGAGAATAGATGATAGAATAGATGCTAGATAGAATAGATGATAGAGATAGATGATAGATAGATAGATAGATAGATAGATAGATAGATAGATAGATAGATATAGAAGAGAGAGAGAGAGAGAGACAGAGACAGAGAAAGAGAGAGCAAGGATTTGGCATACCCAGTTGTTGAGCTGGCTAGGCAAATCTAAAATGTGTAAGGCAGTCGGGAAGAACAGACTGGGACTCTCAGGCATGACTGAGGCTGCTGTCCACAGGTGCAATGTCTTCTCTTTGAGGGAAGTCTCAGCTGCTCTTCAGGCCTTTCAATTGACTGCATTATGTTCTCTCAGATTAGCAAGACTATTCTCTCTCACTTGAAGTAAACAGATTGTTGATTTTATTCACATTTCCAACATATCTTCACAGCAACATTGGATAAGTATTTGATCGCATCGCTAGAGACTTTAATCTATCCACATTTTCATGTCAAAGACCATCATGCTATCAACCTCAACCTAAAAAATCTCTGTTCTCAAATAGTTACAGATTTCTTATTTAGGAAAATGGAATTATTACGCTGCAATGCATCAAAATGGGAGAAAGAAAAGGAAAGGATAATAGATTTTTTGGTGGCAACAGTCATATTCTGGATATGATTTTGAAGTCACCATGGAATATTTAAGAATAAAATACGTTTTAATATTTTAAATGAGTGTTAAAATGCTGATATGATGTACTAATGTGTAAGAAATAACTTAAAAGCATGCTTTCCCTTAAAGTAGTTTTGGGTGCTAGAAAATATAGGAAAGTGAGGTTGGGAAACCTAGTTTTTGCTTCTTAATATGTCACTAGGAAGCATTGCATTTGGAAAAGATATGTAACCTGTGGATGTCACTGTCTCATCTGTTAATTAGCAGGGACAGACCAGGTTATAATGCATTGAAATGACATTTTATTTTCTGTTTTTGTTTTTGTTGTTGTTGTTGTTGTTTGTTCGGTTTTTTTTTTAGTATGACAAATAATTCTCCTCAAAGTTGGAAGTAGGTTGCTGTTAACTAACACTTTATGAAATGCTAATAGTCAATAGTAGATTAAATACAAGTAAATATAGATAAAAGGATGGCAGAAAGAAGATATGTGTGTGTGTGTGTGTGTGTGTGTGTGTGTGTGTGTGTGTGTGTGTGTGTATTTTTTTTTTTTTTTTTTTGAGACAGAGTCTCACTCTGTCGCCCAGGCTGGAGTGCAGTGGTGAGATCTCGGCTCACTGCAATCTCTGCCCCCGGGGTTCACACCATTCTCCTGCCTCAGCCTCTCAAGTAGCTGGGACTACAGGCACCCGCCACACCACACCTGGCTATTTTTTTGTATTTTTAGTAGAGACGGGGTTTCACCGTGTTAGCCAAAATGGTCTTGATCTCCTGAGCTCGTGATCTGCCCACCTCGGCCTCCCTAAGTGCTGGGATGACAGGCTTGGGCCACCGCGCCCAGTCAAGAGAGATATATTAAATGATTTCTCTGGCTATCTTTAATTGTTAACCAGTTATTTTTATTATTTCTTAGTATTTAGTTCTACATTTGTTCAACAATATTGCACTTAATATAGTCAAAACTTTGAAGCCATATGCTTTCAGAAACTCAGTATTGTTCTTGCAAACTTTTTTACTTTAAACATTTAAAAAAATTAGTAAGAGGAGGATAAAAAACCAAAATAACAAGGAAGAGGAGAGAAAGGGTAAGAATAAGGAAAATGTGAAAGTGAAGGAGAATCGCTACCAGAAATAGAAATCTCACAGATATAAAATCAATTGTGATTTATTTTGCCTTTGATGTACAAAAATTCATATTAAATCACTGTGATAATAAATTATTTCATTCCATTAAAATCTTTTCTGTGTAAGATTTCCTATACCAGTAGATTTTTGGTTACTTAAATGTACATTGTGTCTGAGTCATTGAATTCATACTCTATTCTGCAATGCTATCAGCAATAGAGGTGGTTTGCTACAAATTCCAGTTGTATTTGTGCATAAAATATATTTATCCTAACTCCATATTCTCTAATTATCAGTCACTGCCAACCCATTTCCTGGGACCTGTCCTTGCCGGATATGCCACAATAGGTAAATGTGATGCTGAAATAAAATAAGCCAAGGAAATATTACTGAATAAATATTGTTTCTCTCTGTCTACACAATTTCTTTCATTTCTCACTGAGGTTCTTCATCACATCCTAGCAATACTAATGAACATTTACAGGAAGGTTTAGCAAGTAAAAGGAAAATTCTTATCATAGAAGAAAGAAGAAAATTGAACTAAGTTCTCTAGGTTTGGTTTTACCCAAGCATGAACAAACTCATTACACTCTAATTCCCTCCAAAGTTTACATTAATGATATTTATTGAACTGTACTTTTTCAAGTGGCCCAATTACTGTCTTGTATTTTGTTTGATGATGTCCAAAATGCTTTTAGCAAAGAATGATTCACAAAACTGACCCTTTACAAACTTTCTTTTGTTTTTCACAACCATATTAATGATGCACCCAATGTCAGTGAGTACTGGCAGCATAATAAAGAAGGAAGATTTATTTTATTTTATTTTGATATAAACTTACTGTGAATCTCATCTAGGCCTACTTTCTCTCAGCATTTTAAAATCTGACTTATGAATATTAACTTACATGTGAATCTCATCTAGGCCTACTTTCTCTCAGTATTTTAAAATCTGACTTCTGAATTTGCCAAATCTGTCAACCACTATCAACTTCAACTTCTCTGCCTAACAAAGAAAACCAAAGATGACATTGATCCAAAATGATGCATATTATAAAAATAATGTTGATTTTGCTGAGGAATGCATTTCTGATTTTTCTACATTTCATCAATTACTATAAATATATGAGCATTCATTCACAACGTTTGAAATAATGAAGCCCCTTAGTCCTTCATCTTCCACTAGCTGTAGGCTGCCATTCAGATTAATTGTAAGCAGAATGGGTGATGATATTATCAAAGATGTTACTTGCTCGTGGGGACAGCTAATTCCTCTGTTACAATCTTTTTTGAAGCTATGAAAGGCTTAAATGCTTGATCACATTGGAAATTTAATCATATATAAGGCATTTTAAGATTTGAAATAACTGAAGTTATATTAGAGATGAACTTAAGAACTGATTCCATTTTCTGAAATAACATAAAACTGGACTGCATGCTCTATGTGCTATATATTTATCTTGCCTCCCTAGGCTCATGTCTGAAAAAAAATTCAAGTTGTTTGTATTTACCCAATTCTCTGGGAAAGCAAAACTTAAGTTAAATTGCAAAAATACTAAAACAACAATAATACAAACTAAAAAAAAAAATTATTTAATATGATGCCAACACAGTCACATCAATACAGGACCCAAGCAATCCCACACCACCACAGAAAGTGAGTGAGCCAAGATTGAAATACAGGTTATAAAAGACAAATTTTACATTACATGATTGGAAAGTTATAGCGGAAAAGCTCACTTACTAAAAATCTCTCTGCTACCACCAAGTCAAAATGCCTAAAATATTTCTATAAAGTTATTTCTTTTACTTAAAGCACTATGCCATCCATCGTCCACCATATGCTTTATTGCTTCTGGAAGATTATAGCTATCAACATGCCAGCTTCAATTAATTTACTTGATGATTTGCACCAGTATTTAATAACTTTGTGTGATAATCATTATTTACATGGTTGGAGTTCCTATTCTCCTACACTCTATAACACAAGCTTCATTTCACAATAACTGTAAACACAAACCAGGAAAAATGCCCAGAAATGTAATTAGATACCTTTAGACATAGAACTTCTGACATAAAGACCTCTTTTCTCCTCCACTGGAAAAGGGTGAAGAGGGCTGTTATATAAGAAGGACACTAGGAGCTCTCTGTGATCGTTTTCTTTTTCTCTCTTTTTCTCCCTTAAATCTGGACCCATACAGTCAATATTTAGGTCATAAGCCATATGGAGTCCATGTGGCCCCAGAGTGTGACTCAATATAATTAGCTACACATATGTAGCATTATAGAATAAAGGGAGGTGAAATGACTGGTCCGTAGCCTCCATCACAAAGGGTGACATGTGCTAGATGAGCAGATTGATAAATTTGGGGTGATGGTGGTACAGTGGGCTGTATATCCTCCAGTTATTAAACTTGAATTCCAGGAAATGAAACAATTAATGCTGCATATCAATGATTATTGAGAATATACCAATATATCTCCTTCTCTATTTATATTTTTATCTATCTTCCTATATATCAGTCTATCTAAAATGAGTTTAGATATGTTTTGCAGGAATGTGGCAGGCATGGTGTTACTCTGTTAGCCCAGTGTTGGTTGGCTATGTTTTTCACATGATCATTCCAACGAGAAGATGCACAACATTTAGTAATTATATATGCAAAGCCCAGAGTCCAGGAGCCTCGATAAGTTCTGTCAGTCAGAGCCTCTCAAAGGTTTTCATTTGGTGCTACAGATAGAAAATAAAAAAGTGTACATGGAATGATGGGTTAAATTGGATTTCAAAATATTTATTTGTAAGGACTTGCTAAAAATAGTCATTTTATTTTTAATAAAACAAATCCGATTTTAAGAAAAATGTTAAATAATTCATTACAAGTTTTAAAATACCATGTTTAAATTTAAATGAGAAAAAGCGTGCTTACATCAGTGAATAGTCAAAGTAGCTTTTATAGTCAAAGTAGCTATTCAAAATATCTGATTAGAACTATTTTTTTTTTGGTGGGGGGTGTGGCGTAGACAGAGTCTTGCTTTGTCACCTAGGCTGGTGCAGTAGCACAATATCAGCTCACTGCAACCTCTGCCTCCCAGGTTTAAGTGATTCTTGTGTCTCAGCCTCCCGAGTAGCTGGGATTACCTGCACCACCACTATGCCTGGCTAATTTCTGTATTTCTAGTAGAGACAGGTTTTTGCCATGTTGGCCAGGCTAGTCTCGAACTCCTGACCTCTGCCTGCCTCGGCCTCGCAAAATGCTGGGATTACCAGCTTGAGCCACTGTGCCTGACCTGATTAGAGTTTTAATGAGGATCTGTTCAAATTTTTCAAAGATACTGTTAACAACAAAAACTGGGTTACAAAATCAATGATAATTTTTAAACAAATCTTTGAAATCATTTAAAAGTTTATATTTTTAAATATTTATTTAAATAATGTACTTTTTTGCTGTTATTATGTAAAAGTTTATATTTTTACATTTTTGTTTAAATTTTCTAATTTTGTTTGCTTTTATGGAGAGATGTAATGTTGAAATGTAATGTTCAAGTTAATGTTGATTTAAATTAAAAACAGATTCCATGTCTAGAAAAAATGGCAAAGCTCTAAGTCCAGGACAAGCATGCATTGTTATAGCAGTCACTGGGCATCTAGCTTGCATGCCACTAAAGGGCCTTCAAGACAGACAGAAGCCTCTAAGAAATGTGAATCTAGCCATTCTGGTGATCTCATTAAAGCTCTGCCTGCCAAGAGTGCCAACATAGCCTTTCTGCCCGCTACTGGACAGGTTGCTGTTCATGTGGCAGAGCATGCATCTCCAGCACCTGAACCACAAAAATGTCCAGCAGCTCCATAGGGTCCTTGCCTTCTGCTGGGCAGAGGTGCAAGATGAGGCTAGCTGCTAAAGCAGATAGGGCCCCTGCTTGGGGGTGTTCATCCCAGAACAGTGGAACTGATGTTGTTCATCATTCTTCCTTCCTGCTGGGAGGGCAGGCACTTGCCTCAGACCCTTCCCAGCTAGAGCTACACTCTGAGACATCTCCAAGGACATCAGTACCTGGAGTTACGCCTGTAAACTATTTAGGGCAAATTTGAGGGTAATATTTTACTGACTAGGAGGCTCTATTTTATCAATAAATATTCCTAACAAAATATACTCTGGAAGAAAATATACAAAAGCATGATTAGCATACACCTTTATTTTACAATGCCAGGCACAATAAATCTCTGAAAGAACATTCTATATTGGAGAAACTGGGTGGAAATTTTACAACTGATCTGGGAATGCAGGAGCAATCAGTCAAATTCCAGTTGATTTTAGAAATTGTTTATGCAAAAAAGAGTTCCTGGAAAAATGAGTATTTTTGTAGATTAGCAACCATAGTCCTGGTAATTTTCATTTTATCAAGTGATGTGAGAAAGAAGGTTTAGGAGATGAAGTGCTGTGTGAGAAGATAGGGAAGAAAAATAAGTTTTCCCTCAGCCCTCATAAGTTCTTAGTTGGAGTGGATACCTGTAACAAAAGACAGATTATCAGGAGAAAAACAAAAGTTTATCAACATGTAGAGTTTTATATATACTCTACGTGAGTAGAGTATATATAAGTGAGTGGTTATCACTCATAACCAGTAAATCAGTAGTTCTTAATGATATGGCTTTGAGTTCTGGTTTGTATAATATCTTGAACAAAGAAAAGTACAATTTTAGAGTGGCCACAGGACAAAAGGAAAAGAACTTTTGAGTCTATAAGGGCAGCAACTTGGGGAAATGCAAATAGATAATAAAGGTTAGTTAGTAGAACATGTTAATGTAGATTCCCCTGGTGCCATCTCCATCCCTGGATGGGTCTAAAGTGGTCTTCAGCGGTTAACCTTTGTTCTTCTTGATAGAAAGGGGAGGTGGGATTTTTTTTGTCTTTGTAAATTTCTGTCCTGTTTTTAAGCCAAAGGGCAGAGAGCTTTCTAACATTTGCTTCATCTTAATTGCCTTCGGCTCAAGAATTCTTATGCCAAAAGGGCATATTTTGAGGTGGCACAGTCGGGTCCCTCTTCCATAAAAGGACGGAGAGAGATAGCTAGGAGGTCAAAGGTCATGTGAAAGCCACAGAAGAAAATTCTCAGTTCTTCAGGGTTTCTTACAATACCACCATAAGTATCTGAAAAACGTGTGTCAAAAGTTCTCACTTATCTAGCTTTCTTAACTTTATAATTCTAAGGATCAGTTTTGGTAACCCAAATCTGGAAAAAGAGGAGAAAAGAGAAATAAAGAAGAGAGAAAAATGGAAAGACTCACTTTCTTATTTCTGCCATAAATTATATATATATATAAATGATTTATTTCCTTTTAGTCAATTATTTCCATGTTATAATATTATTTTTAATTTCACATTTTAATTTTTTATATTCTCTCCCCATGAAATAGCCTGAATGTTATTTAAGAATTATCCAAATAGAATTTGAGTAAAATAACATTACAGTTAGTGGAAATAATCCAGCCTTTTGAATAAGGTGAATATAGTTTTGGTTCTGTCTGTATCACTTTTTAAAATATATTGTTGAACAAGATAACCTCAGAGTTCCCATTTTGAAAATTGCTTTTGTGGTTGAATCTGTAGATTAGAAGTGTAATATGCTTAAAACACACAAACAGTATGCTAGCTTATAACAGGGTTATTAACATGTAGAGTTGTGTATATACCTGTATATATATAACTCTATGTATATATAGAGAGTTGTATATATACCTCACTTACCCTTAAAAATACTCACACCTTTACCTTTAAGTTCCTCATCTTTTCTTGCCCTCACCCCTTCAGTAAAATCCAGGAGATTTTTTGTTTGTCTGTTTTTGTTTGTTTGTTTGTTTTTTTACCTGAATGGTATAGATACTTTTTTCATTGGTAGGAAAATGCAATGCTTATTACAGTTCATTGGGAGACAGGTTCATTGGGAGAGAGGTGTCCATTCATCCACTCAACAGTTATGTACTAATCACCTAAACATTCAAGGCAGTGTTCTAGTAGTTGGGACTAATCAATGAATGAAACCCTGTACTTAGGAAACTTATATTCTACAAGGAAAAACCTACCATAAGCAAGTAAGAGTGTAATATAAAAATACATACTGGTAAGTGTTATGGAGGAAAATACATCAGTGCATAAGACGGAGAGTGACAGATTTGGAGAGGGCTATAAAGAAGTCTTAGGTGGTATCATTTGTGCCTAGACTTGATGAAGTGAGCGGGGGACAACTGAGGTGTGAGCGGAGATTGTTAATGAAAAAAATATTATGGCCAGGTGTGGTGGCTCAGGCCAGTTATCCCGGCACTTTGGGTTTGGGAGGCCGAGGCGGGTGGATCACCTGAGGTCAGGTGTTCAAGACCAGCCTGACCAACATGATGAAACGGTGTTTCTACTAAATACAAAAACATTAGCCTGGCGTGGAGGTGCATGCCTATAATCCCAGCTACTTGGGAGTCTGAGGCAGGAGAATCGCTTGAACCCAGGAGGTGGAGGTTGCAGTGAGCTGAGATTGCATCTTTGTACTCCAGCCTGGGCAAGAAGAGCAAAACTCCGTCTCAACCAAAAAAAAAAAAAAAAAAAGAAGAAGAAGAACAGAAAAAATTATCCATGACATTTGTTAAAGCTGTAAGGCTGACTTTATTCAGCAGGGACTATTTCAATGGTGTCTGGTAGTAGGGAAGAGAGATTTGGCTCAACTTTGAATCCAATGAGGAAAAGTGGAGACTTATGGTCAAGGAACAGAGTAAGGGGATTGATCGGTGGATGGAAAATTAGTAAGTAGGGTAATTCTTTGCTAAACCAATCTAACAGGATTTTTACTGGAGCCAGGTGAAGGTGGTCAGACCAAAGCTGCAGAATTTTCCCTAAACAGAATCTTATGATTCTGAATAAAACTGGAATAAGTGGGCCAAAACAGAGCCCAAGTTCAGGGTTTAGTAAAATAGAGGACCCAGAGGAGTCTTAATAGAGTTAGGTCAAGAAAAGACCATTTTTCATGAGGCAGCAGTGAATGAATATTTACTGTAATATAGTATTACATTTTCCCCATTCAAGATTTGTTTGTATTTTGGCGGATACACTCTACCTGGAGAATTCGGTATGCTGAGTCAGTTAGTCATGCTAACAAACATGAGAATAGATCAAACTTCATGAATTTAAAAAGGGAGTCTATCCAAAATTATAAGCCATCCCTACAAATCTTATTTTATTAAGCTTTATTAAATATAAAATGAACCTCAGTCAAGAAAACAAAAATCTAAAATAATTGCTGAGATATTAGAAATTTTGAGAATGATTGTAGGAAGAAAAGGAAGGGGAGATTAGTTCATAAAGAGCAAAAATGCCTTGCAATATGGTAATATGAAATATTTTAGGAGGAGGCAGCTAATCGTTTTTCTTACTTCTTACTTTAACTATCCAATCAGCTAGTACTGAAATGCCCTGAATATGTGAAAGCTTCAATCCCTCCCAGATCTCTTTCCATTGTGTGGCTCAGCAGGTATCTTTTTAAAGGTAAAATGTTCTTAGTTGTCATTAACAATAGTGCAGATCTGTGACCACTGTGAGTGCTTCTTTTGCTCCCTCTGGAACTTTCTCTGATGGTTTTTCAATTCTCACTAGTAAAATTGAATCTATCTTCTCCAAGTGTTCATCATTGGGTAATTGCATTCCTATTTGGGTAATTATCTCCTTAATGAGAAAATTGCATTTCTTCTCAATTTCTGCCATATTCCTGAGAACCAATTTATTTAGTTCAGTCATACTAAAGGTCAACTACTAGAAATATTTACCTTTCCTTCTTAAATCTTATATTAGTCTCACAGTAATTCAGCTATATTTTTTATTATAACTAATTTCTTCCTTCAAAGAACACTACATACAACCAAATCTATCTCTGATCAAATGCCTGTTGTCTTTATTTTCAAATTCTAGAGAATCATTACTCTTTGAATACTGACTGAACAGATAACTTATTTCCTTTGGTTCTGGTTTCAAAAAAATTTGGTTTTATTTTAACCTTGAAATTTACATTCCTATTTAGTAATTTGATACATTGAAGTTAGAAATTAGATTTAAAATGATTGTGTCCTGAATTGCATTACTTGTACTTGCAGTTGAGGACATAATTATTTTTCAAACAGGTAAATTGTGAGGAACATACAACAGAATTTTATGTGCCCTCAGAATTTTAAAAGCTTTTAAATCGTTTTTGACCACGCAAAATGTAGTTATCATATACTATATCAACATATTTCTAATGATGGTGTGTACCTTTTCATCAAAGTAAATCATTAAAACCAGTCCATTTTTGAGGGATATGATTCAACAATTTGGGGGTATATACAAAATGTTTGTAAACATTTTTAAAGATGGCACAACATTGAAGTATGTGTTTTCATTTTTAAATATCATCTTTGATAAATATTAATGTCTTAGAATAAAGTATACACTATCTTAATTTTTGTTATGTAAAATAATAAAAATTAAGTTAAAATGTTATATAAAAATATATATAATGCATATTACAATTAGTGAGACAATGGTTTAAGTCCAATTCCTACCACTTTCTAGTTTTGTGGTCTTGGCAAGTTACAAGTTACAAAATTTCTTTGAAGTTTTAGTTTTGCACTTGTAAAACACATGCCAGCCTCATAGAATTATTAGAAGGACAAATATATAATAAACATATTTAAATTGAGTACAGTGGTTGAGATAGTGTGAACATGTGATAAATTATATCTTGTTTTTTCACTTACTCAGCAAATATTTATTGACTATCTGTGCCTCCCAGGGATAAAATAGTAAATACATGCATACAGTCACAAGCTTATCTAGGAGATAAGAATGAGGAATATTACTGTTAGGTTGGAAGTTAAGCTTTAAATTGTTAAGAGCTTTAAAGTTGGTTTTTTTTTTTTTTTTTTTTTTTTTTTTTTTTTTTTGAGACGGAGTCTTGCTCTGTCACCCAGGCTGGAGTGCAGTGGCCGGATCTCAGCTCACTGCAAGCTCCGCCTCCCGGGTTTACGCCGTTCTCCTGCCTCAGCCTCCCGAGTAGCTGGGACTACAGGCGCCCGCCACCTCGCCCGGCTAGTTTTTTTGTATTTTTTAGTAGAGACGGGGTTTCGCCGTGTTAGCCGGGATCGTCTCTCGATCTCCTGGCCTCGTGATCCGCCCGTCTCGGCCTCCCAAAGTGCTGGGATTACAGGCTTGAGCCACCGCGCCCGGCCAAGAGCTTTAAAGTTTTAAGGGCTTTTACAGGAAAAGGTAATTGACATATTTAAGGGACAGTAAAGAGACCATGGTGGGTGGAGCCTGAGTAGGAGAAGATAAGCAGTAGTAACAAGTGTTTATTGAACACTTCCAATATACAAGGGATATTCTAGATGCTTCATATTTATTAACTCACTCTTAAAAATCTCAGCGATCATTTTATTATACCCGTTGAGGAGCAGAGAGATTAAATAACACCTGGTAAGTGATGGAGCTGTCATTTGTACTTGTAGGGGTGAAAATGACTTCTCCTCTGCCTCTGAAAGTATAATAACTGAATCTGCTGAAATAAACTGATAATAAATAGATTAACAGGAGAAAAAGGCATACAGATTTATTACTTGCAAGCACATCATAGTCCTACAAAATGTAAGATTCAAAAAGAGCCAGATGGTTGAAGTTTAAATATCCTCTACATAAGAGAGAGGGAAGTGAAGAGTGTAAGCAATTTTAGAGAAAGGGTACATGATTTTTAGAGGTGATCAGTGCATCCAAATCACCCAGACCATAGCCTGGAAAAACATTTTTCTGGGCTCCGGATGAGTATCAACTCTAGCCTTCTTTCTTCTGAGTTCATCTTCCCAGTTTGATGAGATTATAGGGAAGAGGCTCAAGACAATTGCATTCCTTCTGGAGGAACATTTCCTATTCAGGTAAAAGAACTTCAGAGAAAGTTCCTCCCTGCATTTGCTGCTCCCCAGGTTCTTTTGAAGTCAAAAGCAGCATATTTTGGGATATCATTTCCTGAGCCCACACAAACTAAGAAGTCAGACTCCTGAGCCTATGTTCTGAATCCCTGTGCGATAGGAATGGAATCAGAGTTATGAGGGCGGGGGAGGTCATTGCAAACATACGAGACTTTTCTTTGGGATTAAAAACCACTTGAACATTGTGAGTAAAGAAGTATTATGATTTACCTTTAGTTTTAACAGTGGCTCTTTGCCTGTCTGGTTAAGAATGATTGTAGTGGCAAGTGTAGAAGCAGAGAGAACAGTTAGGAAGCATTTGTAATAATAAAAATGAGCAATGGTGGTAGCTTAGACCAGAGTGATGGTGTGGATGAAATATATTAAGAAATGGTTAGAATCTGCATACAGTGTGACATTAAACCCTATGGTATTTGCTGGCAGAATGATTGTGAGGTATGACATAGTGTATTCAAGGATAACTCTGTTGTCAACCTCAACAACTGGAAGGATGCAGTTGTCATTAATTCATATAGGAGGACGTGGTCTCAGGGTGAAGGTGAGAATGATAGTTTCAGCCATGCTGTATTTCAGATTCCTATTAGACATCCAAGTAGAAGTATTGATTGCTTCGCTGGATACTCAAGTCTGTATTCTTTAGCATATAAATAATATGTAAAGTCATGAAATTGGATGAGATTACTACAAGAGCGAGTGTGGATCAAAAAACTGAAAGGTCTAAGGTCACTTCTAGACTTTCGCAGCAGGAAGGTAAGAAAGACATAGCAATGAGAATGAGAAAAGCTAGCTAGTGAAGTACATGAGAAACACAAAGATTTTGATATCGTGCATGCCTACTGCAGTGTTCCTAGGAAGAAAGAGGAATAGTGGTGAACGTTGCTGAAAGGTCCTGTAAAAGGAGGACTGAAATTTGGGCATTAGAATCGGCAACATGGAAGTCATTTATAACTCTGAGGATAGCAATATTTGTGGAATGTTGGAGGCAAAGAAAAGAGAGGCAAGGAGAGAGTGAGAAAGAGAGAAAGAAGGAACTAAAGATGATTTGAATAGACCACTATTTCAAGAAGATTTACGTAATGAGGAGCAGAAATAGTGCACCTAGTTTCCCTGTTTGTCATATATGAAATCAAGACATGTTGCTTTATTCTAAAGGTGGTAAAAATCTATTTTTATGGTGCTATAGATGATCCAATAAAAGGGAGAAATTGATGATGCAGAAGGAAAGAGAACATACCTAGGGAGATATCCTTGTGCAGCTGAAAGCAGATGGGGTTTAATGTACCCGTGGATGTGTTTGGCTTACAGTCATAGGGAATTCATATACAGGAAGAAACAAGAAGAAATAGTACAATATTGGCTAATACGGAGAGATGAGAAGATGGGGTGGCGCAGGTGTATGGAATCGATGTTCGGATTGCTTCTATTTAATATTTCCTCAGCGTATAAGATAAAAGAAAAATGTTATAGACGAATGTAAAATAAGTAGGGAAAAGGAAACCCTAGGAAAAAATATTACAAAGGCCAAACAGCATTACTAGACCATTTGCAGTCAGTAGCCTTAAATTTAAAATAAGATCTGTTAACATTCACATGATTTTATGTTTTTCTTTTTTTTTTTTTTTTTTTTTTTTTTGAGACGGAGTCTCGCTCTGCCACCCAGGCTGGAGTGCAGTGGCCGGATCTCAGCTCACTGCAAGCTCCGCCTCCCGGGTTCACGCCATTCTCCTGCCTCAGCCTCCCGAGTACCTGGGACTAGAGTCGCCCGCCACTGCGCCCGGCTAGTTTTTTGTATTTTTTAGTAGAGACGGGGTTTCACCGTGTTAGCCAGGATGGTCTCGATCTCCTGACCTCGTGATCCGCCCGTCTCGGCCTCCCAAAGTGCTGGGATTACAGGCTTGAGCCACCGCGCCCGGCCGATTTTATGTTTTTCTATAGCTTTGTTCAGTTATAAGATCTATTACTTTCCATCAAAATTTTTTTCATCATAATCAAGTTAAGCTGTGCATCTGTCTATCTATCTAGGAGTTGTATTTCCAAGGCTTATTTTTACCTAGCTGTAGTAATGTGACTACATTTGTACCTAGGGATGTGAACAGAAGGATATGGGAAACTCCTCCTTCAGTTGTTAAAAATAATACTGTTAACCTATATGTTCTCTCTTTCTAGATTATATAAATTGAGCTATGAGCATGCACATGACCCAGCTCCAATCAGGAAGGTGAGGACAAGGCCCTAGCTGTGGGGGGAACAAAAAGAGACCCTAGATCCCTGAATGTCTGCAAGGAGTAGAGGAAAACATTGATGCTAAGCTGGACCATTCATCCTGATATCTTTAGTTGAAAAAAAATAAACCTTTCTCCTGTTTAATTCTTTACATTTGTCATGTCTCTTTGTTAAAACGGTGTATCATTTACCCTGACAGTCAAGTGAGAATGAGAGCTAAGACAATAATTTCATTTTAGTTGGGTTTGGAGTCTTGGTAAAGTACCAGGACAAAGTAAGAGTGGTGATAGAACTCAAGGTGGATGCATGAGAAGATATAATAGTGAATCATGACTTTTAAGCTGTGTAAAAAGGGAAGTGAGGATCTCAGTTAAATATAGGGAATGGTGGTAAAATCAATTTATATAAGGTCAAAATATTGTGAGAATTAAGTTTCAAAGAGAGACTGGAGAGAGAAGGAAGAGTGGTAAAAAAATGATATATTTGAAATTGAAATTATGAAAGGTACAGTTATTTATAATGACAAGATTCAGATCATGACCATAGAGTTACTTAAACTGAGGTAAAGTGAATACTAAGAGAAACTGAGAGGCAAGAGTGTTTGCTTTTGATCAGCAATCTAGATATTGAAAGAAGCTAGAATTATAACAGGCAGTGAGGATAGTGACATTACAGCAAGAGATAAATTTTCAAGCAATGACCTAAAGATTGCTGAAAGATTTCAACCATGAGAAGTGATTATTATTTAGCATGTGTTTAAGCCTTACTTCAGTTAACTTATTTCAAACTTCATAACCATGGAATTCTTGATAACACATTTTATCTTTTAATTCATTTTAGGAACTAAGTATTAGGAATATTTCATAGCAAAGAAAGAGAACATACATAGAACTGTGGAACAATGACAAATGTTGAATTTCAGAGATGTTACAATTTGTTGAAATAACAAACACTTTTATAGCTGGTGTTCTGAGTTTTTCTTTTTTAGCACAAAACAAAATGCCACTGTCAGCAAGCAAAAGCAAATCATTTGTATCACAGCAGGGAACAAAGATAATAAAATAAGAGTGTGAGCCAACTACAACCTGTTTTCCTCTAATCACTCTCCTTTGAAGACTAGAACTTGGTAATTAAAGAGAACTTGGCTTATGTATTGGGTGCCATGGAAAAGCAATTCAGGAAAAAATATTCATAGCTTAAGGAAAAAAAAATGGATTGGGTACCTGAAATCACATTGTAATTGAATAATTTTAGAGAGCTATGGAGCATCCATTTTGATGACAGCTTTCTGGTAACATTTTCAGAAAAATATTAGCATCTTTTTCATTGATAAATACTTACATTATCTTTTACTATCATTTTGTAACACTCCTTAAGCAATATAATGTGTCTAATATTTCTCTTGAGACCTTGAGATTATCTCATAACAGATCCTGAGAGGGAGATTTGAATGTTGGTCAAAGAGTGCAAACTTTTAATTATAAAATAATAAGTTCTGGGGATCTAATGTACAGCATGGTGATTACAGTTAATAATACCATCGTATTTACCTGAAATTTGCTAAGAGAGTATATCTTATGTCCTCATCACCCCGTACACACAATGATAACTATTTGTGGTGATTTATGTGTTAATTAGATAGGGGTAACCATTCCACAATGTAAACATATTCTGAGTTATCAGGTTGTACACCTTGAACAGATACAGTTTTTATTCATCAATTTTCAGTCAATAAAGTTGAAAAACATTTTTAAAAAAAATTGATAAGGAATGGACTTAAGAAAAGTCTGGAAATATGCAGGCCTTTGTATTTAAATACACGTAACAGGGGCACAGATAGATGGTTTTGTTTTCTTTCTTTCTTTCTTTCTTTCTTTCTTTCTTTCTTTCTTTCTTTCTTTCTTTCTTTCTTTCTTTCTTTTTTTTTTTTTTGGCTCCAAGAAATGGTTGTAGTTGGGAATACTCTTAAATTAGCTTATGATATGTGGAACTTCTAGCACTTTCAGGATGCCCTTCTACAGTGAAAAAAGGATCTTCCAGTTTAGGCTGCTGTTGGGACTGAGAAAACAATACCCCAAAATGAAAACCTCAGAAGCAGCTCTCTCTAACCTCCTTCCTTCCTGTCTCTGGACCCTGATTGTCCTCAGAGCTGAGCCATAGAAACTAGAATCCTTCTTCCCCGGGGCAGTTCAGAGAAACCAGAACCCCTTTTTATCAAAGCCAGCAATAAAATCTAAAAATAGTAAATTGTGCCCCAACCCTCACCTTTCAGTGTACAAATTGGCCACAAAGAAATTATTCAGCTAACTGTAGGTCATAAGACCCCCATCCCAGAAAGGGTGCTGGCCCATACCCAGAAGAATGGAATGTAACAGAGAAAGGTCAAGAAGAATCTAAACACATAGGCCTTGCTGCCTTTCCCCATTCAGTCTGCTAGTATTTGATGATACCCTTTTTGTCCAATCATATTTCTGCACAGCTGTCCATACTTAATTTAAGCTAATCATAAAAACAATTTTCCCTATATCCTTGGGTCATCATTCTGAAGGCTTCTGTGTCATATAAAACAACTATATATGAAATATATACAATATATAATATATATATACAATATATAAAATATATATATTTATATTTCAAGACCAACCTGGGAAACATGGTAAAACTTCATCTCTACAAAAAATACAAAAATTAGCCAGGTGTGGTGGTGCATGCCTGTAGTCCCAGCTACTTGGGAGGCCGAAGTGAGAGGATCACTTGATCCCAAGAAGTTGAAACTGCGGTGAAAATGAAAAGAAACTTTTGCAGTTCCATCTGTCCCTTAGCTGTCATCCAAAGATAAAAGTGGACACACACCAATTTAAGCTTATTTATTTAAGCATTCCCTTGATTTTTTTGGTTATTGTATTGTATATACACAATGTATAAGATATATATTGTATATATAATATACAAATATATAATATATAAAATATAAAATATATATTATATATATATTTTTCTTTTTTAGATGGAGTCTCCCTTTGTCACCAAACTGGAGTATAGTGGCGTGATCTCTACTCACTGCAACCTCCACCTTCTGGGTTCAAGCAATTCTCTTGCCTTAGCTTCCTGAATAGCTGGGATTAAAGGGGTTTGCCACCATGCCCAGCTAATTTTTGTATTTTCAGTGGAGACGTGGTTTCACCATGTTGTCCATGGCTGGTTTCGAATGACTGACGTCAAGTGATCCACCTGCCTCAGCCTCCCAAAGTGTTGGGATTACGGGCATGAGCCATGGCACCTGGCCAAAATGTCAGACCATAATATTTTAAAAATACTTACAAATTTATATTGGCCATTGCATCCGGCCAAAACAATGATACATTTGCCTGCCTTTTCTTCAGTAAGTCAGCCTTTTGTCAGTTGATTTTCAGCGGATCCTTCCCTTCATCCTTACGTACCTCATAATTAAGAACACCATTAGAAATTTTAGGTTTTCTACAAAAGAAACAGGTAATTTAAAGAGGGAAATTGGTAAATCACGCATTTCTTTAACAAATAATGGAAATATAAGGAGGAAGGAAGGAACAGACAGTGAATATGCATCTAAAGGGAAAATTGTGAAGATACATTTCCAAAGGCAGTGCACACTACACTTAACCTAAAATTACAGGAATAGAAAGATATCACTGAAGCTGTTCACAGTAAGAGGAGGAGATGAGAGTATGATTGGATAATAGTGTGATGAGCAAGAACTTTGTTGGCAAAGTTAGTCAGATTTCAAATAAATACGTATTAAATGAGCAAAGGTTAAGATAATCTATAATACATTTAAAATGAAAGCCCTTTATAATCTAATAATCCTCCTCCAGAGTTAAACAGAGTTAATAGTTTTGTGTTTACTCTTCTAAAATGATATATGAAAAATAGAATTTAATTTTAAATGAGTTAATAAATATAAAACTGTAACAAATATGAAGCCTAGCAAGAACGTCTATAGATCCACAATCAAAGGAACTTTTGCAGTTCTGTCTGTCCCTTAACTGTTGTCCAAAGATAAAAGTGGACAGCAATTGAAGCTTATTTATTTAAACATTCCCTTGATTTTTTTGGTTTGTTTTTTGTTTGTTTTTGAGAAAGGCTCTGGCTCTGTTGCCCAGGCTGGAGCAGTGGTGCAATCACAGTTCACCACAGTTTCAACTTCCTGGGATCAAGTGATCCCAGGAATGCCTGTAGCTGGGACTACAGGCATTCACCCCTACGCCTGGCTCATTTTTGTACTTTTTGTAGAGATGAACTTTCACCATGTTTCCAAGGCTGGTCTTGAAATCCTTGGCTCAATTGATGGTGCTGCCTTGGCCTCCCAAAGTGCTGGGATTGCAGATGTGAGCCACCAGGCCTGGCCTTCTCTTAATGTTCTTTGTATTGTTACTACGTATGTTGTATCTCCAAATGATACATTTTTATTCTGCTTGTTTTTCTGTGACTTGCTTTTTTAATTATTTTTGTAATAGAGGTATATCTTGATGTGTGTAGCAACAGTTCTTTCATTCTAAATAGTGCATAATTTTCAATTTTTGAATATATTACAGTGTATCCATTCTCTTCTTGAGCATTTGGGTGTTTGTTTGTTTGTTTGCTATTATAAATGTGCTGCCTCAGTCACTCTTGTGTTTATCTTCTGGTGGGCCTGAGCTAAAGTCACTGTAAAGTACATACCTTCTATAGAGTAAAATTGCTGGGCTGTATAAGTTGGCATGTGAAACATTGCAGAAGATACTGCATAATTTTAAAAATTGTTTTTAATAATTTCACTTTTACCAGAACTGACATCACAGTTCTCATTGCATCACATCTTTGTCATCTGATGTTATCAAACGTTCAAAGATTTTGTCAATGTGTTAGGTTTAAGATTGTGTCTTATTGTAGTTTTAATTTCTATTTCCCTGATTAATATAGAAGTTGAAACTTTTTTCATATATTCAGTCATCAAATATGATTATTAGAGTTATTCTCCAATTCTAATCTTCTGTGAAATGTACTGAAATTATTTTTTAGCTTATAATTTATCTCTTAGTTTAGATTTAAAAACACATAGTATAACAACGTCTATGTGTAAAGAAAGAAAAAGTGGCTCTGAAAATTGTACTAGTAACAGGAGAACAGAAAAATAATCAGGCAGCATTACAAAACAAAAATAAAAATAAAATCAAATTCTAGTAAAGAAGAAAAAAATTTTTTAAATGAATCACTTTTCTGAAGGGTTAACAGGATAATCCCAACTATAAGAAAATTGGTAAATCAGTTTTTCAGTCTGAAAAAGCGTATACTATATAGTACAGAAATCATGAACAATGAAAAGAATAAGAGACATGGAGAATAGCTAAAAAGTTTCAACCTAAAAGTAATCAGAATTTTAAAATGAAAATAGACAACATAGAGACAAGATTCAAAAAATTATTGGCAGAGGCTTTTCCAAAATTAAAGGAATTAATCCTTAAAATCTGCAATCTCTTGTTGGGAACGGTCAACTCCTTTGTTGGGAATGGTCAACTCCTTGATAACATTGTAAAGTTTCAAAGAAGCACAAAAATACCACGTGATTTTAGAACCATGTGGGAGCTTAAACATTACAGAGTTCCAAACCCTTGCTCCGTTAGTAACTGTCAGGGATATTAAGACATATGGCCAGGTCCACCCACCACTGTCAAGCAGAAGAAGAGTGCACAACACCTAGAACTTCCATTTGCATTGACTTTAACATGAATTGGTCCCTCAGAGCTACTCAATGCATTAGCTTATTCATTGGTCACCAGGAATGCATAGACTCATACCTTTCTCAGGATTTAAGAGTGTATACACAGATATAACTCATGTTGCTATCTCCTTCTATAAAACAAAATTGTCTTCTTCTTAAAGGCTGTAAATATTAACTACATATAATTGTTAAGAGACCATATCAATTTAAACTTTATACTTGGTTGTGACAAAAAAATAGCTTCAAAAGGGCAGAATCATGATTTCTTCCTTTTACTTTTAACCTTGGTCAACTGAAGCCTTGTTCAAAACAGACTTTCCACCAAAGCTTTATTAAGCCTCTAGGTGTTGGGTGAAAAAAATCAGGCTTATATGTGGAAAAACCATCAGTGCTATTGATTGGGTCATCTAGCCCCAGAGAATTATTAAATGTGTTATTTCTGAACTCTGCCTCTAGGACCTGTCCTGTGGAGGTGTCTCTTTCCTTCAGAAAAGGAAGAAGTTTTGTCTGAGTTTCAGCAGACATGATATTTTGTTGTTTTTTCAATAACTGAGAAATCAAAGAGACAAATTACTAACTTAAAAAAAAAAGCAATTTAATTCTGAAACTGGTGGCAGAGGTTAGAAAGACATGGAGAAACGAACATTTTTCTTCTGCCTTTGTCTGATATATCTCCATGATTGCTTTGTATAAGGTTTTGGATCTGTACTCTGCTATAGATTTTGCTCACAAGATAAAAAGATAAATCATTTTCTGTCTCCATTGTAGATCTCTATCATACCTAAGTCCCTCAAAGTTTCTTAAAACTTATTTTGTTCTCTAGACATACAATAGGCAATCACATAAAAAGAGACATCAATTTTATGATAGAAACCCTCAGCTTTAACCCTAAATATCAATGTTTTTGTCCAGATTTAGGTATTATTGATGGGAGAGGAGGAGGAGACCCTACCCTTCTTATCAAGCTATTTACCTGTTTCAAATACTATACACAACTTGAATAACCTTAGCATTTTATAACATTCTTAGATATACCTCTATGTCACCCAACTATTATCTTGAAATGTAGATTGAAATAGTTAAATAAGAGGAGAGAACAGGGTTCTATTGTGCTCTTTAACTTTGGACTTGAAACCCAATACAGTTGTCTGGTGTCTGCTTGCTGTGAGGTAACCTCAAAGGCAAAGTCGTTCAAATGACTGGTTTTCCAGGTTACTTCTTAATAGTATGGCCTAACCTCATACCCATGCTGTATGGCCTTTGTACAATTGCTTTAATGAGTATATCTTCTAATTGCCCCCCAAAGTGACTTTTTATCTAGAACATTAAGGATTTTAAGAGGTTAGTCAACCTTTTGAACCAAGATCTGTCCTTGAATTAAAAATGTTTACATCCTACTGTATATATTATTTCTTTTACACTTCTAAAAGGACACACCCTGATGGGAAACTTTGAAAAATTGTTTTCATTATTGAAAAGCAAAGCATGTTGTTTTTTTTCTAGGTTTTAAGTGTGTTTTCTTTTTCGTTTTATTATTTTGCCTGTATCATTCCCATCTCCTGGCTGTACAGAATAAGCAGGCAGGCAGACAGTGAAAAACATGTATTTAGCATCCACTAAGTCTGGCACTGTTTCACTGGAAGGACTCAGACAATAAGCACTGGAATTAATAAGAAGAATACCTTAAAAACTGAGAAAGGCAACAAAGAAAATAAATAGAATAATGTAGTGATGGGAGTGAAGGGGTACTTCTTTATTTTGAGAACTTGAAGAGTTTTCTGAGAAAAAAAGACATCTAACAAAGTTCTCACTGATGAGAAAGGGGCAGCCATATGAAAATCTAGAAGGAGAAGAAGGAATATGATGGGAGAAAGATCAGAGAGGTTCGTATAATGCAGCATCTTGAAGACTGTGGTGAAGATTCTTGAGATTTCATTCTATTTTATTTAATTCTATTTCATTTGAGAAACAGTTAAAAAGCTTTAACAAAGAGGTGAGTGATATTTGAAAAAGTTACCTTTTCAAAGAGAAACAAAACTGGATATCAGTTAGTGGTGATAAAGGCAGATTTTATGTGATGACTATTGTGGTAGGGAAAAGAGACTTCAGTACAGAACCGAGCTCAATTTTCAAAACAGCAAAGACAAATGAGGGTTTCTAGGTAACAAGCTCAGTGAGGGAATCAGTGTATGGAAAATTGCTAAGAGACATGAAGGATAGGAAGATTCTTGCCAAACTGGTACAGCAGGACTCTTGCTAAAGGCAGGCCAAGAACTCAGACATCAAAGGTAGTAGATGACAGACTTGATCAAGGATGATCAGATATCAAGAATGGGTGGGATTCTTGCTAAACTGACTTGGATTTTTTTCTTTCTTTCTTTTTTTTTTTTTTTTTTACTAAAACTAGCTTCAGTAGGCCAAGAGCAGGGCCCAACGATGAGACCTATTAAAAAGAGGAGCTTGTGCAAAGGTGATGAAGAAGCATCTTTGCTTCTCTATCTGGGTAGAGAATGTATTCCAAGGGTGCAAAAGAGCCAAGGAAGGGAAACCTATTAGGAGTCTATTATCCTAGTGTAGGTAAGAAAGACTTGTAGCTGAGTTTAGAATTTTAGCATATCAAATGGGAAGAAATGGTTGCTCGTCGATATAACATTTTAGTTAAATTACTGAAGATACCATCAGAAAGCAGTGAACCCAAGGAGGCCATTGAAGCATTCTCCTCAGATTTTAGGCTGAGCACCTGTGTGGAAATTGTATCAATTACAGAGACAGATAGACTTGTAGAAGAATGGCAGGTGTAGGGATCAATCAATCGTTCTTTTGGCAAGGTTTAGTCTGAGATACTGTTCAACATCTCAATTAGGTGTTAAATGAATAGCCAAGTTTGGAGCTGAAGAGTAAGAGCAGGCCTGGGAATAAAAATAGGAGCCCTCAACACAGACATGGTATTTAAAGATATGGGACTAGATGGAATCAGTTAGGTATGTGTTAATTTTAAAAAATTGCTCATGACATTCATTAAAACACTAAGGGCAGACTTTATTCAAGACAACTGCAACACGTATGGAGACTACCACAATGGGGTATTGCAGCAGGGGAGAGAAATTGGGTTCAACTCCAAATACTATCAGGGGATAGTGGGAATTAATAGCCAAGGAGCAGAGCACAGTGGGAGGGTGTGTACATAGAAAATTACTAAGGAAATAGCAAGGTAGGAAGGGATACTGGCTCAATCAACCTAACAGGATTTTGGCTGAAGGCAGGCCAATTGTTGTTCACACATTACCTGGGGGTTGGATGGGGATGAAGAATTTCTGTGAGTACGAGGGTGATCAGATCTTAAGGGCAGGAATTTTGACTAAACTGACTTCATGGGATTCTTGCTAAAATTGGGCTGTTGATGATGTAACCTAGAACGGAGCCAATTTAAAAAATGAGTTCAGGGGAATTGAAAAGGGTTTGGTCAAGGAAAGTATCTTTGTCAGCTATAAACAGAAACTGCTGGAGTTTCCTCTTTACTTTGTTCATAAAGGATCGATAAAGTACTTGAAGCCTCATATTAAATATTTTGACAAAATCACCACGTAGAAAATGTATATAGAAAGATGTAATAGGATGGTATATTCTGTATGATTACTGAGTGGTAAATACCCACTTTATATTCTACAAGAGGATGAAAGGAAAAGAAAACTACTATATTGAATGTCTACGCTGCCACGACCTATGATAAATTGTTCACATAATTGTCTCATTTAATTGTTATACAATCTCTATGAAATAGCTATAATTTTCATTTTAGAGAGGAGTGAAGCAAACCTTAACAAGAAATGTGACAACTTTCTGATAATAACACTGCCTAGACAGGATTCAAACCCCCATTTGTCTGGCTAAAAAGCTTGTGCATAGCTCATTAAGGAAAAATCTCCAGAATCCTATCTAGATGGGAATAAATTAGTATCACCCCAGTATACACAATTAAAACTCTCATAATGATTTGTCTCCCTGGATTGCAATCAGCTAAAAGTAAGATCCACAAAACATGGGGAACTGGCTTTAAGGTGAGTTTTTAATTTCAAGAATCCCCTGAGGACTCTACTTTCCCCAAGGTTCCTGGATATGGCCATAGAAGTTGGGAACATTGAATGGAAGGTGATGTCAAAAAACAGAAAGTTTTACTCCAGTTCGAGATCCCATCCTGGATACACATATGGCCTTCCAAATTAATGGTGACTTTGTCTTCAAAGTAAAATCCCTTATTTGACTGTTTTATGACTCATTATGTTGTACATCAGGAGCTATATGTAGGCATTTGTTTTATCTGAGCTCATGCTATCACAGCCAGCAAATGTATTATTTCATATTGCAGCATCCTTTTCCCAGAGGTATATCATGGGACTGACATTTATTTACCTCGAAATAATAATCACCAATGGTTTATATAATTGACTTCTCTTCCCCAGAACTTCCTTTCCCTTTGAAAATGTCTGACCTTGTTGTGTCTTTTTCAGTCTACTGTAAGAGTCAATACACATTATTCCAAACAACACTGTCTGAGAAATGTGTGTGTATGAGCAAATGGGAAGCTAACAAAATAGCACATCTAAATTTATTTTCCAGTTCTGTTCATTAGTTGTTTTGATATTGTGATAGCATTAAATGACATTTTTATTTTGCACTTGTGTTCTTAAACCATGCCACTCTTCCTAACCCATGTCACCAAACAGATAACTTGTTTTCATAACATAATTCATTTAAAGTGTTTAGAAGAGTACCTGGTGCACATACTCAATAAATGTAAGGACAACATGAATTGTGAGAGTGAACCATGTGGAAAATTGGGTACAGGTCCCAAGGCAGAGAGAACAGCAAGTGGAAAAGCCCTAAGGCAGAAACACACTGGTCACGTTAAAGCCACAGCATGAGGGACAGCAGCATGGCTGGAGATTTAGGAGAAGGAAAATAGGAGATGCATTTGTAGTGGCATTCAGGGGTCATATCATGTAGGGACTTTTAGCCCATGTTAAATGCTTTGGATTTCTTGTAATTGTGATGGGAAACTATTGGAGGGTTTTTATCAAGGGAGTGATGTGATTTATCTTATGACTTATTTAAGTGACTGAGACTTTATTAATATTAACATGATTGATACGTCTGTGTGTATATATATACACACACACACGCTCACACATATATATACACACACATACTGGGTGCACACACAAATACCTATATCTATACCTATACCTGATATAGATTGGATATCTATATTATTGATATAAATCTCATAGATAACATATATACATATATATATACAGCTTATTCCATTTTATGATCCACACTGAGTTAAAGAAAAATCTCCTGAGTCTTTTCTAGATAGGAAAAATTAATATCCCCCCAGTATACACAATTAAAATTCTCATAATGATTTGCCTCCCTGGATTGCAATCAGCTAAAAGTAAAATCAAGGATAGAATATACATAGACAAGAATAAGAAATTGTCTTGAAATACACTATAGTTACAATTTAATACAGCAAACAAAATTTATCTGCAATACCTACAGAAATGTGAATGGCTTGAGGCTTATCTTGGTATCTGTCTCAGTGGTCTTAGTTTTATTACTTGTTAATTGTATAATCTTGGATGTGGTTTTCACCATTATTAAGGCATTTTGTTACATCTGTGAAATGGCAAAAATTATAATAACTGTTTCAGGTAATAACAATCTATTGGGAAGCAGCTTTTCTAAGGCAGATTGCTCACACATATAACCATATGAGATTTTCGTGGAGAAAAAAAACCCTAAAACATGTAAATACAAAAATGCCAATACATTGAGTAAAATGAAGTTGCAGTTTATATTAATACTGTATCTTGGATATTAGTATATTTGAAAGAAATGGAAGGAAGGAAAGAAGAAAGGAAGGAAGGGAGGGAGGCAAGGAAGGAAGGAAGGAAGGAGGGAGGGAAGGAAGGAAGGAAGGAAGGAAGGAAGGAAGGAAGGAAGGAAGGAAGGAAGGAAGGAAGGAAGGAAGGAAGAAAATTAGGTTATTATAATTATGTGATAAATTTGCATTATTCCTTATAAATGTAGAATAAAAATAGCCTCTAATGAGCAGTTTCAAAGTACCAAATATTATTCTAAGTATCTTACACATATTAAGTCAATTTATCCCCAAAATTTTCTTATGAGGTAAGAGTGTTTTTACATTTACTTTACAGAAAGCATAATTAACACACAGATTGTGGAAAACCTGCCCAGTGTCAAATGACAAATTGTATTAATTAATTATGCAATTACACAGTACTGAAGGTCAGAACATAATACCCAAAGTATGTTGCTTTGGCATGTTAACTATTTTGAACTGAAAGATTGGACGGGCCCCAGAGCCAAGTTTCCTCACTTTCTCCCACTTTCTTTTCCAATTCTCCCATTTCTCCCTCAAAACAGATCATAGAGACTACAACTCCTCTGTCTCAAAGCAAGTTATAAAACCTTGGGAGGTCATCCTCTGACCTACCTTTCCTGAATGTAGGCTATAAGATCCTCATTCTAAAAGAGACCAGCCTCATACCTGGGGGGAAGGAGGAGACAAGCAGAATCTGAACAAATGGGTCTGCCTAAGATCCCCCAGTTTATGAGCATTAGATCATACCCTTTATATTCAACAACATTTCTAAATGGCTCTCCATTCTTTAGTGAATCTAAGCATAAAAATATATAATTTTCCTGTTTCTTTGGTGTTTATTTCTGAAGACTCCCTTGTGGTGTAAGACATTGATTAAATACATTCTTTATGCTTTTCTCTTGTTAATCTGTCTTTTGTTATAACAATGTCAGCCATAGACCTTGCATGCTAAGGAAGAGGTATCACTTTTTTTCTTCCTTACAATGGCAATATTAACAAGGTTTAGGTTCCGACTGTGTAACATCCAAATGCCAGTCTACTTGTAACTCTCCGAGCCTCTTCTTCCTCTTCTTCAAAATGTGGATTTTAATAACAACCTGTGATTATACAGATGCTGTCCCAAAACAGCTTGGTACTCAAAAAAATTATTTTCCACATGTTGTGCTGTAGTCCTATTAACCTCAACGGAGAAGGGGCCAGGTTTAAGAAGCCAAAGAAGAGGCCCAGAGGCAGCAAATGAGACATGGGGTTTTGTTAGGAGCTTACTTTTGGGGGAAAGACTGGCAGTGGCGGTCGTCTGGACAGGGTCACCACCATTCCCACAGTATGGTGGTCACCGGCTGGACAACATAACCACATAGGCCAGTGGCAGCAGGCTGGGCAGAAAATCTGCAACCACTTGCAAAGAACATGCAGTTTATATAGCATTTCCACTTAAAACCCTTCCCTTAATGACTTCTACCTGGCAACCTTCATTTAACCAAAAGCTCAGGACCTAAATTCCCTGTCCAGCCCACGTTCCACAAGATGGGCTAGGGGCTCAGATGTTCCTCATGAAGAAGGAATGGATCTCTGGATTGGCTATTCCTGGATTCCCCAGCTCAGAACACACATTCGGGTGCATCTGCTATACAGTGTCATCCTAACGGTTTGCTCAAGTTATTGCTCTCAGGGGCATTTACTTTACCCCACACTCAGTAATTTACCAAATGTTAAGTATTGCTTAGTACATGTTTTACATTTAACACTTTGCTAGTTTTTACTTATACTCTTTTAAAATATCTTTTGAATGCCTTGCCTCTATATTTGGAATAAAAATATATAATAAATGGTAAAATAAAGACATAGTTTCTAAAATAACACCAATAATCTAAAACAGACGAGAAAAATGCAACCTTCCTCCCCCACTGAATGTGTAGGCATTCTTCCTGTGTTCAGGTTCTTATAAAATAACTTTATTTAATGAACATATTAAAGAATCATTAATCATTTTTATCTCATACTATATTAAAAAAATGGTAGCTCTTCAAACATACTTCGCAAGAACATGCCAACCTAGGTAGCATGATCTTAGATTCTGATATGTTCAATTTGCTTTGATTTTATATAATTTATTACTTCCAAGGACCAATTTATTATATGTACAATTTACTGTGGTTGCATTTCATATTGTAATCTATTATAGCTAAAGGACTTTATCACCAAAAAAGATATTACATATATATTTTTTAACCAAAGTTGTGACATGAATCATGGATAATTAAGAGAAGAATGGCAATAGAGAGGGTTTGAGGATTAAAGAATGTCAGCCTCCAATTATTCATATTATCATGTCACCTCCACCATGCAGCTCTTATTAAGCGCTCTAGGACATTGTGGTTTCTTCCTCACATGAATTGCTGTTTTGACATATTTTGTTTTGCAGGGAAGTAGGATTATTCTCAGAATTCAAGACACTCTGGGAATTTAGTAGTAAATACACACACCGTGAATCTCAGAACATATGCGATGAGTGATTCCCCAGGGAAACCATCCATTATTTTTAAGGTGCATACATTTTCTTGGAAGAAAATAGGTTAAGATCAATAGTTAAGGACAGCAGAGAAGGTCTTATTCAGATTGTCCTCAGGCACATCAACTCATGATTGGGTACTAAAATGACAAGGCAGCCAGTTTTTAATTGGAAATAACTATGTTTTGCTATAAAGCCCCTGAAATATTGAGGACTCTCTGTGTTAAATGTTAATCACTTTGGTGCTAAATATTTTTGTAAGAACAGGAGCGATTTGGGTGGGATTGGTGGTGGATATACAATGTTTCTGATGGGCAGTCAGCAAACCAATATCAGCAGACTTACAATAGCAACTAATTCAGCTTAACTGTCATCAACAGGCACCTGCAGGAGCAGGGTACCCATAGGCCATTGACAGCCAAGTGACAGCTTTTACTTGGACATGGGACAATACTATGTAAGATAATAGGTAT
Organism: Macaca nemestrina; assembly: GCF_043159975.1. Taxonomy (NCBI): domain Eukaryota; kingdom Metazoa; phylum Chordata; class Mammalia; order Primates; family Cercopithecidae; genus Macaca; species Macaca nemestrina. The sequence goes on from NC_092127.1 coordinate 168,992,575, forward strand.
TAATAAAGGTTTTTCATCTATCAGGGGTGTCTCATCTTTTGGCTTCCCTGGCTAAAAGATTGGAAAAATAAATTATCTTGGGCCACACATAAAATACATGAACACTGACAATTATCTGTTGAGCTAAAAAGAATTGCAAAAAAATCTTTTTTTTTTTTTTTTTTTTCAATGAAGCCTTGCTCTGTCACCCAGGCTGGAGTGCAATTGCATGATCCCAGCTCACTGCAACCTCCGCCTCCCAGATTCAAGTGATTCTCCTGTCTCAGCCTCCCGAGTAGTTGGGATTACAGACGTGTGCCACCACACCCAGCTGATTTTTATGTATTTTTAGTAGAGACAGGGTTTTGTCATGTTGGCCAGGCTGGTCTTGAACTCCTAACCTCTAGTGATTCTCCTGCCTCGGCCTCCCAAAGTGCTGGGATAACAGGCGAGTCACCATGCCTGGGCAAAACACTAGACCGTAATGTTGTAAGAAAATTTACGAATTTGTATTGGGCCCCATTCAAAGCAATCCTGGGTCATAAGTGGGGAAAACTTTTTCTACATTGTATAAATAAGACTTCCTGGCAGCTTTCCAAAACTTTTTAAGGGAAATTTTATGGTGGATTAAATTCCCGTGGAAAGTAATGTTATATTTAATCATGGACGTGTGTGATCCAGAACAGAAAAATGACCTAAACATGAACAAGGCCATCAAACTTAGAAATAAGTGTATATAATAATACATTACATAACAACAACATAAAATAAATGAGGGAAATGAAACCTCCTTCCTTCCCTGAGTCTGTAGGTATTCTTCCTGTGTCTAGGTTCTTACAAAATAAACACGTATTTGTGTGTGTGTGTTTCTATATGAAACGTACACACACGCACACACAAACATACATACATATATGCACACACACGCACACAGAGAGGGAGAAAGATCTAGATATCAGAGCTGGGAATCTCTCTGATCCTTGAGATCCTAAAGAAATACTTGTTCTAAATGCAATTTCACACTCTGTAGAAGACAAAATCGCTTCTCCCAAATCCCTGAGAATTCTTTTGGGCTTTAATTCTTTTGCCTCCTGTGGCTCTGAGCTTCTATTTCCTACTTTACTACTTTACAGAATTTCTCACTCTCCCAGGCATATCTCTTCTGCAGTTTGGGAACCAAGAAATTGAAAACAGAAATTCCCCATGCCTTCCAAATGAAGCAAAGCAATTCATATAACCAAGTTTATTCAATATTCAGGAAGATGTAGAGAAAAAGATGACTTACAACAACTTAAAAATTTAAATATTAGCTGTTTCTGTTCTTAAAAAGATGTTCTCTATAATTTCCCAAATTACACATTTTAAGTCCATCTTTGGTTCACTGTTTCCATCTTTTATTTCACTCTGCCCTCTTTGAAGGGCCTGCTCATGCTTTTTACACCTTCAAATTCATTTTTTTCACTCAAATCTCACCACTGGATCTCTCTTTGCAAGGCTAATATATGGCAGAATTAATGTTTACAAAGCTCCATTTGATTAGGTTCTTAAGCATGACCTTTAACCACATTACAGTCATAATAGAGATTTTTAAAAAATTTTTTCTACTTTATGTAGGCGTCCAGGTGAGAATATTTTATATAATGAAATACAATGGAATAACATAAATTTTGGAGACATAAAGACTAAAGTTGGAGTCAAATTTGAATCCTGATTCTTTTACCTGGAACAATTAAACAATAATATCAGAATTTGTCTTCTTCTTCTTCTTTTTTTTTTTTTTTTTTTTTTTTTGGAGTCTGGGTGTTGCTTTGTCATCCAGGCTGGAGTGCAGTGGTGCAATCATAGCTCACTGTGGCATTGAACCCTTGGCTCTAGCTGTCTTCCCACATCAACCTTCCAAGTAACTAGGACCACAGGCACACACCATCATGCCCAGTATAAGATTCCTAATACAGTTCAATAACCTGAGGATAGAATAACTTTTCAAATGGATATTATAAAAAATAAAAATGTAGCAATGAAACCAGTAAATAAGTACTATCTTAATTATCTTCTATTTCCATTTCTTCCTCATTTACAATGTACAAACTGAGGTCCAGAAGGGTGATGTAACTTGCCCAAGGTTATTATTTTCTTCTTATTTTATGTACATTAATTTTGCTTCCCAATCATTGACATTGCTTTCTTGACAAGAAGATAAAAATCTGGTGAGTTTCTGGCTAGGGTAGAGCAGTATCTCCTAGATCTCATCAAGAACTTAGATTTGTAGTACCTGTAGTCAAGATGCCATTAAAGAGCAAGTCATTCAGAGCAGGTAATTTTTTAAGATAAAAATTAGTCTGATTATTCAGGAAAAATAGAGCACAACTGTAGGATTACCGAGATAAAGAATGAAAAATCAAGTAAATAAACTCATGGGGAAAAGGAGAAGAAAAAATAAGTAGAAAAAATAAATCTTGAGTAGTTTCTAGGTGGGAGTGCCAAGGGTCTTTCACGCCTTTACACATGTTCTCTACCAATGGAGTCACAACCAGAATATTGAAGAAAAGAATAAGAATAAATATACTTGTTATATTGTAGTTTCCAGAGATAGCAAGGATTGTATCTTATCGGCATGGATTGTATGTTATCTACATTCTGAATGTGCAATGCACATTGATAATCTGGGATTTACTTAATAAATACATTTTGGTTCAGTCAATATAGTCTGTATGCTGAGCAAAGTTACATATTTCTATATTGAACCTTTCACATAGGCTTTATCTAGTTTCCAAACAATAGTGTTGGCAACCATCAATTATCAGGTTAAGGCTCTTGAGGACGGTTTCACCCCAGATTCCTCTGTACTCTCCTCCCAGCACTTAAGGGTCCTTTATGCCTTGGAACATTCACTTTTTACCAATTACCAAAAAGTCATGGTTTATTCTTTAGGAGAAAGACAGAAATACATGAAAAAAGAAAGAAAGGAGACAAGTCCAGTTTATTTTGTAAAGAGTTTAGATACTCTGAGTTTATAAAGACAGGGAAATGTTCCAAGCATCATGAGTTATCCCTGAACTACCTATAATTTGGAATTTTTGTTTTTGGCCAATTCATGAACCTCTAGAAAAACGTAATAGGCATGTTTGCATTTGCATACTAATTTGCACTTCTTACCAATAGAATTTCTGATTTTTCTCTGACAGTAAGAAAAAGAAAAAGGCCCATCAGGCATTTTCTTTTCACTTGCTCGCAGGAAATAATACAGATGTAAATTTATCTTTAAAATATTCTCACAATATTTTAGAATAGTCATACCCCAAGCAAAAACTGTAAATTTTTCTTTTAGAAAATCCTTTGAAACTTGAACATATATTTCACTCCCAGGCAGGAGTAATAAACATTGCCTAATCTTTTAGGCAGAGTGAGGTAGTGGTGAAGTGCAGTTAGGGAAATACTTAATGTTTTAAATTGTATGAAGCCACTTATACTTTCAATTATTGTGAAACTTTTTGTTAATTATATAATTAGACATACTACAGCTTTGCGGGGTTTATGTGGATAAGTTATTTTCCGAGAAAAAATAGAAAAATTGACATAGGTTCCACAATGTTATGAAATCAGTGTCACAAAACTTTGGAAGCTGCAAAATAAAACACTGTTTTTCTTTACATATACAATGATATTTTAAAAGTTACCTTTGAATTGCTTAGAGGTGCATTATTACTAAAATGTGCAGTTTACCACAGGCTGTCAAAAAGAGCGTAAGTGGTAAAAGCTCCATGTCGGTATCCCCAGAGGGGAGTAGGGTCAAAGTTGAGCCACGGCAAATCAAACCGAAGCAATTTTATGTTCCAGTCTAATTCTCCAACAAATGTGTGGACAGAGAGTGCAGGGCCCAAGGGCATCCCTATGGTCTGGGCTAAAGGTAAATCACAACATGGATTCAAACTTCCCTTTATCTTTTTCCTTGCTGGATGTTTATATACTGACAAAATCAGGTTAATGTGAATGTCAAGGTCAACCACAAAAAAAAAGGCTTTTACAAAAGGGCAGCCTAAGGCTTTTAATGGTAGTAAACAATGGTTGTTGACCAACTTCACACATGTGTAACCCTGATTTCTTCAGTATCATCTGACAAAGACACAACCTTTCTACCTAAATCACATTCATTCTCCCCAAAGCATTGTCCATTTGACTAAATTCACTAAGAATAACTTTGAAAATCAGCTAAGCAGGGTGCAGTGACTCACGCCTGTAATCCCAGCACTTTGGGAGGCTGAGGCAGGTGGATCACCTGACGTCAGGTGTTCAAGGCCAGCCCGGCCAACATGGTAAAACCCCGTCTCTACTAAAAATACAAAAAAATTATCTGGGTGTGGTGGCGGGTGCCTGTAATTCCAGCTACTCAGGAGCCTGAAGCAAGAGAATCTCTTGAACCTAGGAGGCGGAGGTTGCAGTGAGCCGAGATCATGCCAGTGATGCCACTGCACTCCAGCCTGGGCAACAAGAGCAAAACTCCATCTAAAAAAAAAAAAAAAAAAAAAAAAAAAAAACAGAAAAAAGAAAGGAAAATGAGCTAATTAAAAATATTACTATAATAAAAAAGTTTGCTGTCTTCCTAAAAGCAAGATGAAGTCTTCATCAGTTTGGGCTTCTGTAACAGAATACCATAAACCATAAACCAGGCGGCTTAACCTTTCTTTCTCATCGTTCTTGGAGACTAGAATTCCTGCCCTCCAGGGTAGCATGGTCAGATTCTGATAAGGACCCGTTTCCTGGTTTACAGACCAGCCAGTCGCCTTCTAGTTGAGTCCTTACACGGTGGTGGAGAGAGTGAGAGCAAGTCTCCTTCTCCTCTTTTTATAAGGCGCTAATCCCACCATGTGGCTTCACCCTCAGGATCTCATCTCAACCTAATTATCTCTCAAAACCCCACCTCTGAACACTACCTCTTTGGGGGTTAAGGCTTCAATGACAAATTGTATGAGGATATAAATATGCACTTCATAATGGATGAATTATAAATGTAATCCTGTCTTAAACCTTGATTGTTGAAATGACAATAAATTATATGTAGAGTGTTTATATTTTTCTGATAAGATTCTGGCAAGTATCAGAAGCAAGAAGTTATTTGCCCAAATCATCACAAAATTGTTTTTTCCTCACAGAATAAAATGTGCAGGAAAAGCACTTTTAAAAAAATTGAAATAGAATTCAGTAAAGAAGGTTTTTGTTCTCTGTATAAGGATCCAGCTTGCCTCTACTAGCATTTTTTAAAAATAATAAGAGGATGTATTAACTACAAAAAAATAGTTTAGGGCCGGGCGCGGTGGCTCAAGCCTGTAATCCCAGCACTTTGGGAGGCCGAGATGGGCGGATCACGAGGTCAGGAGATCGAGACCATCCTGGCTAACACGGTGAAACCCCGTCTCTACTAAAAAATACAAAAAACTAGCCGGGCGCGGTGGCGGGCGCCTGTAGTCCCAGCTACTCAGGAGGCTGAGGCAGGAGAATGGCGTGAACCCGGGAGGCGGAGCTTGCAGTGAGCTGAGATCCGGCCACTGCACTCCAGCCTGGGCGGCAGAGCGAGACTCCGTCTCAAAAAAAAAAAAAAAAAAAAAAAAAAAAAAAAAAAAAAAAAAAAAAATAGTTTAAAACATTTTTAAAAGTGTAGTAGTGGACTTCTTGGCATAAAATTGAGAACTATTTTATCTTGACCAGTTGCACTAATCGGTGTTTCTGGAAATTCAGGCTCTGTTGGCTGTTAAGGTGTTCCAAATGTCTTCTCACCTTGCCTGCTTCTACTTCTGCTCTTCTCACTTTGCAGGAGGTAATTAGATGATTGCAAATCTCACAAAAGTTTCTGCTCACAGTATTGCAGCAAGTTGATCTAGGATATTATGTCTCTGAAGTTGTTGGTTCTAAAATTCCTCTATGGAATGGCCTTAAGGAGCAAATATCATTGTTACTTATTTTGTTAAAGAGCCGAGGTAAGGTTAAAGGTGAAGTTGAGCCTGCTGTTCTGTAGTTACACAAAGGCCAGAATAAAGAGAGCAGGCTTGCTCTGCACCACGTGCAAGAGAGGTTGGATTAAAAACAACAACAACAACAATAACAACAACAACAACAAATTGCTGAAAGTGACTAGAGTTTTACCACTAAAACCTGTTCTGGTTAGCCTTTTGCTAGAATTGCCTATGTATACGAGAAATTTCTATGCCTAGCATCTAAACTAAAGAATATGTCTGTAATTTCCAAATGGTTCAAGGATGGCAAAGTCTAGAGGTGAATCATTATTGTTTATTAGCTCTCACAAATACAGAAAAGTAAAGAAAAGAAAGAAAATGAAGCTTACAGAAATCCATGAAGGTTCTTGCAGTTTGCCAAGCAATGTTTACTACCCTCTGCAGTCCTCAGAACATAAAAATGTAAATATATTATTTTAAAGGCAATTCTGAATATGTGCTCGGGGCTTATGCATGTGTGACCACACGCATATACACAAGATTATTTTATTTTCATATTTGTAGTGAACATTATATACACATTTAGGGAAGCATAGACATTAACATTAAAAGTCTAATAGGTTGGCTTTAGGTGGTCACAATTTCTTTGAGTACTTTATAAACTTCGTAGATTCGCTTCATTCCTGATCCAAAACTTCCTTGCTATTCCAAATTGGGCTTCTCTTGAACTGAGTGAACCAAGGCAGATATATTTCTGCTGAATTAGGCAAATCGTGTAGTAGCTTTGTGATTTGAACAAATTTCCATTAGCTACGAGGAAGAAATCACAAAATTGATTTTTATCTGTGAACTGAGACAGAACATGAAAAAGTCTTCAGAGAAAGAAGGAAAAAAAAATAAGGTTGCAGTGTGCACGGAATGCTGAAAATTATTTCAGAATATTTGATGTGAAATATACTTTAATCAGTCTCAAAGGAAAACTACGAAGACTCCACACACGTAATATGTTTCTTACACATTTTTGCATTGTGTTTAACACCTGCTCTTAAATAGTGATAAAAAGACTTGAGGAGCACCAAGGGTATATATTTTTAGGTTGGGGCTGGGGTGTCAAAACTATTTAAATGTTTCTTCAAGCGAGATTTCAATTCTCCCACATCAATCTTCTAACACCAGTTTCATGGGCATGAAGACACTTAATAAGTACCATTGAATGATGATTAACTTTCTAAATTACCAGCTAATTAATCTGCTGTGAACCTAATTGGTGAATTCACTCCTCCAAATCAGAAGTTAGGAGTGTGGGCAATCTCAAAATTAATTCATCTTGAAAAGCTAGAAAGCTAGAAAAATCCTATTACTTCATGTTAATTATAACTGATTAGAGAAAATATTTTGATAAAGACAGGCTGTTTTGCCCATTCTTTTTCCATGAGTACTATATGGTGAGAGTGCCAGGTTAATTCTACTTTTAATTGAAATTCTACAATCAAAGCTTATCTTTAAGCAAATACTACGGACATAGACATAGCCATTCTGTAATCTGGCCATGCAAAATATTTTTTAAATAAAAATTTGTTAAGTTGGAATGGCCAATAATATTAGCTGAAAAATCTAACTAAGAAGCTGTCCAAAATCCTAAAGAGCTAAAATAAGTCTTGAATAATATGCTTCAGGTTGAAGTAATGGTTATATCTCCCGTCAATGAACTATAGTTAATAAAATATACATAACTACCATTTGTTAGCATATACTGTCTCAGGAAATACATATTTTTTTGTGATTTATAAAACTCTTGAGACACTTGTAAATGAAGACATTGGGCAACAGATAAGTTAATTGCTCTTCACAGAAACAGAATTTAAAGCCAGGTGCGTGTAACTCTAAGACCTGTAATTTTTAAATTGTTTCTTACTCCCTCAAATACAAAAGCACAAAATAAAGCAAAACAAATAATAAACACACACAGGCACTCACATCTGTAAGTGCTACAGAGAGCTTATGTCTACAAGATTCTAGCTTCTCATTATGCTGATCTAAAGCCAGCAAAATACACCTGCTTTTAAGTCCCCTCACATTTTTTTTTTAATAATAATTTCAGATCAGAATGTTAAAGCAGGTGTTAGAAAAGCAGAATAAAGAGCCATAAGAAAAAAGCTAGTGTGAAACAGACATTCTTTTATATTTGGTTTTCCAGAGAATTCATGAATTTTGAGTGAAAAGGAAGAAACTTATTCTGTTAATTATTAAACTCAATTAAGATATACAGGGAAGACATTGTCTTCTCTGTCCTACATTTGTAATTTACTACAGAGTCTCTTTTTTGGCTTGTAAATTGCTTTGGCATTCATGACCTAACTACAAAAAAGTTCAAATCACTAGAGAGTTTGGGAAGAAATGGACATTTTATTCCTTGAGCATTCTTCAAGAGCCTAACACATTTCTTGGCATATACTGTACACCTTTTACAAACCTTCACCTCCTTCTTGACCTGAAACACCCTTACTCTTTCAGGTCATCCCTTTTTATTAACTGAGTGAACCCAGGAAGATATTTCCATATTAGGCAAAGAGTGTTGTATGTTTGTGAAATGACTTCCTAATTGTTTAATTCACCTTTGGTGTTTATTGAATGCTCTTCACTAAATATCTTCTGAGAAATGGGTAGTGCATTATATTCTATTGTAATAGAGAGGTGGCAGAACAGACTGAACGTCAGTTTTTACTACTTAGGCAGGACAAATTTAATAAGCAACTCACTTATGCATGGTTTTAGGTATTGGTCACGCAAAGACAAATATTAGAAAATGTGCATCCCACACTGTTAGTTGTTGTCTACATAAGTAGACTTATCTCCCTTGCTTGTGTTCTTTTTCGTGTGTCCAACCTGTCACCATATAAGATAGGGAAGGCAACCATTGCCCTTGGTCCATAGATAAAACATGCATAACATAAGGTTAAGCCAATCACTGTTGTTCCATTTGATTTATTGGTAATGGCAGGAATATTTGGCCTAGTTACATCTAATGAAGCATGAGGGGGATTCAGCATGGAAACTTCTGGAACATTTCCATTACTTCCCCAAAAACAAAAACGGCAGAGATGAAACAAGGAAGAAAGGGAGAAAAGGGAGAGAACTGTCACAACTATTTTCAAGTCTTAATGTGGTATACGCAGACACACTATCTTTTGGGAATATTAAGGGAGGTTTATGTTTCTTTACAATCTATTAAAGTCTATACTGATTTGTTGCCATTAACATTAATATACAGTTAGGTTGATATAATGATGGCTAAATTCAATAGGTCTGCAGTTATAGTTTTGGTATCTATAGTGCTTTAAATATCTAACAATAGTCCTGACGTTGAGTTGTACACACCTATGTATTTATAAAATATGGCAATATTTGAGTGTGGTATAGAATGTAGCATTGTATTTTATATTTATGTCTAAATAAAACTTTACAGCTAATCAACTGTATAAATTATCGACCTGTGATGCAGATCCAGATCCCAATGATTAATATAGTGATGTTTTACTGGTATTAAACAACACAATCTCTAAGAATAATGATTACAATTTTTCTGTCTTTTGAGGTGCTATTTATACAGTTGAATTTAGAAATCCCAGAATATTCCACATGGAATTCAACCATTTTTAAATTCTTAAAGTCACTAAGAATGAAGTGGCAATAATAAATAGATGCTTATCACAAGTATCTAAAAGTAAAAAAACTCAAAATTTTACATTTTTCCTTTTATAGGTACACTATAATATTTTGCACATTAATATAGCCTATTTAAAGAAGAAAATCTAACACTTTGCCCAGCTCATCATAATTCTAATTGAGTTCTAGCAGGCTCTGGGTCCCTTCATATATAAAAATTACTTAATCTCAAAATCACCTTTAAATAAAAGTGTGTTTTGTCAATAAATATTGAAACTAAACTTTGGAAACATGGAAGACAGGGCACATAAAGTAATTCTTGTTCCCCTAAATACCTAGATGTGAAATGAGATACTATTAAATAAATTTTTAAAACAATTCGGAAAAAAATAATTCTCAAAGAAATTTGAAAATAAAAAAATGGAAAACCCTTAAAAGTACAAAGCACACAGATGTACTCACACTAAAAAACAAAACAAAACAACAGCAAAAACAACAATGACAACAAAATAGAGCCTCAAATACCTATAGAAAAACTGCCCTTAGAGTGCTCCAATTTAAAAAACAATGAATAGAAAAGTATAAGGACTCATGACAATATTCAGAATAATTGTTGGAGAATAATATATGGCAAAACTAGGCTGATGTCTTTTTCCCACCCTGCTTGTGCTGAGCTTTGAATCACCAAGATCTGTATTCCTAGATTAAAGCCAAAACCTGGACTATTTGAGTTAAAAAGTATAAGAGGTACCTGGGGGACTGCAGCAATTCTCAACATTCACAACACAACCACGAGAAACCTCCTGACAACACATCTCACCTGTTTCCTACAATCATGAGGAATAAGTTCTTAGAATCAAAAAGGCTTTCTTGTGCTTCCACCTCTAAATCTCCCACAACTTTTTCTGTCCAATTCTATCCCAGGAACATACAGTGAAGGGGATTCAGGGAATGAACAATCCAGCTCATCCAAATTAGGTTAGCACATTCCAACACATCCCTCAAGGGGCTTAAAGAAAAAGCATAAAGACCAAATATTTTTATCAAATTATGTAATTTGATAAAATTAATTATATAAGTAAATTATATAATTATATAAGTAAGTTAATAAATATGTATACCTGGAAAACATATTTCCTTCTACATAAAACTGACTTATTTTGCCCTTTGAGGAAAATAAGTACTCTTACAAATTTGACTACCTACTTCATCAAACAGGAGCATTTCAATGAGAAAAAATACATATTGCATCTTGATAATACAACATTAATATTGAGGTATAGATAGTGGATGACAAAAGGTGGTTTTATAATTATTCTCTATGCAATAACAATCTGCACATATTAAAAAGTCAGGTAGAAAGTGACTCATCAGTGGTTCCTTTCCTGTTTTTAATCTAGTCTATAGGTCGATTGAAAAGCAAAGTATAGGATATGATCAGGTTCCTGAATTTGTTTAGACCTGTTTATTTAATTGTAGTGTAGATTGGGTACAGTTAGTAGAATTCTTTTCTGGATGTTTTTGCTGGGCCAAGGCTTTGTGTAGGGCCTTTAGCTGGCTTCTTGTCTCTAGTTTCAGAGAAGGGTGTGTTAATGAGATATTTTTGGTGTTGAAGTTTTGGGTGTGATCTGGCAAGTGGCACTTAGGCTTATTGGTCAGTTGGTAGACTCGTGCTTGCTTGTGTGGCTCCTCTATGTATCCTAACAGTTGCAGCAGTGTTCCCTCTCAATGCTCTGAAAATGTTGTTCCTCTCCCCCTTGAGTGCTTGTTGTAGATCATGATTTGGCACTCCTGGGCTGCTCACGGTAGCTCTGGGGTGATTTCAGTATTTATGTTCCTTCCCTAGCTTAGAGGCAGCAGAGGAAGGGATCTAGGTAGTGGTTGTGGCCAAGGGTCTTTTGCTTGTCTCCTGTGGACTCCACCTCAGAGAGAAGCAGGTCAACAATCACTCAGTAAAATCAGCCCAGGATGGAGGATCTGTGCTGTGGGGGCAAGGCAAGGATTCCCTCTCTTGTGAGAAGCAGTGGGGTGTGCATGGGACCCTTGGAGACAAATTAGCCTCCTCCCCTGAGTCGACTGCAGTTTGTTAGAGGTGTGGATGAGGCATTTAGGGGTTTTGCTCCTATGTTAGTCCAACGGTGGCATGACAAGGGCAGTTCCCCTGCAGAGGCATTGACATAGAAGCTTTCAGTTACCCCTGGATGCTCGATCCAAGGAGTTGCTGAGTTGCTACTAACTGTATAGCTCTGGCCAGGGATGGCTGGAGACCCAGGCCTGGAGGACCTGCTGGTGAGGAGTTATGGGAAAGGGCAAACCTGTAACAGTCTGGCCACTTTCCTGTAGGGCTGTTGCAGTATGTTTGGGGCCTGCTCTAGTCCGTAGTTGCCTCAGATTTTCCAGTACTTGGAGGTATCACCAGTGAAGCCTGCAAAACAGCAAAGATGACAACCTGTTCCTCCCTTTGGAAGCTTTGCCCCAGGGAAGTAAGAGCCTGTTGCTGGCCTAAAGGCACCCATAAGAAGTGTCTGCAGACTTCAGTTGGGAGGTCCTGCCCAGTGAGGAAAAACAGGATTGGAGATCCGCTTAATAAAGCAGTCTGGCCACCTTTTGATAGGGCAGCTGTGCTGTTCTGGGGGTCCACTTCAGCCCCCTGTTGCCTCCAAAATATTTTTAATGTACTTTTATCTCTTTGATAGCTTTTGAAATAACATATTATTTAAGTAGATGTTATTTTACAAGGGATCCTTCAAAAAGGAAAAGGGTATGTGGAGGTCCTATGGTCATATACATTTTGGGAACATGAAATAAATACAATCCCTCAGCACAGCCCAGTTGCTTTGCCAAAATGTAGGCTAACTGTTACTTTAAGCGGGTCCCTCATCCCATTTCTCCTCACTCGGCAGGACCACTCAACTGGGGCCTCCAACTTCCCTGGTGTTCTCCTGCTGACAGAGATTTGCAACATCCCTGAGATTAAGCTCCCAGAGGAAGGAGTAGGCCACCATCTTTGTTGTTTGGGTGACTTAGTTGTTCCAAACTTTGGGCTTCGGAGTGTCTGAGGCAACAATTAATTGTATTTATTTCTCCTATTAAAGAATCACAATATTTAAACTTTGCTTATCAAGACTCTATGGAATCCTGTTGTAATAAAGCTGTTAACTTTGTCTAATATAGTCCTTACAAATAGTCTTCCATTACCAAAAAATTGTCTGCCACTACCAAAAATGTAACATTCCAGGAAATCTTATTTTCATGGTATAATAATGTGTATTATACAGACTTAGAATTTAGAATATGATAATGGAGCAAATTGATTGCTAGAAACTCTGTTTTAGATAAATGATGTTCAGTAGACCTTTCTAAGATGGTGGAAATGTTCTATACTTGTGCCATTCAATAAACTAGATGCTAAACTATTGGTCTATTTGCACTTGAAACGTGGCTAGTAAGATCCAGAAATACAATTTTAAATTTAATTTAATTTAACTTTAAATAACAGCACGTATTTTATTGTGTAGCACAGCTATAGTCCTTTTGTAGTACAATTTTAAATAAGCAAATCGGTCCCAAATTCTTCATTAATAATCTTCAGTATATAGAGGCATGTGCCTTTGATGTGAAGAGTGCATATTATATATAGTTTAGACAGGGGTTATTTTATGGCTGCCATGGCTTCATTAAATTACAAAAAGATTTTAATAGGATTAAGAAACTCTTCCAAAATAAATTATGACATTTCAGACATGAATTATCTACATATAGACTTTCATTGCATATTAAAAAAGAATCTAATGCAAATATCAAAAATTCTTTTCGAAAGAATTTTTTTTTTTTTTTTTTTTTTTAGGTAGTATAAGAACAAAAATTTTATTCTGTTCTGAAAGTCTGGAATGTATTATTATATTATGGCCATTTTAATGAAAATTTAGAACAGTAAAATTTAAATTTAAATGTATAATTTTATACAGAAATTTTGACTCAGTGTTAAACATCTTAAAATTGACAATGTTAACTAGAGAAATCATTATTAAAAGACATTTTAATTAAATGTAGCTAATCAAGGCTGGACACGGTGAGTCATGCCTGTAATCCCAGAAAGCTGAGACGGCCAGATCACTTATGATGGCGAGGAGTTGCAGAGGAGCCTGGCTAAGTGGTGAAACCCCATCTCTATTAAAATAAAAAAATTAGCCGGGCGTGGTAGCGTGCACCTGTAGTCCCAGCTACTCGGGAGGCTGAGGCAGGAGAATTGCTTGAACCCAGGAGGCAGGGGTTGCAGTGAGCCGAGATGGCGCCACTGCACTCCAGCCTGGAGAGAGAGCGAGATTCCCTCTCAAAAAAATAAATAAATAAATAAATAAATAAAAGTAGCTAATTAACAAATATAGAAGCCATACTAACCATCTAACCATTTTAGAACATAAAGCTAAAAAAAACCACACTTAGTAGATACAGGGAAAATGTAAAATGATATTAACAAAATGGAATTAAATACAAAAAGATAAAAGGATAATGCAAGAATAAAGGGTTTTTAAAAATTGTTATGAATACAATACAATACAATTAAAATTAGTGGTGGTGCTTTTTTAAAAATCTCATGTAGTGTCTGATAATTTTTTCTCTTTTTAAGTTTTCTATGTTTATATAACACAATGTTTGAACTACATTTATTAATTAAATGCAAAACCTGCTTATTTACCTTTCCTAGGCTTAAAATACCATGTGTATATGTACTGTTTCAATTTTCCCTTACATTTCAAACAGTTTCTACAATTTATATGTGATATTCTACTGTTGGTGCGTAATGCTTCCTAACAAATAAACTTTTATGGCGGCTAAATGTATATACCACGAGGCTTCTTTTTACATTATCTTTTTGGTTTGAATATTATTTCATGACACATTACTGTTGCTGCCCATGGCAATCCTGTCTTATGTTGCATTTGTCTTGTAAACCTTTAGTTTTTTTTTAATAATGAAATGTTGCATATAAGAAACTCTCTCTGATAAGCAACTCGTCAGGGGCATTTGTTTATATTCTATAAATATTTACCTTTCTAAGATTGCTTTTAATCAGAATTTCCTAAGGACATGAATAAAACTAGGTGTATTTAAAAGTTTTTCACGTGGTTCTGATGCAAAGCTAGTTTGGTGTACCGTTACACTAGGCTCCAAAGAAACCGAAATTTTTTTTTTAAGAATCAAAGTAATACTTCCCACATGTCATGCCAAGTATAGCAACTAATAAAAGTTTAAATATATAACTACAATAGCAAGCTTGACTAGTTTTCAAACTTTTAGATTACTCTATGGTAATTAAGACGTTATCTGTCCCACTCCCTTGATTTAAATATTTGTATTATTTGGGGTACAACCTAAGTTGTGGCAGACATGGACTCCAAAGCACAGTCATTTAAAGATGGTAAAAAAGATAAACAACATTTCTTCAACATAACACTTCAAAGATAGGCAAAGACTCTGTCTCCAAAATAAATAAATAAAAATAAATAAATAAATAAATAAATATAAAAATAAAAAAATGTGCTTCTATCTGGGTTAACTAAACTCAGAGTTTCTGACATAAAATAATAGTAGAATGAATACCAAGGGGTAATTAATAATATTTTACCTAATACTTTTCTTCTGCCTGGCACTTAATTGTCAGCATTATTCAAAGATTTATCTCTGGTTCTTTATCATTTTTTGTATTCTCTCTTTACAGAGTTTTATTTTCAGACTTTAAAACATGTGTCCTTTCTTTACACTCTTATGCACAGTTAAATCATCAATTGGGCATAATTTTTCACTCCAAACCCTATAGCCAATTGGCCTGTCCACTTGGGGTCTATTAATCCCATTGAACTACCCAGACACATCTGTTTAATCCTGAACATATTTTTCCTCCTGTATTCCAGGCATTAGTGAATGCACTACAATTTAGTCATATGCTTAGGTCTTTATGCGACCTTCTACCTCTAAAGAGTCACTCAGCCCTATAGATTTCTTCTTTGTGCTGTTTGAATTCATCCGTTCTCTACTATTTTCAAGCCCATACCTTAATTTAAATACCTATCACAGTTCATCTACATTATAGCAAATTTATCCCCATTAATCTTCCTACACCCCACTCTAGATTTCTCATATATTCCAAACATAGTACATCCCAGAAATTACAAATCTGATGATGTCACATTCTCAGATAAAACTTAACGGAGACTGTAGCCAGGCAGGATATGCTGAACTTTACCGTCTCTCTACTACTTTACATTCTATGCAGCCCTTCCTGACTAGTGTCAGTTCCCTGTAAAAAGAAGACTTTCTATCACATTTTGAAATCTTTCCAACCTCCTTCTTGCGATGAAATGACTATTAATTCCTTTGTTTTCTTATTTTATCTGTACTTCTTTATGTCACAACATCTGTATTACCATTTTACAATCTTTTGCTTCCATATATACCTCAGGTTACTACCAAGCAAACACCTTGAAGTCACACAGCAGTTGCTTAATTACTGCTGTGTTCAGAATTATAGAATCTTACAAACTGAGGAAACGAAAGAATCTTCACATTTAAAAAGCTATGTAAACCAAACCTTTAACAAAGAATCTCAAAAGTAATACAATATTATTATTAAACGTAGCCATACTGTATCAAATACTCTATCTCAAAAGTTGAGGGTATTCCTATCACTTTTGAAATCCATAATTCTCACAGTATTCTTCCTTATATTTTACTGAGAGGGTTACTTTTTATTATTATTATTATTATTACTATTTTTTAGACGGAGCTTTGCTTTTGTTGCCCAGGCTGGAATGCAGTGGCGCGATCTCAGTTCACTGCAACCTCCGCCTCCCGTCAAGCGATTTTCCTGCCTCAGCTTCCCAAGTAACTGGAACTAGGGAATTACTATGCGCGTGTCACCACGTCCTGCTAATTTTTTCTATTTTTCCTAGAGACGGGGTTTCACCATGTTAGTCAGGATGGTCTCGATCTCTTGACCTTGTGAACCGCCCGCTTCGGCCTCCCAAAGGGCTGGGATTACAGGCGTGATCCACCGTGCCCAGTCATGACTTTTTATATATCATACACTTTGGTCCGAGTTCAGGAAAACAATAAAATCTGTTTTATTTTGCAGCATCTACGGCAAACATTGAAACACGAACTATGATACACTATGGAAAATCTGATAAAATTAAATAAGATATCTTTAATTTTAATATGAGACTTTGAAGTAAACTGCTGTTATCTGCAAAAAAATGTAATTAATTATCATGAAAAATGTAATATTCACATATACATGCTTTTCTCAGCCTTTAAATGTTAAACTCAAAAACACCTGACCAAGAAAGTATAATTTAGATGCAAAACATTTTGGCTCACTGTGAAACCAATATAATTTACTCACACCAATAAAAATAATTGCTGAAAAGAAAGATTTATTATTCAGTCAATTCAATATATTATAAGCAGAAACCAATATACAGTGGCAATCAATTTATTATACTATATAAAGCATTTCATGTGGAAACCAATTTATAATAAACCAAAGACTTAGTGCCAAGCACATTTATAAAAATCTTGATATAATATTCACATAAATTCCAGGCAAAAAACTAAGACCTGACTTTATAGACATCCTTGAGAGGAACACTGCCCTTCTTTATTTCTAATCCTATCAATTTCCAAAAAAACCACAGATTTATATGAACTAGGTTTCTTTTTTTATTATCATTGCCAAAATGGAAAAGGAAATCATTAACAAAATAGAAATGAATTATTCTTTAAAAGCTTAACAATTATTCAAATCTGATAAGAGGTGGAAGTTACGACCATAGAACAGCCGTAGAATTACATTTTTGCTGACTTGATTTTATTTAAAGGAATAATTTCACAGCATGGATTTTGCAAGCACTAACACACTTCTCTGATTCACATTTTAGATTTGCTGTAGCCAAAGGAGCCCTTGCCAACTTAATAAAGCTTTTGCAACTTGAAATAAATAGGTGTTTCCAAAATATTTCAATTGTTCTCTTGATGACTCTGAGAGATATGGGGTGAAACTGATTTTAGGAATGCAAAATTAGACATTCAGAGGCAGTCACAATGTCCTCTCTTACACAATCATATCTCTTGTGTCCTTTACACATGAATGACTATGTACAGAGATTTCAAGGGATTACTAAGTCAAAAAGAGGAAAATCAGGTAGGGAAATTTCAAGGTTTTCCCTTTTTTCCAAATGTATTTAAAAGTAATTCCACTAGTCAATTTTTACTAGGGAATGTCCATCCTATAGCTGATGGGACAAATGAAAATAATAATACTAGTAATCATGATAATAAGTCATTGCCCCAAGTATTTTTGGGGGGATCCATCCTAAAATAAACAGCAGGAGCATTTACTTTCCAACCTGTGAGCATAGATATTACAGGATAAACTTTAATTTTTTTATACATATATTATACCCAATATGAATTATATTTTAAAATTTAAACGAATTATAATTTGTAGGTAGTCTGCATTTTATCTGGTGACATAGGCTGGCTTCTTTTTAAGTGGCAATTTATATAGTGAAACTAAACTCCTTACTTTTCCTTAATTAAGATTTTACTTTTTATTTTTAGTTTTTTTCTCCTGAGATAGGGTCTCATTCTGTCACCCAGGTTGGAATGCATTGGCATGATCATGGCTTACTGCAGCATTGACCTCCCTGGGCTCCACCTCCACCTCCTGAGTAGCTGGGAACATAGGCGTCCACCACCACACCTGGCTAATTTTTTGTATTTTTGGTAGAGACGGAGTTTGGCCATGTTGTCCAGGATGGTCTCAAACTCCTGGCCTCAAGTGATCCTCTCACTTCAGCCTCCCAAAATGCTGGGATTACAGGTGTGAGCCACCGTTCCCAGCCAGGGCTTCACTTTTATGCTCTCAGCTTAAAAAAAGCATCTAAGAGCGTAAACGCCTCCCTTAATTTCTTATGGATAAACAGAAGCCTGGGTGTAAGAAATGGCTCAGCCTATTGCTGACCAGCAACCCACTCATTTTTTTCCTACTGTGGCAATGCCCCTATAAACACTTTAAAAACAGATGTTTTTGGCCAGGGTGTGGTGGCTTACGCCTGTAATCCCAGCATTTGTGAGGCCAAGGCGGGTGGATCATGAGGTCAGGAGATCGAGACAATCCTGGTCAACATGGTGAAACCCCGTTTCTAGTAAAAATACAAAAATTAGCCAGGCATGGTGGTGGGCGCCTGTAGTTGCAGCTACTCGGGAGGCTGAGGCAGGAGAATCGTTTGAACCCAGGAGGTAGAAGCTGCCGTGAGTGGAGATCGCACCACTGCACTCCAGCCTGGGCAACAGAGCTAGACTCTGTCTCAAAAAACAAACAAACAAAAAACAGATGATTTCTTTGAACTTTATCTACCAGGAACCTTGCCAAAAACTTCGTATGTAATATCTCGTTTAATAAACTCAGCAAGTTTATGATATGAGCGTTATTATTTTTGCCATGAGTTCCATTATCACGATCATTGAGCAAGTAGGGTTACAAGTTAACTAAAAGTCTATCATGTGTTTAATGGTAATTCAGTTACTCAAGACCTATAAAAGTTCCCTTTTTTATGTTGATCTGATCATGTAAATACAAGGCAGAAAATTATGACTCACTGTAGCTCCCCACCCTGGCCAATAATTCCTCACCATTCCAACTTCTCTATATTGTTTCTTATTTTTCAGTCACTACTTTGTTAGGAATAGGAAACAAATGCACATTAGGTAAATAGGGAAAACGACAGGAAAAAAAAATATTTAGAAACATACACCACACACACACACACACACACACACACACAGACACTAGAATGTAAGAATATATGAGGAGTAATTTAAATATTAAATCCCAGGAGCGTTTACTGGTAAAGTCAGCATCCTAAGAAAAGTAGGGATAAAGATAACGAAAATCCTGTTCAAGTACCTAGAAGAAAAACGGCAATCTCAGAGAGGTTCCCACCGGCATGTGGTGACTTTGTGAGTGTTAGGAAAAAATAGACAATCTAGGTGTATAATTAGCTAAAAGGAAGAGTCTTAGGTAGAACAAGTAGGAAAAGAGTGTTCCCTCTTGAATGATGAATTAAGTGTTCCCTCTTGAATGATGAATCAACTTCTTTGAGTTCGATGCGGTTGAAATCAAGCTGTCTGGCAAGCAAGCCCACAGTTTGATTTCAGCTGCCAACTCCCACCCGCTTGGCAAAAGGGCCCGTAAAGAGGACACTACACACAACAATTTTGTGGGTGGTCCAGCAGGGTAGTAAAAATACACTTCCATTGCAAATGGATGTCAATAGCCCAATCTCCAGTAGTCTTGGAAATATACCAAGTTCGCATGATGAACATGTTTCCTCTTTGTTCTGCTTTTGTGGAAGAAGTAACCTGAATTTGTCTGGGAATTACAAGATGATTAGGCATAAGGAAGAAGTACAACCTTATATAGTAGGTCATTAAAAAATGTTCTTACTGTTACTACTATCGCTGCCAGAGAATAAACTCAAGTATGTTGTT
This sequence comes from Macaca nemestrina, assembly GCF_043159975.1. Classification (NCBI taxonomy): domain Eukaryota; kingdom Metazoa; phylum Chordata; class Mammalia; order Primates; family Cercopithecidae; genus Macaca; species Macaca nemestrina. The sequence goes on from NC_092127.1 coordinate 169,012,722, forward strand.
AACTGTAGTTCACTTTTGAGTCATTCTGCTGCTATTTCAGATATTACAATCATTTTTAAAAAATCTTGCTTATATGTGCTCCAGTGGGACAGAGATTATGTCTGTTGTACTCATGGTTGTACTTGCAGCACATCATAGTACTTAAATAAATGTTAGCTGAATGAATAAAGTAATGAATGGAATGTGGACTATAAATTTATACAATACATTGTATTTCAGCAATATATTATAGCATGTGGGGAACACATTCTACCATGAGGTAAGATTGGGTGCTCAAACAGAAAACAGAGAATAACGCTCTCCCCAGCTTTCTGATATCTTCCTCCTGTTTTGCCTTTCTGAACACTCTTTTAAAAATGTTTTTAATAGGGCAAATATTGAGTGTAAGGATAAAAAATAAAGCAATTTGAGAAGACCTATTCCAGGAGAAACTAGACTTACCTGATTAGTAGGAGATAGGTAGTCTGAAGCAAGAAAAGTATCCAAATCTGAAAAGTTAAGGGCCATGTTCTCATGCTAAGAAGTATTATGTTGACCCTTGAATGAAGCAAGTTTGAACTGCACTGGTTTATTTATAGGCAATTTTTTTTTTCTGCAAATACAGATAGAAAATACAGTATTTGTGAGATGAAGTCCCGTGTATATGGAGCAAGGACTTTTAATATACATAGGTTGCCCAGGGCTGACTACAGGACTTAAGTATGCTAGAATTTGGGGTTTATTTATTCATTGAATTAATGCATATTTATAGAACACCAACCATTTGCCAGGTACTAGGTCAAACACTCATTATTCAATAAGAATAAGATGGATATGAATCTTATTCCAATACATGCACATTTCTTTGAAAGTAATTAATTATATAATAACAATAAAGAATGACCAGGACCAATGGTCAAATTAGTTGACCACCATAATTCTTTCAAAGCACCACACTTCTACTACTGGCTGATGGAGAATCAATACAAAGCCCTGCCATACAGCATAGACCTGAGTCAAACTGGCCAAGTTTGAATGCTTAACTTTACCGATGACTTACGCAGAGTGCTTAATCTATGCTTTGTTTTCCTCATTAATGAAATAAGAAGTATAGCACTAACAATAAAGTTTTCATGAAAAATAAATAAGTTATCTTCAGTAGCATACTTAGAACTTATTGCTACATAGTAAGGACTCTGTAAGAATTTATTAAATAAATAATATTTATGGATCCTTTAAAATACTAGGCTTCTATACACCTTTGGAAATAATGTGCTTAGGTGATGTAAACTCTCTTTACTACCTCCTAAGTTCAGGGGATTTCACTGATAGCTTTGTTCCTAAGAGTAATGTATAAAGTTGATAGGTGGATTAATGGGAATGTAACAAGAGGTGTAATCCATTATTTAGTATTTGCTCTAAATGTATTTTAGAAGTCAAGGGATTAATAAGATTTAGAAGTAAGTAAAAGGAAATATATGTGTTTATTGTAGAACCTTATTAGCAAAATCCAAGCCTACATAAAGAACCAAGCCATATTTATTTCTTGAGTGCCTACTAGGATTTAACTGTTCAGGATAGATTATAGGCGTAAGACCAGCAGCTTACATGATTGAAGAAGCACGGACAATATCTATGATGTTTTACTAAAGAGTACAAAACAGTATAAGATTATGATTGTGTTATAGGCACTTCCTGACATCAGAAATGGAAGAAAAGGAAAGAATGAGCCAAATAAGTTAGATTTGACCCCACTCCCAAATTCCATCTTTTCAGCCCTTTTAACTCATCTCTTACTTTTATCCTTGAGTGGTATGCCCTTCTGGTCTTGTCTTAGGCTTTGTCTATTATAGAAGCTGAACAAAAGTAAGTGTAGATGCTGTTCAACTGTCTTCCCAAGTTAGAAGATCTTGTTCTGGAGTGCCTTACATACAGTCACGTCCACATATGCAAACATGGAGATTTTAAATTGGAAACCCAAAATATATGAATGTGAGTTTCCCCAAATGGGTCTTCTTCCTTGAAAATTCCAGACCATGAGCAAATAGGGATTTACACGATGAAAAAAACATCGTTTCTCTGAGGAATTTGGCATTTCAGGATGATTTATTACAGCTTAGCTATACTTGTTACCATCTCAAGAGTGCCTTACATACAGTCACACCGACATATGCAAACATGGATTTATATAATTCCTCAGAATTAACTCAGTTGAAATCTATAAGCTTATTACTGGCTTTATATCCCCCAAAACTGTCCATGCAAACAAATTGAAAATATTAATGTTTTAAAATTGAGCACACAAAGAATAGTAGTTAATGTTCCTATGTTTGTCTGACCAGCGCTGAAGAATCATTGTAATCCAGTTGTTTCGGAAAGACAAACCATTACAAGATGGGTTTTGTGTCCACTGACTTTCAATTGATGTTATCTATTAAACAGAGTAGAAGATGGAATAATGAAAAGGAATCAGTCGTTTGTCAACATTTGAAGTCCACCAACCACCAGGAGTTTTAACGGTTAAATGTCGCCTGTCATTACTTGTATTATAATTGTTTGAGATGATGATATGCTAATTACCCTGATTTGATCACTATAAATTATATGTATTGAAATATTACTATGCACCCATGAATATGAACACTTATTATTTGCCAATTTAAACATTTAAAAAGAAAACATTAAATTAAGTAACAGCAAACACTGAGAGCTTATCATGTGCCAAGCATTCTTCCAAAAATTAACTCATTCAGTGTGTACTAACTTAATCATCATAACAACTCTAAAAAACAGGTGAAAAAAAAGGAGGGAGAGAGAGTGATAAATAACTTGCCTAAGATCACACAGCTAGTAGTCAAACAAAGGGTGTCTGCTCATAGTCTGTGCTCTTAACCTTTATATTGCACTGCCTCATATTGACTCATATTTGTATATAAAATAGGTTTAGAAGGCAGAAGTTATATTTTTGCCCTGTTGAGCTTTTTCAGCCAAGACAAATTTGTCATGATATAAAATAATTTTTCTCTCAAAGATGAGAGCATATTGAGGTCGTTTCTGATGTTTTCTTATCTAGTTCAAATAACTAAAAGTTGTTTTTCAACCAAGACATCAGAAGACTGCAGACTTGAATGAATCTGAAGGTCAAAAAGAACAAAAGATATTTCTGGTCCTTGGGTGACCATCATCTTATTGGAAAAATTACACCTGATTCCACTTTTATATAATGCAACAGGAAATGAATACTTACCAAAAAAATCTGAAAATGAAAGTTGCTCTTTTCATTAAATGTATATAATATTAGCCAAAAAGGTTAACGATGACTTGTTAATTAAATGAATTTGTTGATCTAAGAGGCACAACCAAGTTTGTGTTTGTTAGGTAAATTTGAGCTGTAAAAATTTATATATTGTTTTAAATGTATATAAGTAGGATACTAATTTGCAAATTTATCCTAAATAATGGATTACAGAGTGGTAATTACAATGAAAATAAAGAAATAATAACAGATTTAAGGGAGTTTATGTGCATTTTAAAATTTCTTGTTTTTCATTTTTACCCATCATTCCAAACCCAATCTGCTGTAGGCTAATAAGAAAATTAGTTTCCTCTTTCTTACGGCCTTTTCTTGGTAGCTCAGGGACATCTTATAGGGATATGTTTGACACACTCATTAACAAGATGGTAGTACTCCCCATTAAATAGAGTTGGTGGCCCTGGGAACATTTCTCTCTCCCTGCTCTTATTTGAACAGGGAGGGAAAAAAAAAAGCCAAGGAGAGTAATCTAATTTTACTAAAATAGATAAATGAATGAATAAGTCACATTTATATGAAATCATTGATACATATTTGCATAAAGTAAACCAAGAAGATACAACAATATATAAAAGTGTGCTAATAACATGTACACGCATAGAAAGACTGTTTTCCCAGGTTTTATTTATTTAAATAGGCTGTTGAGATGCCTTACTTTCTGATTTTTGGATTGAAAGGTCTTATATATTGTCTCTGTATTAATCCATATCGTAGTCACAAACATGAATCTAATTACCCAACATCTCCTAGTATGAATTAATTTACTATACTTAACAAACTTTATATTTTTGAAAGACTAAAGAAACATTTAAACTTTCATAAAAAATACTGATAGAGAAGAGTTTCTACCCTAAATGTAATGCTATTCCTTACATTTCTTCTTTTTTACCCCAATCATCTTCATAATGATCATGACTTTTCTGGGAACCATCAACCATCACCAACTCCATCTTTCATTACTGCTGCTTTACTAACATTGTATATTTTTCTCCAAACACATATCCTTTATAAATAGCTGTGTGCAAATTGTTAATTTTAGTTTTCCCCATCTTTTCTTTAGGTATTTTAAGAAATAGACTTTGATTCCTTTCTCTTCTTCATATGCATCACTATTTTCATCACTCTTCTTCCTGGTCTATACATTTTTCTGCATTTCCTCTTTCTTTCATTTTACAATTGTGACAAAGTCCCTTCAAAAGATACAGTCTAGTAGGGGAGAAAGGCAAGTAAATAGGCAACAACAATACTAGTTGATAAATTCTAAGTTGCGAGCAAGCATGAGGGATTATGAGAATATGTAAAATAGCCTGCATCTAACTTTGAGGGATGAGGACATGACATCTAGTTAAAAGTCTGTCTTTTAGCTGAATTTGAAAGAATGACAAGTTACCTAACCACTAACAAAATTAATGCTAGGAAACTTGAATCAGGTGCTTAGTTAACATTTATTCCAGAATTTTTCACATACATATTTCCAGAATGATTATAACTACAGAACAATCCCACTGGATTGAAGGAAGATTAACAGAGGTAAGGAACAACAAATGCATTTAATCAAAGTTTTACATGAAATGAAAGCCTCCAGAATGGAGACCCATTGGAGACAGGAAAACTGTCCAAATTTATGCTTGGATTTGATGAAGAATGGGCAGCCTTGTAGAACGGTGACGGGATAGGAATAGACTAAAGGGGGAAACCTAGGAAGGTGCGTCTGTTCCAATTCTCCTTGGCCTCTGTGCAGCATTCTTTCTTTCTGGGTATAAGGCCAGACCCTCTCTGGGATGGGCATCTTATGGCCCATCCTATGGGCCATCTTATGGCCCATTAACAAACAAGAATCTCTTTATGTCCAGGCCTTACACAGAAAGGCAGGGGAAAATTAGAGTAATATTTTTGGGTTTTATGGCTGGCTTTGGGCGATAGGGGTTCTGATTTCTGTAGTCTCCCTTAGGGAATAGAGAGTCTGGTTTCTCCGCCTTGACTTGAGGAAGAATGAGGCGGGCAGACAGAAAGGCAGAAGGTCAGTGAAAATGGTGCTACTAAGGCTGCTATTGAGGCTGCTTCTGGGGCCTTTATTTTGGGGTATTAAAGAAGCAAGGTCAACAAGACGTCACTACTGATGTCCTTTCCGTTTCCTTCAGTGTAACATACTCAGCATGCCAAGGTGTCATGCTTTGGGGTTTCATGCACTGAGTTCCAACAATGGTAACTTTTATGTTCTGCTGGTAAGAGCTGACCAGTTCACTGTAAGGTTTAGGTAAGACTCACAATATAGGTCATAATCTATCATCTGCAATAGCTTTTAGATTGTGTCATCTTCGCCAGCAAGTGAACTAGTGTAACACACTCTAAATCTTTGTCTTCTTTATGCATATCTCTGAAAGAAAATAATATTGCTTTAAAAAAAATTGAATGAACATGCTCTCCTATCAGCAGGCAGTCTTCAGTTAATATTGTGCTGTGATGCAAAAAAATATAGAATGGTAGACGTGGACCTTTATGCTGCATTAAATAACATTTTATGAACAGAAACAGAGCATATAATATCTGAGGCAAAGAGATAGAACACAAAAGTGTTGAATAAGATGTAATTTATTTTCTTAAATGGCTCTTGTCTATTATATTTCAGTTCCATCTCTCTTTATAATAGATATTCTTATCCGACATTTATCTGCCATCACTTTCTGACATAATACACATCTTGTGGTTTCCAATTTTATCACACAATAAACTTCTTTTATGTTCTCAAAAATAACATGAGTTAGAATTGACTAAAAATAATCCACAGTATTACCATAGGTATTTCAAGTTAGAAAACTGATTTTTTTTTTTATACTGTCACTGCCTATAAAGAATGGATTTTGGAGGACTTTGAAGGATTCTACTAAAATATCTTCAGAGGGTTTTAAAGCTTTTATTTCTACTTAAATTACAAAGAGAATTTGTTCAGAACATTACACAAAAACAAAATAAGCCAAAAAAGATGTCTCCTTATGCTTCAGCCTCTTTTGGTAGTTTTCTCCATATTAATAACTGTTGTTGTTATAATATTTGCATTATAAATTTTTTTTCAGTTTCATCATTATCTGTTAACCTGCTTATGATGTATCTTTAGTTACTTATTTTCTGCAAACTTCTACACCAAACCAAAAACAGACTGAATTTCAGAGCATCACAAAGGGTGATTCTGTACTCTTCCCTACAAAACAATAATTTTTTCCCATCTGTAACACGTCTTTCTCCAACTTTATCTTTAAAATCATTATTAATAGCTTCTAAATTCCTGATTCTTCCAAAAAGCATTACCAGTAATCAAATCTGTACCTGGTTCCTCTCAATTAATTCTGAAGTGCCTGTGGAGCGTTCCTTCTAATCATCTCTTACAAATGGCAGTAAAATTACATACTTTCCTATGCTTGGCATACCTAATTATTTTATTATCTGTATAACAACAAATAGTAATTGCTTTGTTTGTAGGTGGTCTTTTTGGATGAAGAATAGATTAAATCTATTGCAATGTGATGAACAATTTAGGGAGATTAAACATTCAGACTTTATACTCTTTTGCCAAGCAAATTAAAGACATGTCTTTTTAAGTGACAAATGACATATTAACTTTCATAGTAATAAAATAATGCCTCTTTATTTGCTTATTGTCTGGTTTTATTAATTGTCTTTGCATTATCTACAGTGAAATTGCAGCTTAAAATCTATAGTAGTATAAATAAACTTCAAGCGACCTGGCGCTTTAGAAAATATTTGAATGGATATTCTATTGCATCTATACAAAGTCCACTTAGATAAAGAGTATGATGCTTTTCTTAGACATTGAGGGTTTGGATCTTGATCCAAACACTAATAGCTTTGTTACCGTGGGCACCCAAGCTATAAAATGAGAATGATAAAATGAAGTTAATTAATTTTCTTGAGTAAATAAAAAGGATGAAGCACTTAGCACAGGGTATGGCACAGAATAAATATTTGACTGTTATCTGTGACTTTTATGGCCAAATAAAGAAGAGTCTATCAAGATATGTTAAATATAAGTATGTTAGTATTCCCATTTTGTCCACTTATTTGATATATATATATATATATATGTAATCTTACTACTTTTATTTTCAATTGAAAGTCAATGTATTCTAAACCAAAAATTCTTACAAGATAGAAATGAATTTTAAGTTCTTCCTACCAACCATCTAATGAACAATCTCTACATTTAACTTTGTAGCAATAGTTTTTAGAGATTACGCACAAAATCCATTTATAATTATAGTCTATGAGAACATAGTCTGTATGTATGAGTTTCTCTAAGAAAATCTGTTTGGTGGCTTTCCAAAGGAAGGCATATCACCTAAAAATACGATGGGATTGGTTCTGGTATTTATCATTACCCAGTGCTATCAGTCTAACCCTGCGTTTCAGTGTTAAGGAATCAAACTATTTTCATGCAAAATCTGTGAAAAGTATTTGTTGACTGAATACAAGTTCTAAGGAAAGTTTTAAGGAAAGCAATACAGTAAAAGGAAAACAATTGCTTAAAAACACAATTTTCATAATATAGTCCCATGAAAACTCATGTAGATTTTACAAATTATGTCATAGAGCCAAAAAATTTGCAATGACAATTAGGTCTCGTTAATTAAAACATTGAATGGGCACTGTTTTAGAATGTATTTATTCTATTTATTTATTTATTTAGAGACAGAGTGTTACTTTGTTGCCCAGGCTGAAGTGCAGTGGCACAATCTCGGCTCACTGCAACCTCCACCTCCCAGGTTCATGTGATTCTCCTGCCTTAGCCTCCCAAGTAGCTGGGACTACAGGTGCACCACCACACCTCACTAAATTTTGTATTTTGTTTTTTTTTTTTAGTGGAGAAGGGATTTCACCTTATTGGCCAGGCTGTTCTGAAACTCCTGACCTCATAATCCACCCGCCTCAGCCTCCCAAAGTGCTGGGTTTAAAGGAATGTATTTATTCTTTAAATAAAATGTATTCCTTTATATTCTTTGAAATATATTAATTTAAAAAAACAAACCTCATGAAGCAATTATGCATCATTGAATATCAATAATAAGTAATTTGATAAAATTCATTTGGTAATAAGCAAAAACACAAGATTTTACATTAAATATATACTGCAATATAGTATTTTGTTCTAAGTAGCCATTTATTGCACATCTGTTTGTATGTTATGTGCCCTGTGTATACCTAACAGAGTAAAACCTACTAGAGCGTGTCCAAGACACAAAATAGTTACCATTTATTGGCTGGTTATTTTTAGTTTCCTGTATATATTAGGATATTTTTGAGACTCGAGAAGTTGTTTAAAGATTATTTTGCTTAGTGTCTAAAATATAAAACTAAACCAAAACTATTAGTTTCTTTGAGATTTATTTGGAAGATGTAAGAAATGAACTTGTCCTAAAATTTACTTCAAAGTTTTTTTTAAGACTCCTCTGGATGACAAAAAAACTTCTTTATACAGAGTCATGGGACAGATCTAATATGAAATATTTTAAAAATCCCCTAAGCTATAAACTAAACATTATTTAAAAGGACTTCATATTATTTTTTAAAACTAAGAAAAATTATGAGAAAAACTATTTTAAATGCCTTTTATATCTGACCTATAAAACTGTCCAAAGACATGAAAAGTTAAATTTGTAAAAATTTTCTTCAAAATGTGTTTTATAAAAAAAAAAAATAAAATATTCAAATCTTACTTTATCACAATCTGAACTATATCAGATTATATTTGAAGCTTCAAGCTTCTGGAAGTGGTTTACCTGGTAGTCTTGGTAGTAATTTTATTTCCTGAAGAATATTTTGAATCACCAGCATCATAGACTCTTATCTGCACACTTAAAACTCTTGGAAACTTTATGGATTAGCTGTTGTTACAGAATAAATCACCCAAAATTTAGTGGTTTGTGAAAACAACCATTTATTTAGCTCACCCTGTACTCAGCAGGGCAATTCTGTTGATTTAGGCCAGGCTCAGCTGATCTTGGATGGATCTCACTCTTGGCTTTGTGAGCAGTCGCTAGGTAAACTGGGACTAGCTGAAAGTTAGCTGGAGGAGGATGCTGAATATTACTGCCCGTGCCTTCTTACCTCCCAGCAGAATAGCCACATCTTTTTTTTTTTTTTTTTTTTTTTTTTTTTTTTTTTTTTTTTTTTTTGAGACGGAGTCTCGCTTTGTCGCCCGGGCTGGAGTGCAGTGGCTGCATCTCAGCTCACTGCAAGCTCCGCCTCCCGGGTTCACGCCATTCTCCTGCCTCAGCCTCCCAAGTAGCTGGGACCACAGGCGCCCGCCACCTCGCCCGGCTAGTTTTTTGTATTTTTTAGTAGAGACGGGGTTTCACCGTGTTAGCCAGGATGGTCTCGATCTCCTGACCTCGTGATCCGCCCGTCTCGGCCTCCCAAAGTGCTGGGATTACAGGCTTGAGCCACCGCGCCCGGCCGCCACATCTTGTTTACCAACAGTAAGGAGACATCTCTTTTCGTGTGCATGCTTATATTACTCTTGCTACTCTCTCACTGATCAAAGAAAGTTACTTATCAAGTCCAGAGTCAGTGTGGGAAGGTTCTCCCTAAAGATACAGCTAGAGGGCAGCATGAATAAATTGGAGGTCGTTACTGCAACAATGTATCACAGAAATATGAGCCCTTTTATTCTATTTTAAATGCCAGCAAATAAACATAAACATTTGAAAAACTGACACTGGTTCTCACAGAGAGAATCTTCTATTATGGATTGTTTTCAGTAGATGATTTTGATAACTGCTGGCTGATTGAAATAAGTTCAGTACTTATGGAAGGTGATAAATTAACCAAACGTATCACAAAATTGCTTGCTCAAGTAAGATGAAAATACTGTGCATGGAAGCCAATTTTTATGAAGTGATCGTTAAGATTTTAAAAATAAAGAGTATAATGAAAGAATAGATAATGGAGAATCTTGTAATCTAAGTGAAAACTTTGAATTATTTGAGAAAAATTACCAAAGTAGTCACTGAAAATATTAGGTTTAAAAAGTTTATCATTGATTTAAAAATATACAATGATGAATTCAGGATTTGGGGGATTTTGGCTACTGGATGAAAATGATTTGAGAAATTGCCATTAGCTAATACATTCCTTGTGGACAGGGTCTGTGTGTGTTTTGTTTAACATTGTATCCCCTTGAACCTCCTATGTTTAGAAGACAGCCTAACACAAATAAAGCACTAACTATTTTATGTTTTAATTAACTTAATTGATTAATCTTTTATGTTACATTTTTTCATGTCAGGTTCATTCACTAAGTTTAGTGAGAAATTCAGGATCAGTCTAAAATGAACTCTTTCTTCCTCTGCATGACATTATATGTGTCACAAGAAAATGAGTATTGGGTATAGTTCTTAGCCTATGGCAGTCACCAATTACAAAACACTCCTAATCACCAGCTCTTCACGCAGTATCAGGCAACATTTCTCAAGGCAGGCAACTGTGATGCTCCGTAGGAACCCTCTTCTCTGGCTACGGGCTCTGTCATAGGGACCACTGATTAGTTTGCAAGGCAAGAAGCTTGGTATGGAAAGGCCCTCATACCCTCACGAAGATGTTATGCATAAGGAGGAAGCAGCTTTCCATGTTGTGAAAAACGTCACTAAGTACAGTAGCCTAGAATGGCTTGAGAAAGTTCACTTTTCTTGCCTTTGGTTTTGGAATCACTTTTTCTTTTCTTTGCAAAACATCAAACTATAGGCTTGTCTTTACAGGGCTTCTAAGATATGAGTAAGTTGTGAGTCTTCTTCTCACACCTTTGAATCAGTTCCTTCTGAACACAGGCATGATCATGCCCACTTTACAAAGGAACAATGGAAGAAAAACATTTTCTTTTAAGATTAACAATTTACTCTGGGTTAATACGTTGAGAAAAAAAAAAACAAGATTAGAGTCTAGATCTTAATTTTATTACAGTGTTTCCTCTTCCGGCTTGTTCTGCTTCTTCAATTCAGGTGGATAATGTACTGTAGAAATAAAATAAGTGCTGATGTCAAAGGAAATATACTAATCCCTGGGTATTTTTTTAAAATTAGTATATTTATATAAAGAAGCAGATTTTGCCTAATATGGAAACTATGTTGCTATGTAAGTCCCAAGAACATATATGTTCATTGATGAGGGACAAATCCCCTATATTAGCATCATTTGGCTTCTGTTTTTCTTTCTGTCTCCTGAGCACTATCTATATTAAGAATGGACATATCACCATGAATAATACAGACAAAGTCCCTTTCTCCATGGAGCCTACAATCTCATGAGGAGAACTGCCATAAAGAATAAAGGAGGTGGATGGATCACCTGAGGTAAGGAGTTCCAGATCAGCCTGGTCAATATGGTGAAACCCCGTCTCTACTAAAAATACAAAAATTAGCCAAGTGTGGTAGCGTGCACCTGTAATCCCAGTTACTTGGGAGGCTGAGGCAGGAGAATCACTTGAACCTGGGAGGCAGAGGTTGCAGTGAGCCTAGATTGCGCCATTGTGCTCCAGCCTGGGTGACAGAGCAAGACTCCGTCTCAAAAAAAAAAAAAGAAAAACAAACAAACAACAACAACAACAACAAAAACCAAAAAACAAACAAACAAAAAACAGAGTAAATGAATATATGAAGAGAAAGTTACAAGTTTTGATGACCAATGTGGTAGATACTGGAGTGCAACTTTAGCCAGGAAGGTGGAATTTGGAGATCTCCTGTTGAGGTAATATCTGAGCTCACAACTGCAAAAAGAGAAAGATCCAGATAGGTGGTAAGGAGATAAAAGCATTTCAGACAAAGGGAACAGCAAGTGTAAAGTCTCTGAGGTGAGAATGGGCTTTCTACAATTGAGAGACAGAAAGGAAGTCAGCCTGGCCAGACTTTTTAAGTAAAGACGAAGCCCCTAAAATATAGATTTAATATGTTAAGAAGAGCCAGGTCATGAGATCTTACAATGAAAATCAGAAATTTTGATTTTATTTTAAGTGTAATGGCAATTTATTATGTTTTAATTATAATGCCTTTTAAAAAAAGTATTATTATATCATAGTAGGTAATGAATGGAATGTTGTAAGTAAAGGATGGAAGCAGGGAGTCAGACCAGGAGATGATGTTGACTTACGCTAGGGTAACAGTAGTAGAGATGGAGGGAATGAAACAAGGCAAAATATACCTTGTGGTTGGAGCTAATAGCACTTCCTGATATAGTCAATGTATATTATAACAATAGAGGAATTAAGCATTGTCCATAATTCTGAATATGGGCACTCAATTGCAGAGGAATGATGTTTATTAACACAGGAAACTAGAAGATACCAGGAATGAGAGATGGAAAAGGGCTAAGTGTTCAGTTTTGTCTTTATATGCTCTGTATTGCCTGTTGGGCAGCCAAGTAGAATGTTTCAATGGGCAGTTACATATTGGATATGGAGGACCAGGAGCTTGTTTGAACTACAGTCATGCGTGTCAAGGCTTATTACTATGATATTATTATCACCTAATATATAAGCAACTAGAAAGTAAAGACAAAGTGCCACATATTTCCATTCTTTTCACAATGCATAGGACATTTTTTACAGTGTACTAATGGTGATGGTGGTTTTGCTGCTGCTACTGCTGCTGCTAATGATGATAATGGTGATGGTAAAGATGATAATGATGATGATCACAATGAGTCAGCAAAGGTCTTGAAGAAATAGGAAACACATTTGTGATCTCAGGCAGAAAGTTTGTTGCTGCCTGTGGCATGATAGGTTCTATTGTCTATGGGGAGACATGCAGGGGTCAGGTACAGCTGGATCCACCTGAGAATGTTCATCAGGAGAGCTTACTATTGCTTCCCCTTTTTATGGAAACTTTGAATAGGTGCTAGTGACATTTATCTGAGCTTATGTAAGTGAGAGACTGTTGTTGTACTGAAAGTGACTTTGTTATCTATCAGATACACTCATCTTGCAGCTTGATTCCAACTGCCCAGGGAAGTCATAAACCAGTATTCATAGTAATTGTATGCTCTGCGGCAAAAGGAATATGCAGTGACCTGCTGGTGAAAAACAAAGCCATTGAACCAAGACAGCTTAGATCCAGGTGACTAAAGAAAGGCTAATGTCTTTAAAAACAAACAAACAAACAAACAAACAAAAACCAGTTATGTGTTTCTCTCCACATGAAAATAGCAGATATTTATGGACACTATTTGGTACCTACTATGTGCTAAGAAAGTTGTAAATACTTTCCATATAGTGACCCAGTTGATCCTGTTACCACGATATAAGAGAAATCCTATCATCATCACAATTGTACAAGTTAGGAATACTTGAACTCTGAAAAGATAAACAAAACTTGCCCAAAGTCACCCGAGTAGTCAAGGAAATAGCTGAGATTTGAGCTGTATCTGCTTGATGCTAAACACTTTGAATAAAATCACTATGGGGGAAAGGTTTTTTTATTTCACAGGGAGTAGGTAAGAAGAGATTATAACTGCAAAGTGAGGGGACAAAATCAGCAGAAGACATTCTGCATGAGGGAATTTTCTGTACTTAGCTCACTCCTAACATTGTTTGGCTGCATCCTTCAGTTTATGTTTCTGTAAGTTCTATGCCCCAAATCCTCCGGGTGAAGCCCTGAACTTGATCCTTTTATCACTAGATCATAATATCTATCCTTTATACTTTACAGCTCAAAGGAGTTTTCGAGCTATAAACACTGTTCATTCTGAGCATTGTCTTCCTGCTTTTTGAGAACACTACAGATGCACTAGAAGCATGTTCTACCTCAGGAAGGAGGGAGATTTATCATTTCAAAATCTAATAATGAACACATTTTGAGACAATCACAACTTTCATCTTAATGCTATGTCGATTTAGTACTCAAAATAGGAAAGAACTAATATAGCCCTGAATAGTAACTATTATACATAATGATAAGTAATTTTTTCACTACTCACTCACCACTCTGCTAGGATACTTGGTGTTAGCTTTTGGCCTTTGCAATCAGAATCCTATATTGAGTGAAGAAACAGGAAATTGCCAGAGTGGTGCAAAGTTTCCCAAAGCACAAACATTTATTCCAGGGCAGAGGATGGGGTAAACCATTAAATTTTCCTTCCACTCATGAGTCAAAAATAATTTGAAACAGAGGGTCCACAAATGGAATCAGCTAGAAGCCCAGGCAGCTACTTGCCATGTTGGTGGTTGGTGGGGAAAGTGACAGAGTAAAAAGCCTTAGGAAAGAATGAAAGAAAAAATGTAAAGCCTATGCAAATACATAGATAACTTCTCAAACATTCTCTTGTATTTTATGCATGAGCTCAGTGCAGTGAATAGATTAGCACATTTAGTTTTCAATTCATTGGCAGAGTTTTGTTATGAAAGTCAAGTAATACAGATGGTATGAAATTATTCATGCTGCATAAGAAAACCACTATGAAGACACTATTAAGATATGATTGTCAATTAGTAATCATGATTGTTTCTGGAAAAAAAAAAAATCTTGGTAAAAATTAAATCTCCAGCGAGTCTGGATACTTAATACTGTGTTAAGCTAAGGTAAGGTTAAGATGTCAATGTCATTAACTGTGAGATCAGATAACCTAGACCGTCACTTTATCCTTTAAAATCTGCCAATTTAAACTATTGCTGTTATCATTAGTGTCATTAATGTTCTTTTATAATGTACTCAACTCTTATCTAGCCTTACAGTAAACATGGATATTACTCCTTTTTGAAAAAACTTACATTTTTCTACTTTATTAAAACTCTCATTTAATTGTATTTGTTTTTAGGGAAATTTGCAAATACATAATGCATCACTTTGCAGTTGGTTAACAACCAATACATAGCGTAACAATACATTTCATTAGTAATGGTAATAACTTGATGACAGGTCAATATGCAGTGAATACTATGAAACATGCTTCTTATGGATTATCTGTAACTTTTCACAATAATTTTACCAAAGTGTTGTGAACTATATTGAAAGTTGTCTCCAAAATTCATAAATTGAAGCTGTAATCCACAATTTGACTGTATTTAATGACAAGGTCTTTATGAAGATAACTAATGTTAAATTAGATTTTTAAGATAAGGTCTTAATCTAATAAGATTTGTATGCTTAACAGATGAGAGAGACAAACATGATTACACATGGACAGAGAAAAAAAAAAAATGTGTTGTTCTAATATGGCAGCCCTAGCAGGTTAATACACAAGGTAAGTATCAGTGTGCCCATTTGAAAGAAAAGGAAATTGTCCTATCAAAGTTCAGACTAGAATGTGCCACAAGAGTGTCTGCTGTTGGAATTAACACAGGCTTGATTAACCTAAGGCCCTTCCATTTTCACAGTCTAGCTTAACCCACTTCATCTACAAATGACCTTTAAAAGCTGAAAGCTATTTTAATTCAATTCCAACTATTCGTGAGGTATATAGAATTTGAGGTAAGAAATTAAATATATGCACTTTTTGTTGTTATTGTCATTTTTATAATACCATAGTATCTAATTCTACTTTTACTGGTTCTCCCAAGACAGGGAAGTTCAGGATTCTTGAGTGTTTTGAAACTACTTTGATTTTTTAATTTATATATTCAATGTATAATAGTTTTTAATAAATTACTATGTCTCAGGCAGTTTTCGATTTAAGTTATGGATACAACAAATAAGACTCAAGCCTTCACTAGAGAATTCCAAGGTGTCATAGACCTATTGGAACAAATAGTTTTTAAAACAATATTCTCTGGCATTATTTCTAATATTACAAATTTCAATCAACAAACTGTTACTAGCCTGTCATGCAATTAGTACAAAATTTGAGAGGAAGCATTTAGAAATTTCTAGAATGATTTCAGTGTAAAATCCAAGCACATGTACATTATCTCTTCTCTCTGTCTCTCTCTCTGTCTCTCTGTACTCTACCAAAAAAAAAAAAAAAAAAAAAAAAAAAAAGGAAAATTGGGAATTAAAGAAGAAAACAAATAAATAAAAAAATAGTTTCTACTTCAATTAGGTTAAGAAGCACTGCTCTATATGATATCTTAATTTACTTCAACTTGAGAAGATAAGATAAGATAGCAAAAAAATTCAACTGGTATCTGTTTACTGGCAATTTTGCAAATGTTACTGTGTTTACTATCACTTACTCAAAAGTAAATAAAATTAATAGCATACTTGGAGTCAGCTATTAAGTACCTTATGTTTGAAAGTAAGAAATTTAAAAGATTCCATGGTAACTCCATACAGATTAAATCCTTTCCTTTCCTGTGTTAGGTACCTTTTATCTCAACCAGTAAAACAAAAATTGAACTTAGATAAAATGCTATGGTCTGAATGTTTGTGTCTCCACAAAATTCTTACGTGGAAACCCTATTCTCAATGTGGTAGTATTGAGATTTAAGCTTTTGGGGGATAATTAGGTCATAAGAGGTCCACCCTTGTGAATGAGATTAATGTCCTCGTAAAAGAATCCCAAGGGAGCTTGTTTGCCCCTTCTGTCATATGAGGACACAAAGGCGTCATCTATGAGGGACAGGCTCTCACCAGACAATTTGCTGGTCTTGAATTTCTCAGACTCCAAAACTGTGAACAATAAATTTCTGTTGTTTATAAATTATCCAGTCCAATATAGTTTGTTATAGCAGCCAGCACTAAGATAGACTGTAATCAGACACATGCTCCTCTGACTTAGTCTTATAAGGATGCAATGTAATTGTCCCAGAACCTCTACTCCTGATATAATAGTTTGGCAGTGAGATGGAACAGTCAGGAACTGATTTTGGTTTGAAAGCTGGAACCAGGTAGAAGCTGGGAGAGAAATTTCTCAAAGTTAATTTCTTCAGGTTATGCCCAGGCTATTCTTTTCTGGCTTTCTCAAGTAAGTTGGAAATTCAGGTGCCTACCCCTGGACCAGGAGAATTCAGTGACATTGGATCAGCCATCAGTTGTGTGCCTCCTGAAGTAAAGAATATTTGCATTATAAGAAGATCCTGTTTGGAATCAGCATAAACAAGGACTTAGCAAACATGCTGATTATTATTATTTTGACAGTATCTTTTTTTGAATTTTAAGTGGTTTGGTTGAAAATATTCAAAACGAAAAATTGCAAGTGGGATTGGAACAGTTTAGATAAACTTGCCTACAAGATAGTTGGTAACCAATGCAGCTGGGCAATGTAAATTTAAAGGCAGTCATAAATTGTATTGGTGTCATAGAGAAAGAAGAAACTTATCTTTGTATGTCCCTAAGTAGCACAAAGTTCAAAAAATTTGACATCATATTTTAGATAAGTTTACAGAAAAGTTAACATTATGTATATATTTAAGAATCATTGCCACAAATACTCAATTATGAATATATTTTTTATCTTTCCTCAAATTTTAAGAAAAGTTATGCTTGAACATAAAGTGCTCCTGCTAGGCAAAGATTCTATTCAGCCTACTCAAATCTAGACAGGCATTCAGATTTTGTCAGTTATATTAAAAAACTCTAATACCACCTTTTCATGATGCAATCAATTCTCTTCTTCTTTTGCCTTGTCTTTTCACAAAGGAGGACCCATTTTGCTTTTCTTTTGTCTCATTCAAGTCTAGACAGAGTGTAATAGCAAGCTTTTGAGGAAGACCATGACATTTTTAAAGTATATATGAATAATTTATTCAAGCAAAACATCATTCATTATTACATTCTTTTTATGATTAATTGAAAAATATATTACAAATTTTATCTCAGTATGACTCAAATATTCGAATAACTGGATGCCTTTGTGCTATGGTTTGAATGTGGCCCCCAAAAATTCAAGTTTGAGAAACAATCTGCAATGTAAGAGGGTTCGGAGGTGGGGCCTAATTAGCAATGATTGGGTCATGAAGGTGGAGCCCTCAAGAATAGATTAGTGTTGTTATTTTTAGAGTGGATTACCTATCACAAGATTGGGTTTGTTATAAGAGCAAGTTCACCCTTTCCGGCTTGCACACTCACTTGCCCTTTCTCCACGTTATGACAGAACAAGAAAGCCCTCCTTCGCCTAGCACCATGCTCCTGAACTTCCTTGCCCCAGGACTGTGAGCTCAATAAATGTCTGTTTAATATAAATTACCCAATCCCAGGCTTTCTGTTATAGCGACAGACATTAAGCTAAGACACTTTGTGTAACATAGAATATAAAGTTTATCAAATTTATAATATTTCAAACTCTAGAAATCACATGCAAATTCATGGAAGTAAGGAATGACTAAAACATTATGGTGTGTCTTGACAAGACATGGAAATTTGACATGCTAAATGTGGTCAATCAACATAGTTCTCCATTTGGAAAGAATTGTGCAGTACTTGAATCAAGTACTGCAAATCAAGATTTGGAATTTATGCTAGGACCCAATTCAGCATCTTGTACCTATTATTTATTACTTTCTGAAACCTGAAACTTGCTTACCCTCCCTGAATCTCAAATTGGGGTTAATCTATCATTTATGAAACTTAAATGATACAAAATGTGAACACATGTATTATAAATTATGAGGCCCCACATAAATGAAAAATGTCTTAAGTTGTCTTGATGTTTACCTCTATTGCCTCTCCATTTAGTAATTGAAACATTTAATTATAGCCTAAAGTGCGAAAATTTTGCATATTTTAGTTTAAAATTATTGACAATATGGACAGTACATGTACTTAAACAGTCAATTGGGCGTTCTTATTTACAATGGTCTCTGAAATAACGGAGGTACCTCCTTCTGCCATTTTTTGTTTGTGAGCCAGAATATATGTATATTCCATGGACTTATCAGGTAACTTCTTGAACATATTCATATTTTAATCCTTGCAACAAATTTTTCTCCTAAAATTATTTTTTCCAGACCCTTCTTTTCAATTGGCGCTGTAGTCAGAGGTAAAGATTCAGGATCCAAAATAACTGAGAGATAAAAAATTTAGATACTTCCACAAATCTAATGAAAGGAAAGATATTTTCAGTAGAATGTCTTTTCTCTCAGCACTTTTGGCATTCATTGGCAGCTAGGGTAATCTAGAAAAGACAAACATCTGTCTGGCTGCTGAGAACTTAGAGGAGTTCATTGCCCTCATTTAGCAAAGGAACTCCACAGAGAGCAATGTGATATATCTCAATCATTTCTAAGAAGTACATTTTGACACCAGATTATATCTGTCAAAGAAACAGTTTCTCCTCTAATATAACACACCGGGAGGCAAGTTTTTGGTTTCTCTCTTCTGCTGAGACTTATCAACTTTCTGATGTCCATGACTTACAACATACATATCTTGAACGATCAATATTTCTAACCATCCCAGACTACTGGAGTCAAGATTAACATTATGGCTTTGAAGACAGTAAGTTATGGTAATGTTTCCTAGATGTGTACATGTGGAATTTAGTGTGAGAGAAATTGTCTATAGACCTACTGGAGGTGACTTATAATAAAATTTATAGACCAGAAAGACATGAAAGGCTCACAGTACTGGAAGTCCTCGCTAGAGAAAATAGGTAAGAGAAAGAAATAAAAGGCATCGAAATAGGAGGAGAGGAAGTCAAACTATTTCTGTTTGCAGATGATATAATTCTATACCTAGGAAACCCCATAGTTTCTGCCCCAGAACTCATAGATCTGATAGAAACTTCAGCAAAATTTCAGGAATCAAAATCACTGTAAAAAATCAGTATCACTTCTATAAACCAACAACATCCAAGCTGAGAGCCAAATCAAGAACACAATCCCATTCACAATCGCCATAAAAATCATAAAATACCTAGTAATACAGCTAACCAGAAAGGTAAAAGATCTTTACTATGAGAATTACAAAACACTGCTCAAATAAATCAGAAATGACACACACAAATGGAAAAACATTTTATGTGCATGGATAGGAAGAAGCAATATTGTTAAAATGGCCATACTTCACAAAACAATTTATAGATTCAATGCTATTCCTCTCAAACAACAATGTCATTCTTTACAGAATTAGAAAAAGACTATTTTAAAATTCATATGGAATCAAAAAAGACCCCAAATAGCGAAGGGAATCTTAGGCGAAATAAACAAAACTGGAGGCATAACATCAGCTGACTTTGACTATACAAGGACACAGTAACCAAAACAGCATAGCAGTGGTACACAAAAAGACACAAATATCAATGAAACCGAATAGAGAACCCCAAAATATTGTCACACAACTACGAGCATCTGATCTTTGACAAAACTGACAAAGACCAGAAATGGCGAAAGGAATCTTCATTCAAGAAATGGTGCTGGGATAACTAGCTAGACATATGGAGAAGATTCAGACTGGACTCACTTCTTACACCATACACAAAAATTAACTCAAAATGTAAGACCTAAAACTGTAGAAACCCTGGAAGGTCACCTTGGAAATACCATACTGTACAAAGGCCCTGGCAAAGAGTCCATGACAAAAACATTAAAAGTGATTGCAACAAGACAAAAACTGACAGTTGGGACTTAATTAAACTGAAGAGCTTCTGCAGAGCAAAAGAAACTATCAAGTAAACAATCAACTTACAGAATAGGATAAAATATTTGCAAGCTATGCATCCGACAAAGGTCTAACCTCCAGAATACATAAGGAACTTAAACAAATTAAGAAGCAAAAAAACCAAACAACCTCATTTAAAACCGGGCAAAGAACATGACATTTTTCAAAAGAAGATATACATGCTGCCAAGTAGCATATGAGAAGATACTCAGTATCACTAATCATTAGAGGAATGCAAATCATAATCGCAATGAGAACCATCTCACACTAGCCAAAATGGCTATTACTAAAAAGTAAAAAATAACAAATGTTGACGAGGTTGTAGAGAAAAGAGAATGCTTATACACTGCTGGTGGGAATGTAAGTTCAGGCATTGTGGAAAGTGGTGTGGTGATTTCTCAAAGAACTTAAAACAGAATTACCATTAGACCCTGTCATCCCATTATTGGGTATATACCCAAAGGAATATAAATCATTCTACCACAAAGACACATGTTCACATACTTATCACAGTACTATTTACAATAGCAAAGACCTGGAATAAACCTAAATGCCCATCAAAGGTGAAATGGTTAAAGAAAATGTGGTACATATACACCATGGAATATTATATAGTCATAAAAAGGTACGAGATCATGTTCTTTGCAGCGACACAAATAAAACTGCAGGCGATTACCCTAAGTGAACTAATACAGGAACAGATAAGCAAATACCACACATTCTCACTTATAAATGGGAACTAAACATTGAGCCCACATGGACACAAAGAAGGAAACAGCGGACACTGGGCTGACTTGAGGGTGTAGGGTAAGTGGAGGGAGAGGATTGAGAAACTATGTGTTGGATCCTATGCTCATTACCTGGGTGATGAAATAATCTGTACATCAAATCCCTGTGACACACAATTGAGCTATATATCAAACCTACACATGTATCCCTGAAACCAAAAGTTTTTTAAAAGACAGATAGTAACAATCGTTGATGACAATCTAGAGAAACTGGAACCTTCATACATTGCTGGTAGGAATGTAAAATTGTGCCACTTCTTTGCAAAAAAATAAATAAATAAATAAATAAATAAAAAAGCCGAACTCAATAACTTTCTTAATTAGTTTTCCAATAATTCTCCTGACTTTACTGTATGGCAATTACATGTCACCAGTTGCTTTAAACAAAAAACCTTGGAATCATCCTTAAATAATCTATTTCAAACCTCACTATCCACATACAATCTTTAAAGTTATAAATGTATCCAGAATCCAACATCTGTGTACTAAAGAAAGACCTTTTCTCTGGTTTATAAGACCATTGGTATATTGGCATCATTGTTACCTGTCTCAACTACTCCGCATTCATCTTCCCCTCACTCATTTAATTTCAGCTGTTGACTTTATTGCCATTGCTTGAACATGCTAAATGCCCCATACCTCAGAATTTTTTTTCCCTGAAAAATCTTCCCCAGGTATCTGCAGAACTAGCACTTTTATTTTTCTTCTGTGTATTTACTCAAATGATATCTCATCAGAAAAAAACTTGTATGACTATACTATAAAAAATACCATTCCTCCTAATATTGGCCTCTTTCCCTTTACCCTGTGTTATTCTTGTACATGAAACTTATAACAGACTGACATATTCAATATGCAAGTACATATGTATTTATTATCTCTTTTCGCACACTAGAATGTAATATCCTCTGACTTGGAGACTATTTTACTAAATGTTTATTGCTATACTGGCATCCAACCAGTACTTATTTTTTGAATGAATGAATGAATATTCGTGGCACTCAAAAAAAGCAGTAAATGAGAGACTATAATAATTGTTTTCAAACGAAAGCAAATCATGTGTTTCTATTTTAAGGATATATTAAGTATAATTTTATTTAATTTTTTAAAAATAGAATTGATTTCACGCTATTATTTTAACCTAACATTGTCCTTCATACTAAGTACTAATTTATATGTTTAGCATTCTCTGTGGTAAAGCTGACTTAACACACATCTGATAACTCACTGTGGGGAGTCTGTAGGACACTAGACTTCTCAAAGCTAATAATATTCTCACTAAATGTTTTTATCTGAGATTAAATTTATAGGCATCATTTCACAACAGGGCAAACTAATAATAACTAGTTTCTTTGGCATTTATGTGAGTTTTTCAGACCTGAAAATTCAGTGGAATTTTTATGATAGTTTATCAAAAATACATAATGTAAACTCTCTTTCACATGTTATTACCTAAGATAAGACAATTACGGCACTCATACTGTTTTCCTCAAAATTCAAATGGAATTGTTTGACCTTAGACATAAGTATGCTAAAACTCCCTCTTTTCTTAAGTTTCTTGAAGATATTGCAGATAAAATTTTGTAATTTGATTATCTGAAGGTTATTTAGTACAGGCTAAGTCAGTAATTCCAATAACATCACGAGATAATGCACTAATCTCTTTTGCAAACTGCATATTGTATACTCTGAGTTGAAGGTCATGCAAACTTATATTCCTTTTGTTATCTCTTTTTATCTCATTCTCTTTTCTAATGATTCCATCTTTAATTCATATTTTGTACATTGGTCAGAGTTCCAGTTCAAATAAAAACAACAAAAGAGAAGAATGCACATTCTTAGAATACTACATATTTGTAGATGGTTCTCTGATCTTGTTTCAGTAACAAGTCAGTTGAGAATGTGTCCATAGATCCCAATGCAAGCAATTATACATGAAATGGAAATAACACCAGGAACCCACTGTAGCATGTAAACTATCTCTGGAAATATGACAAAATACCACTCATTCTAGCTCAGATATACATTTATTTTCAAACCCCATTTCACCAAAATGAATTTTAAGATGTAATTTAGGCATAATACACTAGAATTTTAGATTCAAAGTTATAAGATACTATAAATGGTTCATTTAAATCAGTAATTTTATAAAATAAAAGTGTTCTATGTTCCTACAATTGTTTATACACAGTATTAATGGTAGAATACAGTTTTCTTGACAACATAATCACTTTGTTATTATTGGCACTTCAGCAGTATTAATTATTCCTATACATGAACATAAGTTTTTTTTTTTATTTATTTCAGTCTTTTTCATTTTTTCCATGTATTTCTTATGTTTTCGGTGTACAGATCTTTCACTTCCTCACTTACATTTATTCTTAAGCATTTTATTATTTTTAATGTTATTATCAATGAGATTGTTTTCTTAATTTCTTTTTTGAATAGTTTGTTACAGTATGGAAATGCAACTGATTTTTTTCATATAGACTTTGTATTAGGCAATTTTAATTAATTTTTGTTTATTAACTTTAAGAGTTTTTTCCAACAGTCTGTATGGTTCTCTATAAATAAGATGATGTCATCTGCAAAGAGTCAATTTTACTTCTTATCTGATTCAAAAGACTTTTATTTCTTTTTCTTGCCTAATTACACTGGGTAGGACTTCCGGTAATCTATTGAATAGAAGTAGAAAGTGTGAGCCTCTTAATCTTCTTCCTCATCGTAGATGAAAACCTTTCAGATTTTTATCATTAAGTTTGATGTTGGCTATGGGCTTATTATATGTGGTATATGGCACTTATTATGTTGAGGTACATTGTTTGCATACATAATTTGTTGAAATATTTTGTTATGAAAAGATGTTAAATATTATCAAATACTTTTTCTGCATTAAGATTATCATTTGCTTTTTATTTTTCATCCTGTTAACACGGCGTATCACATTTTTTGATTTGCACATGTTGAACATCCTTGCATCCAAGGGGTACATTTTACTTGATGATGATGTATAATCCTTTTAAAGTGAAGCTGAATTTGATTTGTTTATTTTTTTTGAGTTTTTGCATTTACATTAATTAGGCCTATTGATCTGTTATTTTCTTTTCTTATAGTATCCTTACCTAGTTATGGCATGAGAATACTGCTGACCTTGTAAAAAGAGTTTGGAAGATATTTTTCCCCCAGAGTATGTATGCCCTTGCCTGTGCTCCAGTAACTATATAAACACACACACACACACACACACACATACACACACGCTCCCCACAATAAACAAAACAAAACTATATAGCTGCCCACACACCCCTCAGAAAATTTTGCTTAGCCTAGCCTGTGATCTACCTCTTCCTCATTATCAGTTGTGGGACATTCTGAGTCATTTCCTAACATGCCTATTCTCTGGCATGTGTTCTTTTAGACTTTTCATCATTGAAATGCTTTTGAGATCACATGGAATCTCCAAGTAAGGTAATTGAGAACAGCCCAGTTAGGACTATTCCAGACGTATTTTCAGATCAAACTTCTTAAGTATTCTTTACACAGGCCATTTCCCCAAGAGGTAGAAAAAGTAAACAGAAAACTTTTTGTGTTTCCCAAGAAGGTAAAAATAATCCAGTGGCTTAGTTTGACCTTCAAGGTTCTCCCCAACTGAGTACTATTCTGAATTTCCAATTTTATCTACCTTTAGCACACATTTCATGTTCTGATCATGTTATTTCACAAATGGACATCATATGAAGCTGATGATTATATGTGATTAATTATTATTATAAAAATAAGCTGCCATTCATACAAAAATAATTACCTCTTCTTTGTGGAGTCCTTCTTGGCAGTCTTACAATACCCTGCACATATGTTAATTTATGTTAATGACATTTAAAATGCCATTTTTAGCTTTTATAAAAAAGGAATTGTTTTGTTCACTTTAAAATTCTAATTCCTATGTGTAATTATGCCAGGTCTTATATAAAGTAGCACTGAACGATGCTACATCATTGGATGCTGTCTATAGGACCTGGTATAATAATTAAAGTATAATAACAAATTTTTTGCTTTATGATTGTAAATACCTGTTCTATATGTGGATATTTCTTCAATTGAGAAAGATGAACATACTTCGGGTGAGAAAGCTTGCCACTTGAATAAAGTTCATGGCAACATAACAATCTCAAAGTAATTTTAGTGAAAGCAATAACATTTGCAACTATAAAGAGGCTCAGCCGTAATCTTCAATATTCTTGCATTTAATTTCAGGAGTTCTTCTACATTCAACACTGTTGTCTCAGAACCTATATTCTCTATAAATAATAATAAAAAACTTTGAAGGACTTAAATTATTCTTTCTACAATGAAAAATACATTTTGTAATGCAAATATGTGGAAAGTATTTTAGCATTTTAAGTTCACAGTTACCTTTGGAGACTTCTGCTATCTCAGTCCCCACTGCAACACCCAGAGAAAATGTCTCTTCATCATTTTGACAATAGGAATGATTTTTGTAAATACTGTTTGAATGTATTTCACAGGTCAGCAGTCTCATTCTAATATAGATCTACATCTTAGATTAGATCATAATTTGTTTTCTGCTTTACCTTCACCCTGATGTGCTATTTCATATAATTAAAGAGTAAATCAATAGAATTCTTGTGGGTGGGATTCTGCAAAGAAAACAACCTCTGTTCTGCTTAATTATAAACTCATTAAAATAAGAACATGACATTTCCAAAACACTGATTTGTTCTTAGAAATCAAATTCCACTGAAACCTAAGTGTGGGACTGACTGTCCTGAAAACAATCTTGATTTGTGATGACAAATCTTGGTTTGTGATGACAAACAAAGTCATCACTAATTTTACTGCACTTAAAGAGTCTACCGATTTTGTCCACCAAATGAATAGGTACAACAGGTCACAGATAAGTAATCTGCCACATGATAGGTGGAATTACCAAGTAGTCCAGAACTCTATAAAAATAAAGAAAAAAATGAAACATTTTCAGAGCAAAGTTATTTTCTGACACATGATTTCAAAATAGCACATGATTATAATTCCAAAGGGGAACACTAGGCTACATTTTATATTAAAAATATGAGTGCATGTCGGAGGGTCCCATTCACATACAAATAGATAATTCATAATTTAACTACGTATATGCAATACACTTTAATTTGCTTCTATTTGCTTTTCTCTGGCTTCTCTTTAATTGGTTAGCATTTTATTTTTTGGAGAGGAGAACCACGGTACAGTGAGGCAGGGTGACTGGACAAAGATCAAATAGGTAGTATATCGCAGAATAAAGAAATTTAAGCACTGCCCTTCAAAATTATTTTTGATTTTAATTGACAAATAATAATTCTATATATTTATGGGGCAAAATGTGATGTGTTGATATATGTATACATTGTGGAATGATGGAATGTAGCTAATTAACATATTATCTCCTCATATGTTTATCATTCATTTTTGGTGAGAACATTTAAAACCTATTAACAATTTTCAAATATGTAATACATTATTATTAACTATAGGCACTACGCTGTGCAGTAGATCACTATAACTCATTTCTCCTGTCTAAAGGAAACTTCGTATCCTTTGATTAACATCTCCCCTTTCCCTGTTCATGTCTCCCAGCCCCTGCCTCTAGTAACCACCATTCTGCTCTCTGCTTCTATGATTTCTGCCTTTTTTAGATTCCTCATTATAAGTGAGCTCATACAATACTTGTCTTTCTGTTCCTGGTTTGTTTCATTTAGTGTAATGTTATCTAGATCTGTCTATGTTGCTGCAAATGACAATAATTTCTTCTTTGTTAAGGCTAAATAGCATTTATTTGTGTTATAACCCACATTTGCATTATCCATTCGTCTGTTGATATGTTGATAATCAACTTAGGTTGACTTCATATCTTGGCTGTTGTGAATAGTGCTGCGATGAACATGGAAGTGTAGTTGTCCTGTCAATATACTGATTTCTATTTCTTTGAATATAGAAGTTCACTGGGATTGTTGAATCATATTCAAAACTGCTGCTGTTGTTTCTGGAAAACAGATCATCCAGTGTCTCCAGACATTTGGACACATGGGGCATCTTTTCACGGAACATATTACTCGCCATGTTTGTGACTTTCCTGGTTCCATCATAACAAGAGAGTTTTCAAAGGGCTCACTCTCCTGGAACCCTCATTGGGATTTCAATGGTCAATCTGTACTGGTAACTTTACTTACCATTGTGCATTTTCATTTGCCGGAAATGTATTCTAGATATAAGCTAAAATATAGCATATTTAAAAGTAATATCTACATATCAATAAACGTTATGAAAATGCAAAAACAAAATAAAACTAAAAGTAGATCCATAAATCCTATTATTCTTCCTCTTAATGCATTTTTGTTGACTGATCTCTTCCATATTTTGGGCACTGAAGATTTCAAAAAGGATTCCAATATAGTGCTATTTTTTTATGACACGATGACTCTGGGTTTTAGTACTTGGCAGATATTGAAAATATGTGGAATTTTACTATTTTGGTAATGATCTTTTGAATTGATTTATTTGAGAAATAATGAAATATTGCTAACTTCTCGGCTTCCCTACCATACTAAAAAGTCAATGTTTTAAAAAGAGCAATGGATGAAACAATAGGCCCTAAATTCACATTTCACATCATCATCAGTGTATGACAGCCTTTCTATGGCACTTGGGTGAAAACCTGTCTTAGAAGTTATTATTCTCCCACACAACTAGTCTTCCATTCATTAAGTCTATCTTATCCTCGGGAAATAATAAAAAGAAGCATCCCCAAATAAGTAGAAAGCGTTCTTGGCTCACAAATGCAATTGGATGAGATACTTATGATCCAGTACATAAGGGTCAGAGACTTTAGTGGAAATTGAAATTGCCTTGTAATCCTCTCCAAATGAATAGGTATAGTAGGTCACAGATTACTTAACTGAAAATTAAAGAAAATTGGAAGAAATGATCTCTGTAGAATTACACAGCTAAAAGCTGAACCACTCCAGCCTGAAAAAAAATTGCCTTTGAAATATACCTCTCCCAAGGGTCAATAGTCTAAATAAAGAAATGTATATTTGCTCCTTATCATAGGTCTTGGTAGCCAATAAACTGTCAGCTGAAGGGGAGCATATTTAAGAAAGCATACTTCCTGATGCCTTATTTATATTAGAAGTAGAGACAGGTCATCGGTGTGGGAAATCATTACTTTTGAGTTGTTATGTCATCCAAAATGTTTTTTGTATAAGTTATATTCCACATATTTGTGGTTGTTAGAAAACATTCATCAGAAATACATCACTGTAATACATATATAAATATATATCAAATAGGTGTAACTATATATATTAAGATTTTTTGAATTTATATAAATATATTTTTATAATTATAAGGGATCTAGAGAAAGGAACAAAGCAGCTGCAGAAATCTAAAAGGGACTTCTGATGAAAGCCTAGTACACTTAGATGTATGCACGTACATAGCACGTTTTGGTACATAAGTTTAGGCATATGCAATAACATATAATTCTCTCACCCTTTGAATTTAGATATCACATATTCTATTATAGTTGCACAATATAAGTCTGTTTAATTAAGAAAGATGTTACTGGCCGGGCACGGTGGCTCAAGATTGTAATACCAGCACTCTGGGAGGCCCTGGTGGGCAGATCACGAGGTCAGGAGATGGAGACCAGCCTGGCTAACACAGTGAAACCAAGTCTCTACTAAAAATACAAAAAATTAGCTGGGCATGGTGCCATGCACCTGTAGTTCCAGCTACTTGGGAGGCTGAGGCAGGAGAATCGCTTGAACCTGGGAGGCCGAGGTTGCAGTGAGTCGAGATGGCACCACTGCACTCCAGCCTGAGTGACATAGTGAGACTCCATCTCAAAAAAAGAAAAAAGAAGGTTTTATTATTTCTATATAGCTATAATTGTTAGCTCAGAAAACTGTAACTTTCAAAATGATGGACTAAAGAGTAATCTAAATGATATATTACTCTGTATATGAAAGTATTGCATTAGAGAAGGTAATACTATGTTTGTACGTAATAAAGTGAAACCAAGGGGCGCCCTGAGAGAGCCCATAGAAGAAAGAATTGGGTAATCCATGATTCACTTATGAATTGAGCAGAGTTTTCTCTCAAGAGGCAATACATAATGTCAAAAGTGTGTTTTCATTTAAGGCGCAGAGGTATACTTCCAAGATTCACGTGGAGTTTTGATGTTTAAATAGAAAAAGCAGTTCCATACATCACTTAGTATCCTTCATTCTGGATTAAATTTCCTGAGAGTCTTCTGGTTATAATATTCGCTTCATTGCTAGTGAGTTCAAAGTATTTTATGTGAAAACATTTTGCTAAACACTCTTTATCATAATTCATCTTTGAACTCAACTATTTAGTCAATATACTTAAAAAGAAGATAAATTTTGTCAATATTGATTTTGATAATTTTGTATCTTACCTTTCTAAATGTACAAATAGGGTGAATTTATATTTGTAAAATGCCTAGCACAATTTCTAGCATATAAAGTAGAAGAGTTTAAAAAGTTTAGGGGATACATGTGTGTGTGGGGGAGTACATATAGTTAATATAGTGAGAACATATCTTGGGATGAAAGAACTTGCGTGATGGTTAGTTATAAACATATTCCCAGGACTTTTATTTGGGCAGATGAGACATAAGGAAGGCTTATTGAATAATATGTTAATTTTATTCCTTCTGTCTACTTTAATCATCTTCTATAGGGGACTCTAATTTGCCTAGCCTGTAGCAAGTGCTTCTCCAGGCTGATATACTAATCATTCTTGGTAACAGGAAGGTCTTAGTGTCATTTGTGAACCCCCTTGACTCTTGTCTTCAAAATTTCTCAGAATCATGAAGGGGACATGGTATATGTATGAGGGAGGGGTAGGGACACTGATGCAATTCAAGGATGAACCATTGGGAGCAAGTTTTTCAGAATCTTTTCTGTCCCAAAACTGTTTACTTCTATTTTGGGATCATGTATCACCCTCATTCTGATTTTTTTTTTTTTTTTTTAGTTTCATATGTATCTCATATTAGGCTATAACTCATTCTCTACCTGTCCTCCAGGTAAATGATGTTTGCATTTATTTCTCTCTGTTTGGAGAATATATATAAATATAGTGACTTACAGGTATATTTCCAGCAAAACATACTTCACAGCCCATACTTCTCAACTCTGTGAGGATTCCCCTGATTAAGCAATTTGCTATTTTCTAAACAAATCTTTTTTAAAAAACTTTTTTAAATTATACTTTAAGTTTTGGGATACATGTGTAGAACATGCAGTTTTGTTACACAGGTATACACATGCCATGGTGGTTTGCTGCACCCATCAACTTATCATTTACATTAGGTATTTCTCCTAATGCTATCCCTCCCCTAGCCCACCACCCCCCGACAGGCCCTGGTGTGTGATATTCCCCTCCCTGTGTCCATGTGTTCTCATTGGTTATATGCAAATCTTAACTTTAATAATGTTCTTGCCAAAACTACCAGTGTCAAAATTTCAAGACATTCTACAAGAATCAGCTTCTTTTTTCTATTGTAACTGCCAGGCCTCCTTAAATCATAGTATGTGTGCATCTTCTAAAAGCTTTAATACTGCTTAATGAAAACACAAATGATTAACTATAGGGACATTCTTATATAAGGTTAACACTGTGCATACTGATTAAGATAGAGAATTCAGATAGCTGTTCTTTTGGTCATTTTTCTACCCTGAGTCCATCAGGATACTCTAGCAGAGTATAATGTATTTAACAAATATTGAATAAGAATATAGATTTTCATCACACGCAAAGAGACTTCACAATAATTATGTCAGCATGAATAACAGAAATATGAACAATTAATACATGAGATTTATAAGTGAAATGTCAGACATTTTGTTTTGTTTTTTAAGAGACGGTATCTTCCGGGGGCCAGGCGCAGTGGCTCACGCCTATAATCCCAGTACTTTGGGAGGCCGAGGTGGGTGGATCACAAGGTCAGGAGATCGAGACCATCCTGGCTAACATAGTGAAATCCCATCTCTACTAAAAAGTACAAAAAAATTAACCAGGCATGGTGGTGGGCACCTGTAGTCCCAGCTACTTGGGAGGCTGAGGCAGGAGAACGGCGTTAACTTGGAGGCGGAGCTTGCAGTGAGCCGAGATCACGCCACTGCACTCCAGCCTAAGTAACAGAGGGAGATTCCGTCTCAAAAAAAAAAAAAAAAAAAAGACAGTATCTTCCTATATTGCCCAGGCTGTAGTACAGTAGCTATTCACAGGTGCAATCATAGCTTACTGCAGCCTTAAACTCCTGGGCTAAAGTGATCCTCCTGCCTCAATCTCCCAAGTAGCTGGTACTACAGATGCACCACCAGATATGTTTTGAGCTCTTTTCTCCCTTCTTGGAGTGAACATGATGTAATACTTTTAAAATACAGATTATTATTAAAAATAATATATACTGAGGACAGAGCTATATTTTCTCTAGCCATTTCTTTGGTGTCCTTTGAATCAGAGATCCAATTATCATCATTTGGGGAAAGATTCTGACTATTAACTTAATATAATACTTTTTTTTGCAGCCTGCAGTGATACATGGAGAAAATGTAACTATAGCCTTATTTAGTGTTAAATTGTCTACTTCATGTAATAAGTAAATGTTGAAAATGAAGAAAGAATGTTCTATACAATTTCTCTCAAATGACCCAGACTGAATGTCCAGTAATTGGTCCCAGGTCCTGATTTCTGGTCAATTACTTAAATTTCAGACCACATTGTATCCATTAAGTGTACCTACTCTTTGTTGGAATTGTGTTCATTTAATATAGAGCTTCCTATTTATATAATGCCTATCTCCAAGGAATTTAATGCAAATTTAAAGATTATCTCAGTAATCCTTATGAATGATTATGCCTTATAGTGATGGAAACTGAGGCAGAAATAATTTTAGTGGTTTTCATAAAGTCCTACCATATGCTATCTGTGACAATCTGCCATGTAGAAGGAATTGTCACCTCATACACATTTAGCACTGGTAGGCACCATACTAAAAAGTTTCCATGGAGGCTGCCCCAAACTTTTAAATTTTGCAGCTCATTAGTGCAGAAAGATGCTTCAATTTTTTGCTACTGCATGTATATCTGACAGGAAAAAAAAAATCTTTTCTGCAACCACTAAAGCAGAAGTGAAGAGAAAATAGAGAGTGCTCAAGATCCTCACTAGCACAATTAGGGCAATCTTTTTTCCTCATTAATAATCCATCATATTACATTGTGAAGCAAGTGTCCCAACATAGGTCTAGTTGCTTAATATCTCAGACAATAACCTATCATACCAGCAAGGAGGTTTAGAATCCAGATCTGGTAGTAAGGCTTCTTAGAATCCTATTAATGGGTTTCCAATTTGCAATATATTCAATGTATTCAACAACATAAAGGCTTCAATCTTCAATAGGAAGCGGTAGAGTTGACAGTCACAGCCTCCTATTACCATGTGTGTCTCTGAGTCCATTTTTTCCTATGTATGAAATAAAAATAAAAAACACAGAGTCTCAGATCTCAATGAGTTTTAACAATCATTCTGAAAGGAGAAATTTAGGCATTTATAGTGAAATGTGTTCCTGTAAAGACACCTTATTTTTAAAGAAAGAGAGAGAGAAAGAGAGAGAGAAAGAGAAAGAGTGACATGAGGCACCAAAGAAAATGTTACTATCAGAGCACCTGTAGGAATCATATCAAATTTGAAATAACTATATAGTAATAATTAAAATGATTGTTAAATTATAGTAAAGAAGTAGATGTAGGAAAATAGAATGTAAATTCCATTTGCTGTTCCATAATAGAGTATGGTTACCAAATACCCGCTTTATGATGCCAAAGTGTCATTTTGAAAAAGCCATTGCTGAGGATTACTTTAGCGCCTAATGGTTTTTTTTTTTTAAATCACTTTTTTGTTAATGGCCTAAATTTTAACTAAGTCACTAATGCAATAATAGAATGACATTCATAATTATTATTTTTTTTAGAAAATAACCAATACTAGCACATTCTATATATTGAATGCCCCTAAAGTTGTTAGGTATTCTGAATATGTTTAATAGCTAGATAGACAAATAGATGTAATGCTATGGTTAGCATGATTTAATAGAATAAGGTGAATCAAATAAAAATGTCCTTGCAACATGCGTTTATCACACTCTTTACAGGAGATAATAAAAACCACTAACAATCTATTCAGGAGAAAGTAAAGTAAGTATTGTGGTATACACAAAGAGAGACATAACACAGGCTGATTTTGGCTCCCT
The DNA here is from genome assembly GCF_043159975.1 of Macaca nemestrina. Taxonomy (NCBI): domain Eukaryota; kingdom Metazoa; phylum Chordata; class Mammalia; order Primates; family Cercopithecidae; genus Macaca; species Macaca nemestrina. Next base: position 169,046,670 of record NC_092127.1, read on the forward strand.
GTGATGAAATGTGAATGTCTTTGAGAGGTGTAAAATAATACAAGCAGAAATGATAGATTGAGAATTTCTGCTTGGAGCAATGCATGGAACGTATTATCCAAATCACCCTCTGTGAAAGTATATATGGTTCGCTGTGTAAAAGCAAAAGGAGAAAATCAATATATAGTTAGAGAATATAGTGTTAATACTTCAGTTGTTTCTTTTCTTCAGGCTTACTTTTTCAAATATGCTTTTACATGATAAATTGTAATTAAATCTGTATTAATGTTCTTGAGATTTTAACATTGTACTTTTTCTCAAGTACAGAATTAGTGTAATGCAATATAGCATGGTTTTCTAGGTAATTCCTAACTCAGATACAGTGGGAGCACTTAGTAAATTTGAAATTTCAGGCTGCAATTCCAGAACTGCTAAGTAGAATTTTCAAAGGTAATCACACTATATTGCTCAGGAAATTCTGATGCCTACCTCAATATGTGTTTCTTTTTACTACTTTGACAAACTGCCACAAATGTAATAGTTTAAACAACACAAATCTATCTCTTACAGATCTGGAAGTTAGAGTCTGAAAATGTGTCTCACTGAGCTAATGTCAAGGAATCAGCTGAGCTGTTCCCATATGGAAGTTCTAGGGAGAATTCATTTCCTTATCTTCTGCAACTACAAAAGGCTGCCTGAAATCCTTAGATCTCAACCCCTTCCTCTATCTTTGAATCCAGTAAGGTAGTATCTTCAAATCTCTCACTCTTTCTGCTTTCGTTGTCACTTTATGTGTGTATGTGTGCTTCATTCTGAACTTTTGCCTTCCTCTTTTAAGGAACATTGTTCATTGTAATTACATTGAGTTTACTTAGGTTAATATTTCTGTCTCAAGATCATTGACTTAATTACATCTGCAAAGTCCCTTTGTTACGTAAGGTAGCATATTCCAGGTTTGGGAGATTAGGACTTGGATATCTTTAAGGGAACATTATTCCGTTGGCCACACCAAATTTGGGTAGAACTTGATGATTCTACCAAGCAATTAAATTCTATAATCCTATATGTCTACCAACATTGTTGTTCCTGCATTTAACTATTTATTTATTCGTTCATTCATCATTAAGTAAGTACTTGTTTCACAGCTACTGGGTGTGAAGCAAAGAGCCAGTCCATGAAGACATGAAAAGAATTTAAAAGTAAAATCCCTACCCTTATGCAATTGTGTCTTTCAATATAATTTCTAAACCAAATTAATATATGTGTGTATTACCTAATGTGTGCAAAATGTGTTCTATTTACAAATAAAAAAGACATGCTTATGTAGTAGACAGAGAATGTGATATGTTGTTTCCATTGAAATTTCCGTTATTATTCTAGAAATAGAGTGTAAAATAGCGTAAAGAGACATCCATGGGAATACATCATAAAATTGGTAAGTTGAAAAAAAGAAAGTCTGCAAGACTACAGCCTAGGGAGATATAGTGAGCAATTGACATACTGTTAGGGTGTCAATAAAATCAAACGTTGCCAGTTAGAAGAATAATGAGCTTGTTTCTCTCTGTACCCAAAGGAGATTAATTCAAGAATATGTATTTTCTGCATGTTGCTCACCTCTCCCGATAAAATGAAAGTGCTAAAAGTGGTCATCTGGGGGTGGTTTTGACTTTACTTTTTATTCTCTATACTGAGAAGAAACAAGTTACATAACTTCTATTACACACAGAATTCCATAATAGACATTTTGTTATTTGGATTCCTGGCCAAGTGATTTAATGAATGTTCAATTAAAGAATATGTGTTTTAAAATTACCATATCAGAACTGACAGAAGAGTTCCTCTACTGTTAAAAATGTCCCAAGTTAAGCAAAAATCTGTTAGTGCCACACACACACAAAATTGAAATTAGCAAGTCACTGAAAGAAAACAGGAACTCCCACTCTCCATAGTCAGGCTTTTCTGAAATTCAGCCCCAGAAACCCTCATCTTGCCTTGGGCTCACTCTATCTGCTTCTCTACATTTCTATTTTCCCTGATGCTTCCATGCATTTTTACCACAGCTACTGTTGACCCTTCTTCTCCTGGGATATTACCAGACATGCTTCAAGTACAATTTTAGCCCTATTCTACAGGAGCAATTCTTTTCACTTCTGCTGTTTCATCTTCAGGTACCATGTGCTTTGAAGCTGCTCCCTAGATATTTAGATAGACTTTTGAGTTTGCTTCATGCTTTGAACTTTCCTGAGCTCTTCTGTTTCTTCAAATTTATCTGTCCTGTTTTCCATTTTCTTTACATTTGAAAGAAGAAAGTCAGGGGAAGTGATTTGAGTTTCATGTTAATATGTGCTCCTGGTTTCATATGATTATGCTCTCAGAAAACATGTTTTTATTTTAACAGGAGCCATCAGTACCAAAGGCCTGTGCTTCTCAAAGTATGTAACTCAAACATCTGTTAAATAGTATATTCAGTAAATCCAAAGCTAAACATGATGCATTTATCTGAAGCATGCATTTTAATTCATTCTAAATAAAGCACTGCTTTTGTATTATTGAATAGAATATACAATTTATATTAGATGCTTTTAAGCCAAGTCTCCCACTTCAAATAAATTTTGTCCTTGTGATATGTTATTTTAGGTTTATAAAGCTCTAAATCTTCTTCGTACAGAACTCCACAGAAAACATATTTAACTCGTTTGCTGTTCTGGATATTTCAGTATAAAAGTATGAGAATAACTGCGTTAGAAGATAGGAACTTAGCTTTGTTGAAAGAGCCTCATGATCCATCTGAATCACCATCAAGGTTCAGCCTGAAATGGAGAAAGCAGAAGTAATTTTTGAATTCCATGTTAACACTGCAAGTTTAGTAACAAGTTCTTTAAGGATAGTAGGATAAGTGGTTGAGAGGTAGAGGTATCAGAGTAAAAGATGAGTACATAAAAATTGGGTAATAATAAGAAAAATTTTTGTTACATTCTAGCTAACATCTATCACACTGTGGCAACCACAAGTGTCATGAGAAGTTTCATAGACGAATATCCAGAGAGAGAATCAGAGTATAAGATGGACATGGCAAATTGTCTGGACCCACACTCTTGTTTTATAAAAATGTGAGAAGGTTAAGACGCTTTTCCTTGGATCTTATAATGTTTCACAGGAAGAACTGAACACTGTGCTAAGTGAATTAGTACAAAAAAAGTTCTAGTTTAATTCCAAAAAACACAACTTGAGTTAGTTTAAGGTAGAAAAAGAAATTTATTGGGTCATGTAAACAAACCTGAAATGAGGACAGCTTAAACTACATCATTTAGGGTTGGCTAAGAACAGATGACTTCATTTATGGTTGTCTTTTTTTTTTTTTTTAATACTTTAAGTTCTAGGGTACATGTGCACAACATGCAGGTTTGTTACATATGTATACATGTGCCATGTTGGTGTGCTGCACCCATTAACTTGTCATTTACATTAGGTATATCTCCTAACGCTATCCCTCCTCTCTCCCCCTCCCCACAATACTACCTGGTGTATGATGTTCCCCTTCCTGTGTCCAAGTGATCTCATTGTTCAATTTCCACCTATGAGTGAGAATATGCGGTATTTGGTTTTCTGTTCTTGTGATAGTTTGCTGAGAATGATGGTTTCCAGCTGCATCCATGTCCCTACAAAGGACACGAACTCATCCTTTTCTATGGCTGCATAGTATTCCATGGTGTATATGTGCCACATTTTCTTAATCCAGTCTGTCACTGATAGACATTTGGGTTGATTCCAAGTCTTTGTTATTGTGAATAGTGCCACGATAAACATAAGTGTGCATGTGTCTTTATAGCAGCATCACTTATAATCCTTTGGGTATATCCCCAGTAATGGGATGGCTGGGTCGAATGGTATTTCTAGTTCTAGATCTTTGAGGAATTGCCACACTGTTTTCCACAATGATTGAACTAGTTTACAATCCAACTGTGTAAAAGTGTTCCTATTTCTCCACATCCTCTCCAGCACCTGTTGTTTCCTGATTTTTTAATGATTGCCATTCTAACTGGTGTGAGAAGGTATCTCATTGTGGTTTTGATTTGCATTTCTCTCATGGCGAGTGATGATGAGCATTTTTTCATGTGTCTGTTGGCTGTGTGAATGTCTTCTTTTGAGAAGTGTCTGTTCATATCCTTTGCCCACTTTTTGATGGGGTTGTTTGTTTTTTCTTGTAAATTTGATTGAGTTCTTTATAGGTTCTGGATATTAGCCCTTTGTCAGATAAGTAGATTGCAAAAATTTTATCCCCTTCTGTAGGTTGCCTGTTCACTCTGATGGTAGTTTCTTTTGCTGTGCAGAAGCTCTTTAGTTTAATTAAATCCCATTTGTCAATTTTGGCTTTTGTTGCCATTGATTTTGGTGTTTTAGACATGAAGTCTTTGCCCATGCCTAAGTCCTGAATGGTATTACCTAGGTTTTCTTCTAGGGTTTTCATGGTTTTAGGTCTGACATTTAAGTCTCAAATCCATCTTGAATTAATTTTCAAAAAAGGAGTAAGGAAAGGATCCAGTTTCAGCTTTCTACTTCTGGCTAGCCAATTTTCCCAGCACCATTTATTAAATAGGGAATCCTTTCCCCATTTCTTGTTTTTGTCAGGTTTGTCAAAGATCAGATGGCTGTAGTTGTGTGGTATGATTTCTGAGGGCTCTGTTCTGTTCCATTGGTCTATATCTCTGTTTTGGTACCAGTACCATGCTGTTTTTGGTTACTATAACCTTGTATTATACTTTGAATTCAGGTAGCGTGATACCTCCAGCTTTGTTCTTTTGGCTTAGGATTGTCTTGGCAATGCGGGGTCTTTTTTGGTTCCATATGAACTTTAAAGCAGTTTTTTCCAATTCTGTGAAGAAAGTCATTGGTAGCCTAATGGGGCTAGCATTGAATCTATAAATTACCTTGGGCAGTATGGCCATTTTCATGATATTGATTCTTCCTATCCCTGAGCATGGTATGTTCTTCCATTTGTTTGTGTCCTCTTTTATTTCACTGAGCACTGGTTTGTAGCTCTCCTTGAAGAGGTCCTTTATATCCCTTGTAGGTTGGATTCCTAGGTATTTTATTCTGTTTGAAGACATTGTGAATGGGAGTTCATTCATGATTTGGCTGTCAGTTTGTCTGTTACTGGTGTATAAGAATGCTTGTGATTTTGCACATTGATTTTTCATCCTGAGACTTTGCTGAAGTTGCTTATCAGCTTAAGGAGATTTTGGGCTGAGACAATGGGGTTTTCTAAATATACAATCATGTCATCTGAAAACAGGGACAATTTGACTTCTTCTTTTCCTAACTGAATACTCTTTATTTCTTTCTCTTGCCTGATTGCCCTAGCCAGAACTTGCAACACTATGTTGAATAGGAGTGGTGAGAGAGGGCATCCCTGTCTTGTTCCAGTTTTCAAAGGGAATGCCTCCAGTTTTTGCCCATTCAGTATGATATTGGCTGTGGGTTTGTCATAAATAGCTCTTATTATTTTGAGATACATCAATACCGAATATATTGAGAGTTTTTAGCATGAAAGGCTGTTGAATTTTGTCAAAGGCCTTTTCTGCATCTATTGAGATAATCATGTAGTTTTTGTCTTTGGTTCCGTTTATATGCTGGATTACCTTTATTGATTTGCATATGTTGAACCAGCCTTGCATCCCAGGAATGAAGCCCACTTGATCATGTTGGATAAGCTTTTTGATGTGCTGCTGGATTCGGTTTGCCAGTATTCTATTGAGGATTTTTGCATCGATGTTCATCAGGGATATTGGTCTAAAATTTTCTTTTTTTTGCTGTATCTCTGTCAGGCTTTGGTATCAGGATGATGTTGGCCTTAAAATGAGTTAGGGGGGATTTCCTCTTTTTCTATTGATTGGAATAGTTTCAGAAGGAATGGTACCAACTCCTCCTTGTACCTCTGGTAGAATTTTGCTGTGAATCTGTCTGGTCCTGGACTTTTTTTGGTTGGTAGGCTATTAATTATTGCCTCAATTTCAGAGCCTGCTATTGGTCTATTCAGGGATTCAACTTCTTCCTGGTTTAGTCTTGGGAGAGTTTAAGTGTCCAGGAAATTATCCATTTCTTCTAGATTTTCCTAGTTTATTTGTGTAGAGGTGTTTATAGTATTCTCTGATGGTAGTTTGTATTTCTGTGGTGTCGGTGGTGATATCCCCTTTATCATTTTTATAGCGTCTATTTGATTCTTCTCTCTTTTCTTCTTTATTAGTCTTGCCAGCAGTCTATCAATTTTGTTGATCTTTTCAAAACACCAGCTCCTGGATTCATGGATTTTTTTTTTGGAGGGTTTTTTGTGTCTCCGTCTCTTTCAGTTCTGCTCTGATCTTAGTTATTTCTTGCCTTCTGCTAGCTTTTGAATGTGTTTGCTCTTGCTTCTCTAGTTCCTTTAATTGTGATGCTAGGGTGTCAATTTTAGATCTTTCCTGCTTTCTCTTGTGGGCATTTAGTGCTATAAATTTCCCTCTACACACTGCTTTAAATGTGTCCCAGAGATTCTGGTATGTTGTATCTTTGTTCTCATTAGCTTCAAAGAACATCCTTATTTCTGCCTTCATTTCGTTATGTACCCAGTAGTCATTCAGGAGCAGGTTGTTCAGTTTCCATGTAGTTGAGTGATTTTGATTGAGTATTTTAGTCCTGAGTTCTAGTTTGATTGCACTGTGGTCTGAGAGACAGTTTGTTATAATTTCTGTTCTTGTACATTTGCTGAGGAGTGCTTTACTTCCAACTATGTGGTCAATTTTGGAATAAGTGTAATGAGATGCTGAGAAGAATGTATATTCTGTTGATTTGGGGTGGAGAGTTCTGTAGATGTCTATTAGGTCTGCTTGGTGCAGAGTTGAGTTCAATTCCTGGATATCCTTGTTGACTTTCTGTCTTGCTGATCTGTCTAATGTTGACAGTGAGGTGTAAAAGTCTCCCATTATTATTGTCTGGGAGTCTAAGTCTCTTTGTAAGTCTCTAAGGACTTACTTTATGCACCTGGGTGCTCCTGTATTGGGTGCATATATATTTAGGATAGTTAGCTCTTCCTGATGAATTGATCCCTTTACCATTATGTAATAGCCTTCTCTACTTCATGTATCAACTTCATGTTCTGTTTTACTATGAGGAATTTTTCTGATCATTGAAACTGTGGCAGTAGGTATCTTGTTCTTTTATCTTAACAGCATCTCATCTAAAAATAGCATCTCCAATTTCTCCCTGTTCCAGAAATTAAATTCATAAGGAAAAAGTCTTATTGTCTTGGCTCAGGTCACATGACGCCTGAACCAAGGAAAGATGAGTTAGTAATTCCCTAGTTTGTGTGACTTTTTGGCTCTTGTAACCAAGACAGAAACAGTTTTAAAGGAAGATGAAGGTTAGCAGGTGCCCTTCCGCTAGATGCTGGGGCTCTAATAATAAACAAAAAATACATGGTTTTCTGAAGCTCATATGCTTACAGTCTAGTAGAAGTGTTTTACACCCAACAAACTTCAATTTATTCAACCTGGAATATCCATTACAGAAATCAGTTTTAAAAAGGCTGTCAAATAAGCAGAGGTCAAAAGGATAAACTTTTTCTTCAGTTGTAACCCTTTAAAAATTCATTGTCTGAGTCCCAGTAGTCATATACTGTATGAAATAATATGTACATATGAGACAAATAATAACTGCAGATTGCATTTGATTACTTTGCAGAAATGGCCTATTTTGGATTCCTCACCAAATAATATTTATTTTCTACAATGATGTTTGATCTTGTACTTTTCCAAAAAGAACTTTCTGTCTGTTTTGCAATACAAATGAAGATAATGTTTAAATGCTATAAACCTGTCTCTCCTGTTCATACACAGAATTTACCTTGTGACAGTGTCTTATAGTCCTTTAGGTTTCAAAGCAATCAACTGGTTGCTTCTCAGGGACATTTGGCTACTGTCTACAGAAACTGTGTTAGTGCTCTCAGTTGGATGGAAAATTAATGAGGACTAGCCAAATATTCTTTATTCTCGGTTTTTTCCAGCTATCATAATCAGGATGCTAATAATCAGAACTTCTTTTGAATTTTTAAAATGAAATAGAAATTACTCCAATCTAGCTGCTATTTTTTTGACCACGTATAAAATTTGGAAGTGTAATTTTATTTTCTGGAGAATCAGAGAAAATGAATGTCTGAATTCTATCCCCGAACTGAGATAGAAATATAACAAAAAAATATTTTATATATATATATAATATATACATTTGTTAAAGGATATATAGATAGCTGTATTCTTTAACAACAAAAGCTTGCTTATGAAATCCAGCTTCAGACTCAATTAGTGCACCTTAGTGAAACACACACTATTTTAATTATTAGTTCTACTTAGGGAGAGAAATGGCATCAAATTTAGAGAAAGTGCTTTGTGGGTGTAAGTAGGGCATTGGCCTCAACCCTGCTATATCTGTGCTTTTGAGAGTAACACTCTCTCAGTTTCCAGGAATCTTCCTCTGCCTTCATAGCTACATTTTGCTTGTATTGTAGGGTAACATAAAAGAAAAATGTTAGGGAAATAATATTTCACCAAACAAAATAATTTTGGGAGACTTTTTTGGCAATTTATGTTTATGAACACAAAACATTGTCACTCTTCCACCTGCTACATCTCAGAGGGAGAAATATTGACAAATGTCGAACAATCTAAAGTATTAGAGTAGCTTCTTCAGGCTCCACACAATTCAGTATCTCTTGTAACCATAGCAACCTACATGTATAAAGGAGCAAGGCAAAGTACCCCTGATACTGTCTGGCTTAAAGGTCCTGTCTAATACTTGATATTCCATGATATATAGCTCTAGCAGCAAGTTAAGCATGTTGTCTTATTATTTTTAGATTATGTCATTATTCTTTCTGCATTTATAACTACATTTCTGAGAACTACGAAGATAACAAATTATCAACTGCCCCTTAGCTTAAATCTCTCTATCTTGAATATTGTGTCTGTGTTCTTGTAACTGAGTAAGAATTCCATCTAAAAGACTGGAGCCCTTATCTCCAAATAATTTCATGAAATTGTAATTCAGTCTTCTCAGAGAGATGTAGAAGAAAAGAACAAGAATAAAACAGACCACATGATACAGTAGAAAGAGCATGAACTTTGAATTGAGACTGATCTGTTTTGAATCCCAAACCTGCACATTCTACCAGAAAGAATTCTGACAGGTCACTTCACTTCTGAGTCTCTCTTTGTTATTCTCAAAGCAGGGATATTGACAGGCGCTTCTCAAGGCCATTGAGATGATTTAATGAGATTGCATATGTAAGTTGTCTAGCATAGAGAGGGCTCAACAATCACATATTGTAGCAAATGATCTCATCACAGTTGTATTAGTCCATTCTCATGCAGCTATGAAGAAATTCCCAAGATTGGGTAACTTATAAAGAAAAGGGGTTTAATTAACCCACAGTTCTAAATGGCTGGGGAAGCCTCAGGAATCTTACGATTGTGATGGAAGGCAACTCTTCAGAAGTTGGCAGGAGAGAAAATGAAAACTGAGTGAAGAGGAAAGCCCCTTATAAAGCAGTCAGATCTTGTAAGACCTTACTATCAAGAGAATAGCATGGGGGAAACTGCTTCCATGATCCAATTATCTCCCACTGGGCCCCTCCCATGACATGTGGGGATAATGGGCACTGCAACTCAAGGTGAGATTTGGGTGGGGACACAGCAAAACCATATCATTCCAGCCTTGTCCATTTCAAATCTTATGTCCTCACATTTATAAACACAATCATGCCTTGCCAAAATTCTCCCAAGCTTTAACCCACTCCATCATTAACCCAAAAGTCCAAGTCCAAAGTTTCATCTGAGACAAGGCAAGCACCTTCTGTCTATGAGCCTGTAAAGTCAAAAGCAAGATAGTTACTCCCCCGAGACATTGGGGTTACAGGCATTGGGTAAATACAGCTGTTCCAAATGGCAGAAGGTGGCCAAAACAAAGTAGCTACAGGCCCCATGCAAGTCCATAATCCAATACGACAGTCATTAAACCTTAAAAGTCCAAAATAATCTCCTTTGACTCCATGTCTCACATCGAGGTCATGCTGATGCAAGAAGTGCGCTTCCATGGCATTGGGCAGCTCCATCCCTCTGGCTTTGCAAGCTATACTCCACCTCCCAGTTGTGTTCATGGCATTGAGTGTCTGTGGCTTTTTCCAGGCATATGGTGAAAGCTGTCAGTGGATTTACCTTTCTGGCATCTGGAGGACAGTGGCCCTCTTCTCACAGCTCCATTAGGCAATGCCCCAGTGGGGACTCTGTCGGGGCTCCAACCCCACATTTCCCTTCTCCACTGCTCTAACAGAGGTTTTCCATGAGGGCTACACCCTTGCAGCAAACTTCTACTTGGACATCCAGGTGTTTCCATACAGCCTCTGAAATCTAAGTGGAAGTTCCCAAACCTCAGTCATCAACTTCTGTGCACCTGCAGGATCAACACCATGTGGAAACTGCCAAGGCCTGGGGCTTGCACCCTCTGAAGCCATGACTTGAGCTGTATATTGCTCCCTTTTAGCCAAGACTGAGATGCAGGGCACTAAGTCCCGAAACGACACAAAGCAGCAAGGCTCAGGGCCCGGCCCATGAAACCATTTTTTTTTCTCCTAGGCCTCCAGGCTTGTGATGGGAGGGGCTGCTGTGAAGACCTCTGATGTGCCTTGGAGACTTTTTCCCATTGTTTTGGCAATTAACATTCACTTCCTTTTTATTTATGTGAATATCTGCAGCAGGCTTGAATTTCTTCCCAGAAAATGGGATTTTCTTTTCTACTGCATCATCAGGAAGTAAATTTTCCATAGTTTTATACTCTGCTTCCTCTTGAATGCTTTGCCACTTAGAAATTTTCTGCCAGATACCCTAAATCATCTATCTCAAGCTCAAAGTTCCACAGACATCTAGGGCAGGGAAAATATGCCGCCAATCTCTTTACTAAGGCATAACCAGAGTTGCCTTTGCTACAGTTCCCAACAAGTTGCTCATCTCCATCTGAGACCACCTTAGCCTGGATTTCATTGTCCATATCAGTATCAGCATTTTGGTCAAAGCCATTCAACAAGTCTCTAGGAAGTTCCAAACTTTCTCACATTTTCCTGTCCTCTCCTGACCCCTCCAAACAATTCCAACCTCTGCATGTTACCTGGTTCCAAAGTTATTTCCACATTTTTGTGTATCTTTACAGTAGCACCTCAATCTCTGTGGTACCATTGTACTATATTAGTCCATTCCCACTGTGCTATGAAGAAATGCCTGAGACTTGGTAATTTATAAAGAAAAGAGGTTTAATTGACTCACAGTTCCACATGGCTGAGAAGGCCTCATGAAACTTACAATCACAGCAGAAGGCACCTCTCCACAGGGCAGCAAGAGAGAGAATGAGAACCACGTGAAAAGGGAAGCCCCCTCTAAAACCATCAGACCTTGTGAGAACTCACTCACTCTCATGAGAATAGCATGAGGAAACTGCCCCATGATTCAATTGCCTCCCACTGGCTCTCTCCCAGGACACATGGGTATTATGGGAACTACAATTCATGATGAGATTTGGGTGGCGACACAGCCAAATCATATCAACAGTCTTTCTTTCCTTCCTGCAGTCATTAGACAGAGTAGAAAATGCAAACTGCAGCACAATTTATGGTGACCAATAAATGTAAAGCAAACCTTCAGAAAAACAATATCTCCTCAGATAAATCCAGAATTTCCATTGGTATGTTGACTTTGGTTCCAATTTGACAAAGCCCAGATGTTGCTCTCATTAGCACCTAGGTGACTCCCTGGAACAGTCTGTAAATCTCTAGGGTTCTTCTACCAGCTACTTAGTGCAACTCGTCTCTTAGCAACATCTGGGGAGGACAGCTTGAAGATGCAGCGGAGCTCACTAAGGCTTCTAGAATGACTATGATGCCATATACTGGAGTATAAGGAGTATATTCACACTTCTTTAGATTTAACCATTTAAAGAAGCTGGTCTTTTTTTTGTAAATTGATAGACAATATTTGTACATGCATATGGGGTACATGTGATGTTTCCATAAATGCATAGAACTTATTATGATCAAATCAGGATATTTAGGATAGTCATCACCTTAAACACTTATCATTTCTTTATGTTGAGAACATTTCAAATCTTTTCTAGCTATTTTGAAAAACACAATACATTGTTGTTAACTATAGTCACCCTACTGTGCTATCAAACTTATTCATTCTATCTAACTATATATTTGTATGCATTAACCAACCTCTCTTCATCATTTCACCACCACACTTTCAGCTTCTAGTAGGAACAGGTCATTTAAAGCCTTGTTCCAAACTCTCTAAAGTTACCTTAAGAAAGCAGGTTTGAAAATGGGATTATCAACATCAGTGGTTCCCTCAGTATCTCTTGCTATTTCCTGAAGTAGAAACAACCCAACTGATGTGAGCTCACATACTTCATACTGCTGATAGAACAGTAAGGCACAAAAGCCACTAATGTCTTAAAATAATTTCCCTCCCAAGTACTTAAGGGGCTTGGCAAAAATCACCAGTGGCCCTTCATACTCTCCTCTCCTAAGAACAGCCGGGGATACCTGCAAATTCCCAAAGGCAGGATGTGCAAAAGCAATGCTAGAGCAGCCTCTGGATTCTTATTTCAATAATCATGTTCAATAATCATATTCTGCCAAGGGAATTTTGAGCCACCAAGGTTATGCTGATGTGTTAGTAGTCATTTTCTAGCTGTGATAGGAAGTGGTACCATAGAAAGGGTCCTGCATTCTTTGTCAGCTGACAAGGGTTCTAATCCCAGCTCTGTCACTAGGCAATTATGTGAACTTATGTAAATCATTCAACAGCTCTGGATCTAAGAGCCTTCATCTATGCAGACTAAATTATTTCTCAGCTCCTATTCAGGACTAAGATTTTATGATCTATACCCTCAATTTGCTTCTGCTCAGATAGCAGGCAGATTGGATGCTCTTTCAAAAGTTCTAACCATCCTTCCCAAGAATACTTGCACACAAGGTTATTAGGTAAATAAAAAAGGAGTTTCTGTTTGCAGAAAAAATATCTTGGCATTATGGCTTCATATTAATATTTAATGCTTTAATATTATAAAGTTCATGCATATAACATTTTATATTTCTTTCATTTTATTCAGCAAATGTGAATGTTGTGAGCATGATATTCCAGATCCCTAATCATCCCAAAGTCATTGGACTCTTTAAATACCCCCAAATTGGTGACACCATTTGAGAACCGTTTTTACCCTCTAGCCATTTAATAGTGATTTTATTTTTGTTTTGATGCTCAAATTACATTTATTTTTAGTTTATTTGTAAATTCAATATATACTGCACCAGCATCTATGTTGAATCATTTATTCACTAATTAAATTACCCACAAATAATATGATGACTCTGGTTTCCCAGAAATAGAGCCATCCCTTATAAATGATCTTCTTCACTGACTTAGATCTAGTCATGCTCATGTTTTATGATGCCAGTAATTGTAGATCACAGCTTCTACTCCTTTTCATCCCTGTACTCTACATGATGACACAGCTTAAATTCATACCTATCAAACATCAGACAGGATTTCACAAGATTACATTAGAGCAAATTGCTGGATGTGGTACAATAATATGTGCAAACTTCTGCCATTCCAGGCTCAAGATGAATGATGACAGACCTGAGGCTAATCACTTTCATAATTCTACTTTAACTGCAGCTGTAAAAAAAAAAAATAAGACAAAAATATATCAATGACCTATTTCAAATACTTTTTCAGGGGCACAATTTTGCAAGTAGTGTATTTATACATGCAATCACTGAGACAGGTAAAGCCTATGCATATTAAGAGCTGATTTTCTGTATCTGCTTTTCACTTCATGCTTTAATTTGTTAGAATTACTGAGCCCCTTACAAAACCTGGTATTAATAATCACAATAATACAAGCTGAAAAACTAATTTATAATTAAGGAAGCTGAACTCATAGTTGTTTTATGAACTAATAGAGTTACATTCAATCTTAAATGTGAGAGGGCTTATGTTTTCCTGTCTATAAATTGCCTAGGGGAGGAGATAGCCCAAGGTTATGGACATCTAGCTGATCATCTCAAGGATCTTGTAGGAGTACTAGGTATATCATCAATAACTTCTAGTGAAGCATCTGCTTGCGCTCAATGAAATACACAAGTTTCAATATTATTGGCATCTACAGATTGCCTACGATAGTCCAGTCACTCCATTGCACATGATATATAAAAAGGAGACTGTGTATAGGCTCTTGTCTCAAAGGCCCCAAGTCGTAAAGAACACAAGAAAACACATACAGGCTGATTCATATGATTGATGCTTTTTTAGAGGCCACATACAAATAGCTGCTTTGGGGCTCATCTCTACATGAGGAGGGCAGAGAAGGCTTCCCAGATGAGAAGTGTGTAACATTCCTTTTTTTTTTTTTTTTTTTTCCTGAGACGGAGTCTTGCTCTGTGGCCCAGGCTGGAGTGCAGTGGTGGGATCTTGGCTAACTGCTAAAGCTCCATCTGCCAGGTTCATGCCATTCTCCTGCCTCAGCTTCCCAAGTAGCTGGGACTACAGGTGCCTGCCTCAACGCCCGACTAATTTTTTTGTATTTTTTTTGGTAGAGACAGGTTTTCACCGTGTTAGTCAGGATGTTCTTGATCCTCTGACCTTGTGATCCGCCCACCTTGGTCTCCCAAAGTGCTGGGATTACAGGCGTGAAGATATCCAAAGAAGGGTTGTTAGATGAACCAAAAGATGTCATCACAGAGGCAGTAGCAAATTAATTAATGCATTTGCACTTTTGTTAATTTGATCAATATGCCAGTCAATCAAAGTTGACTTTTTAGATAAGTGTTTTTTCCTTATCAGTAAACCATAGCATAAAACTTAGGGTCAAGGTTTACTTAGCATAAAAGAACAATACTAAAAGTCACCTTTTTTCCCTCATCTTTCTTAGCATCCTGGTAGCTATAACTTATATGGATGAAGTAATTAATAAGGGCTTCACTCAACAACAATAACAGCTATACCTATCTATGTAAAATACAAATATAGAGCTGAACATTCCTAGTACCTGGTTCTGGTGAGCCCATAGTTAAAGCAGATATTAGTGTTAACATAAACGTCCAGTGCTAAGCAATAAGTGATTTAGTAGGTACACAGAGAGGTGCTTAATAGCACCAGGGAAGATATATCTACATGACCTCTCAGGTCCTATTTAAATCAGTGATTCTATGACTGTGTGAACTTTTGCATAGTTGATCTCTAGTCTATAATAGAAAGCAATAAAGAATTCACTTAAAATGTAGAATAAATCCAGTTGGAGATATCCAGGCCACCTTTGAATTGCAAAGACACATTCACACTGTAAACTCATTTTAACATTAACATAGAGACTGATTTCAGAATAATGCACGTGAGCCATACCCTATGTCTTCTTGAGTATATGGATTAGCATCACTGATCATGAAGAACGTGGATGAGCAAATCTAAAATCATTACTAACATCTTATTAAAGTTAGTTAATTGCTTTCATTGAAACAATGCTAACCCCAGTAAAACTAACTAGTTTGAACAAGACTTAAAAATGTTTCTTGGTAAAGTTAAATATGGGTTACTATAATTAAGAAAGGCAGGAAAAGAGAAACCTGTTTTTACAAACAAAAGAACAATTTCATGTGATGATAAAAAGTTACAGCCTTTAAACAAGGAACATGGGAATTGAGAAAAAAAAAATGCATAGTACTTTTATTGTAAGAAAGAATGGAAACCTACTAAAAAGATCTCAAGATGGAGACTGTGACCTGGTCCAATATTAGGAAGAGTTAAACCTAAATGCCCATTACTTTACAATTTGGATATTTCAATAGTACTATATTTTGTGGTCATTTATTCTCTTTGTTCCTTTATCCATTCCTCTTGATTTAATTAGGACTATTCTATGCATACTCATTCAACATTTATTACATGTTTTATTAATGCTGGCTACTATACTACATACCAGAAGTGTTGAGACTTTCTTTATCTAGGATGAATAAACAATAGAAACACAATATGCAATTACCACATGAAAGACAATTGTATGTTGTCATTGAGCACAATTTCACCTTTCTTTTCATGTGATTTGTTGTTGCTGCTGTTAATCAGAGTAGGTTGATATAACTATACAGAATCCAGAGGTACAAGTGGTTTCCTGTTGAATTTGCTTGTTTGAAAGAACAGTGTATATAAGCATGGTTAATCAGAACAACAGTTAATTAATTACTAGAAAAGACAGTTAAATTTCCACCTACTCCATATGTAATGGTTCTCAATACTTAAAATTCTGAGAGTCTATTTTTTGAGAATGAGACCGTATTTGTTGAAGGTTAGAAAATGAGACAGTGTCAAAATAGTTTTTGTCTATTTAATTCATAGAAAGTTGAAATGCCGTTATTTAGAAACATGCCCAGCTTCAACACTACCCACGAACCATCTGATATTCTTGTATTTTGAATTCATCCTTTATGGTGATGTTAAAACTCAAGTACTTCCTCACAAAGGCAAATTTCTGAGTTTTTAACCTCAAGAGCCTGAAAGAAAAAAAAAATACACCAAGTCTCCTAAGGACATCAAATACATTTCTCCAAAGTGTACTTGATACAGGGGAGATGGCACTCATATCCTGATAACAATAACAGCTGAGAGAAAATAAACATGCCTCCATGTACTTGCTTGAAGGCATTGACCAATAAAAACATCGCTTATAGAGTTATGTGTCTTTGAGTTCCTACTAAAAAATCACAAACAATTAAAACAATCATGTTACATGACTTACCGCTTTCTCTTTTCATATTTGACAACTAAGAATATCTTTTAAAAAGCAATTCATTCTACTTAGTGTTAGTAGAGATTATTTCAATATCTTACACATCATTATAATATATTAGTAGTTTGAAATATAAACTAGACACCATCTACATAACACATTTAGTTTTGCCTAGGTGACATTGCTTCATGTGCTACAGTGATGAACAAAATGTACACAATACAACTCTTTCTATATGTGTACTGAATATCTAACTGTGGAGGAAAGTGCAGACAAGTATCTGCAATAGAGAACTGCATGTGCTAAGATACAGGTGATGAGTTCAGTTGAGTAAAAGCTCTCGAGCTGAAATGCTCAATTGTTCTCTAATTTTACATAAGCTATTTTATTATTTAAAATAAAATTTTGCTAAAAGTCCATGTCTTCCTATTCTTTAATATAATTAAATGGGTATTAGAAGTAACTGCATAGGGAACATATAAATTAAATGATGTGGGGGTGTACTAGTTTTGGTAGACAGATGATAAATTGCTTTGAGAAAAGTTGGCTCAAAGAAAAACAGCAATAAAGGCCTATGGTAGAAGAAGCCTTCATAGAGAACACAATAATTCAGCTGTCACAGGTCACTGGGCTCTTGGAGAGCTGACAATAAAGTAAACACAAAGCTGATTCTATAGACTAACTTAGATCACAGGCTTAGAAATACACCCACCCACTAAGGTCAACATTGCCATACATTAGGCAGAACCACTTCCCAACAAACATGGAAATATCAACACCGGAGATCCAAAGACCCAAAAGGATATCCATTGGCTTTGATACTCAGATTTGAAACATGGATAGAATTTTCTGAATTCTGGAAGAGAAAGTTGGAAAAAGATTTATTTCATTTTATAATAGGCTTTACTTTATTCAATCCAACAGAAGACCCATCGTGAGATGACGAACCCAGAGTGGCAGTGGCATTCCTAAGGTGACAAAAGAGTCAAGACTCAGGCACTTAAAAGATTAAGACTTTTTTTCATAGAGGGGTGGTGGATCATTCCTTCTAGGTTAGTTTTCCCTTTAAGAGTAAACAAAGAGAGAGTAAGGAAGTGAGACAGAAACATACAGACACACACACACACACACACACACACACACACACACACACACACACCCCTACTGATTAAAGTAAATACTTAGGAATCAACATAACTCTTTCATGAAAATGGGCTGGAGTTGACCACCCCAGTGGAAGTTTAAGTACAGCATAAATGGATTATGAATAATACAGTAATCATTTTTCAATGCAGTTTTTTTTTCTTGATAGTTATCTTACATTGGACACATATTTTTTTGGTTTTAAAAGCTGAGGACCAGGTATAAGAAAAAGGTTTGGGGCTGGGTGCAGTGGCTCACGCCTGTAATCCCAGCACTTTGGGAGGTGGAGGCGGGCAGATCATGAGGTCAGGAGATCGAGACCATCCTGGCTAACATGGTGAAACCCTGTCTCTACTAAAAATACAAAAAATTAGCCAAGCATGGTGGCAGACTCCTGTAGTCCCAGCTACTCGGGAAGCTGAAGCAGGAGAATGCCATGAACCGCGGAGGCAGAGCTTGAAGTAAGCCGAGATCACGCCACTGCACGCTAGCCTGAGCGACAGAGCAAGACTCCATCTCAAAAAAAAAAAAAAAAAAAAAAAAAGAAAAGAAAAGAAAAATATTTTGAAGAATATATGAAAAAGCTGAGCTAGTTTCCCCCACTCCCTGGGTAGAAAATAAATAAAATTTCCAACTTGGATGTAGGAATAATAAGGGGGAAGCAAAAGGTCTTCATGATGGAGTCTTTCTGAATATCAATGTTCTAACTTTTCTAAGGAAATGTAAGGGTAAGAGATAGTTCAGATCGTTTTTCAGGTCTGAAAGTGGAGGGTACTAATTCTTCACTTTAGAAGTATATTCCAAATAAATTAAATTCTATTTCTAGAAAGACATGGGAAAGGGAGTGTTGAAAGCTAAGATTGATGTCCTATGTAGAAAGGGACTGAAGCTTCATCAGAGAGTTTCTAGAGGCATCAGAGTGGCCACAAAAGAAATAACAAGAACACTTTGCTAGACCTGGACGTAGAGGGGACTCTTGTTTGGGAATACCTGCAACATTCATGTAATAGCTGTGACATTCATGTAACAAAAGATGAGGCTGGAACAGGTAAAATTCAGTGGGTACCAGACTGGATAGATGGCGAATAAGGGCAAATGTTCTCACTCCTAATATGCAAGCATCATTGCCACCAACCCTTCATACATTAAGGAAAGTCAACCAGATGGTAAAGAGAAATTAAAGTGTCTGACAATTTTTTCATCACCCATTAGAATTAAATTTAAATTAGAAATAGTTTGATTATGCAACATTAAAGAAACACTTCATACTTGCCTGAATTTGTGGACTAGATGTTTACCTAAGATGCACTTTGTACCAATAGCATCAACAACACAAAGTAAGACAAAACAGAACACTCAGATCTATCATAGGATCAACTTCCCTGGTTTTCCTTAGATTGTTGATAATTTAGACTTTAAAAACATTTTGCTCTATTAAACATATTACATCAGATCTCCTTGGTTTCTTGCCCTGTCACTGTGCTCCTCCTCCTTTTTTTTAAGGTTCCCTTCACTGTTTTTTCAGTGTTGGGCTCCAGTTGGACCTCAAGTGTGCTATAGGTTTCAGACTGATCCTGGTGAACCAGACGACCAGCCAGACTCCATGGACCTCATATATTAGGAACATTCACATTAAACTCTAGTCTTTATACAGGATCAGCCAGTCAAATTATGTAATAGCTCCCCAAAATGTTATTATGTGTAGGTGAAGATATGCAATATGTCAAACTAGCATGAGGGAGTTATATCTTCACTATATTAATTGATTAGCGTACTGGTTTTGCCTCCAGAGAAACAGATACAGCTGGACCTGGAGAGAAGAGTAGCAGGAAGGTTCACTGGTAACGAACATTCAATGAGGAAGAAGAGTGATCTGGAATCCCAAGACAGCAGAGCAGGTCTTTCTATTTCCCTGAGAACCAGGAGCCTAGCAAATGCTCCCAGGAGATGAGCTGTAGCAGAGCAACAATACCCCCGCCTATTCCTCCCCTCAACAGTCCCTTATTTCTGCAACCCGCTCCTCCACCCAAGGCAACGACCAAACAAACAACAACTTAAAAAAAGGGGAAGAGTTAGAAAGGAATCCTGGACTCCCTAAAAGGAAGGGAGGGCATGAAGTGAATGCCTTGACTTCTGTTAAAAAGAAAAACTTTAGTCTAAGTACATTTCAAGGAGTTGAGTAATGACGATTTGCCAATGGGGTGCCCCCTGCCCCCCGGAATCAGAGCAGATGCAGAGAGACTCCAGGGATGCCTCGTGGGTGGTCAGAACAAATTTATCAACAAAAAAAGGGAAGTGGCATACAGAACTCAGAAGTGAGGTACAGAAACAAATGGATTAGTTACAGCTTGGCATTCACTCAGCAGTGAATGAATGGTGGAAGTACAGCTGCTGGGATTGACCAAGACTCAGCTATTGTTACAGGCACATACTAAAGATTTAGGTTTTAATCTTGTCCATCTTTTAAGTTAGGCTGCAGTTCATCTGCAAGGACTCAAATGTAGAAGTACAGAGTCCTTCTCTGGCCATATTTAGTTTGCTTTAGCATTTGAATTTCTGAAAATACACTAAACTCCATTTATTCCTATTACTCCTTGCACTAACAACTGCTTTATCTAAGAAGAAAAGTGAGATACTACAACAGAGATTCAAAATTACAGTGGCTGAAAGAAATGGAAATGCACAAGTATATTTCTCTCATATGACAGTACTTAAGGTTCAAGTTGCTGTACTATAGGCATGTTTAAAGATAGAGGAAGGAGAGAAGAGATAAAGAAAGAGAGAGAAAAAAAAGGAGAGGAAGGAGAAGGAAGAGAGGGGCAAGGAAAGCATCCTTGCTGCTCATCTGCTGTGGCACTGAACTGGAACAGTAGCAAGTGCCTCTATCGGTGGGGACAACAATACCACCACCACTAAACAAAGCCCAACAAAATCCAACTAAACAAAATGGAAGCAGCATAGTGTTAGAAATGCTTGTTCCCTAGTGCTGTAATTAAATAGCACTAGAACATAAATGTAATTTCCCCAGCAAGGCCATTTTTTTTTTTTTTACTTTCTGCAGAAAGGGTACACTCGCCAGCAGTTTTGCCACAAGAGTACACCAAACAAAGGAGACAGGGTCATTTATAACCTGACACATCCACCCTACTGCTGTGTCCGGTTTCCACTGGCTGGAACAGGACCTCACATTCTGTATTTGTCCTGACTGGCTAGCAACTTAGAACTTTTTAAAAAACGCAAAGGCAGAGGAGAACAAAAGAAGGAAGAATTAACTTGTGGAATGCTGAGAAAAGTAAAAACAGGCTATGATCTAATGCTTACTTGGACCAGTATAAGCAAGACAGGGGAAATATTTAGGCTAAATTGTGGGAGCTAAGAACACAAACTACACCGATTTCTTTATTACCTCTAGCAAATCTTTAAGAATGTTAGCACAGGTGTTTGAATAAATTTTGCGTCTAAGAGAAGTTACTATTTATTCCTAATTAGATGGGGAGGAAAGTCTTTGAAGAGGAACCTCTACTTCACTTTTTACAATAGGTTGAACTCTGGGATGTCTGACCAAATGTTTTCCGTCTCACCACTCGGAGTGGCCACATGCCAGTTGCAAAGAATAAGATTATATTCATGAGCGAGTCAGAATCTGTCCTGTGATAAATGCCTGGGGGATGAAGGTCAGCATCTGCTCTGTCATTTGAATTTGATATTAGACAATTTAAATCTGAAAAGAGAATCTCGAAGTGAGTATCAGAAGATGTGAGAGACAGTAGGATAGCATCTACGGTGCTGTTACATCCTCACTGGCATCAACAATTTAGACTCATCTCTGGGTCCATGTGTAACTTGTTACAGGTAGAGGTTAATTTAGTCTATTTTCATTCTTTATGCCTTTAAATACATAAAATATACTTCCTTTGAAACTGACTTTTATGAATTTGTTTGTAGATTTAATCATTTTCCTTATTCTGATTATTTATACTTTCTCAGTCTCCAGTCATAAACTGGCCTCAATTCAGTAAAGTATATTCAGCATTATAAATACACTGAAACATCAAAAAGGTTGAGATGCACATAATCTGAAGAGTGAAAATGGCTTGAGAGCATGAAGTCTCATTATCCGTAGGTAGGTAACCAAAATCTGGGTCTAGATATTTAAATATAAATGTTTCCTGATATTTGGACTGTGACAGATATAAGTCACATTATCACTTCTTAATTGCCTCCATTACTAACGTCATTACTTCTTTTAGCTTTAAGAAGAACCTGCATGAGCTCATGGGGCTCAACTGCTTCGGGTGAAAGAGAAATGAGCACTTTCCATGGGTACATTGCTGGGATTTTGTTGATACACATCACATTCCAACCCCAGGTTATGCTAAATGAGTGACTAAAATGATCCTTGGGGAGCTTGTGGTATATGTGGGCTTGCTTAGCAACCCAAATGCCTAAAGCCAGCTCTGCCTATCACATTTTCCAGTCTTTCCCTATTCATATCAGCTTATCTCCTGGAGTCCATGGTGTAGTGTTCTACCTGGAAGGCCATTTTGCTTTTCTCAGATAACAGGTATATTTTAACATCAACTTTTTTTTTTTTTTACTATTGAGATACAATTTATTTTTAAGGAAAAGTCTTCATAGTGTCATGCTATATTATGCAATGGAACTTTAACTTCCCAGAGTTACATAAATTCTGAAGAACTGAATTGAAAATTTAAGATCACATTTTCTTCATTGCTGATAGACATGGGACAATTAGCTCTGTCGTATTCGTACACTTTGGGACATATTTTGTTGGTGGTTACTATTTTCCAGTAATATCCTCTTTCCTGTCTCTGATTATCAGCTGAAAATCTTGAAATCCCTTTGCCCTTTTCTTCATGCAGATACTTAATCTCCTTCACTTATAGGTTTATGCTATATATTCACTGAGTGCTTGTCAAGAGCTGCAGCTCCTATTTTTGTCTTGGACATATGTTGACTAAATATTTTACCTGCATTGAAAGAGATTTAGTCAATGTTCAAATTATGTCAAAATAACTCACTGAAAACTGAAGAATTCAAGTTATGTGTTTTGAAATCTACAAGAAATTTTGTAATAGGCATTTGCTAAACTACTGAAATGTGTTAACACTGTTCTGGGCAATACACAAACCTAGTGTAAATACACACTCCCTGGCCTCAGTTTAGAGATGTTAAAGAGTATCACGCAACAAAGTATGGAAAAACAAATTATGTACAATGTAAAATATTGATAAAAACATTGATAGTTGAAGCAAATTTTGTGTTGACCATACTAACTGTGAAACTATAGGTGGGTTATTTCCAAATTTGGTTTACTCATTTGCATAATGAGATAACAATAATAATGTTTGATCCAAGGAAGAAATAGGAACAAAAATATAACGTCTTTAGAATAGTGTTGGCACATAGTAAGCATTAAATAAATCTCAGTTATTTCAACAATTTTCTGTAAAGCAATCAAAATATAGGGTTGCGTTTAGAGCTATGGAGGCTAAGAAAAAGAAGATATTTCTCTTGAATAAGGGTAGAAATTATGTGTGGCCACAGAGGTGGTGCGTAAACTGGATGGATCTTTATGAATTAGTAGAAATATTATTTGTCTTGGTCCTACTGTTAAAACATGTATGTAGGTACGCATATGTATGTGTGCATGTGAGTGGGGGTGTTCAGAAATAGCTCTAATTTGTATTTGGTTTCTGTTCTCCCCTGTATTAGTCCATTTTCATACTGCTGATAAAGACATACCTGAGACTGGGAAGAAAAAGAGATTTAATTGGACTTACAGGTCCACATGGCTGGGGAGGCACCAGAATCATGGTGGGAAGTGAAAGGTACTTTTTCCATGGCAGCAACAAGAGAAGAAAGAGTAAGATGCAAAAGCAGAAATCCCTGATAAACCCATCAGATCTCATGAGATTTATTCACTATCACAATAATAGCATTGGAAAGACTGGCCTCATGATTCAATAACTCCCTCTAAGTCCCTCCCACAACATGTGGGAATTCTGGGAGATAAAATTCAAGTTGAGATTTGGGTGAAGACACATCCAAACGATATCATTCTGCCCCTGGACTCTCCAAATCTCGTGTCTTCACTTTTCAAAACCAATCATGCCTTCCCAAGAGTCCCTCAAAGTTTTAACTAATTTCAGCATTAACCCAAAAGTCCACAGTCCAAAGTCTCATCTGAGACAAGGCAAGTCCTTTCCACCTATTAGCCTGTAAAATCAAAAGCTAGCTAGTTATTTCCTGGATATGATGGGGATACAGGTATATGACTGGTGAATACAGCAATTCCAAATGGGGGAAACTGGCCAAAATAAAGGGGTTACAGCACCCATGCAAGTCTGAACTTCAGTGGGGCAATCAGATTTTAAAGCTCCAAAATGATCTCCTTTGACTCCAGGTTTCACATCCAGATCGCACTAAGGCAGGAGGTGGGTTCCCATGATCTTGGGCATCTTTGCCCCTGTGGCTTTGCAGGGTACAGCCTCCCTCCTGGCTCCTTTCACAGGCTGGCATTGAATGTCTGTGGCTTTTCCAGGTGCATGGTGCAAGCTGTCAGTTGATCTCAGTTGACCCACCATTGTGGCGTCTGGAGGATGGTGGACCTCTTCTCACAGCTCCACTAGGCAGTGCCCTAGAAGGGACTCTGTGTTGGGGCTCCAACCCCACATATCCCTTCCATACTGTCCCAGCAGAGGTTCTCCGTGAGGGCCCCACCCCTGCAGCAAACCTTTGCTCAGGCATCCAGGCATTTCCATACATCATCTGATATCTAGGCAGAGGTTCTCAAACCTCAATTCTAGACTTTTGTGCACCCATGGGCTCAACACCACGTGGAACCTGCCAAGGCTTGGGGCTTTCACCCTCTGAAGCCACAGCCTGAGCTCTATGTTGGCCCCTTTCAGCCATGGCTGTGACACAGTGCACCGAATCCCTAGGCTGCACACAGCAAGGGGATCCTGGGCCTGGCCCACCAAACCACTCTTTCTTCCTGACCCTCTGGGCCTGTGATGGGAGGGGCTGCCATGAAGGTCTCTGACATGGCCTGGAGACATATTCCCCATGTTCGCTGGAATTAACAATAGGCTCCTTGCTACTTATACTAATTTCTATAGTTGGCTTGAATTTATATGCTGAAAATGGGTTTTTTCTTTTCTATCACATAAGTCAGGCTGTAAATTTCCCAAAATTTTATGCTCTGTTTCCTTTTAAAAATAGAATGCCTGTAACAACACCCATGTCACCTTTTGAATGCTTTACTGCTTAGAAATTTCTTCTGCCAGATACCCTAAATCATCTCTCTCAAGTTCATAGTTCCACCAATCTCTAGGGCAGGGGCAAAATGCCACCAGTATCTTTGCTAAAACATAACAAGAGTCACCTTTGCTCCAGTTCCCAACAAGTTCCTCATCTCCATCTGAGACCACCTTAACCTGGACCTTGTTGTTCATATCACTATCAACATTTTTGTCAGAGCCATTCAACAAGTCTCTAGGAAGTTCAAACTTTCTCACATTTTCCTGTCTCCTTCTGAGCCCTCCAAACTGTTTCAACCTCTGTCAGTTACTCGATTCTAAAGCTGCTTCCACATTTTCAGGTCTTTTCAGCAATGCCCCACTCCACTGGTACCAATTTACCATATCAGTCCATTTTCTCGCTGCCGATAAAGACAGATCCGAGACTGGGAAGAAAAAGAGTTTTAGCTGAACTTACAGTTCCACATGGCCGAGGAGGCCTGAGAATCATGGTGGGAGGTGAAAGGCACTTCTTACATGATGGTGGCAAGAGAAGCATGAGGAAGGAGCAAAAGTGGAAACCCCTGATAAACCCATCAGATCTCATGAGACTTACTCACTATCATGAGAATAGCATGAGAAAGACCAGCCTCCCCTGGGTCCCTCCCACAACACATGGGAATTCTGGGAGATACAATTCAAACTGAGATTTGGGTCGGGGCACAGCCAAACCATATCATCAACTAAATAATTAAATAGTCTCTCTAAACCTATTGTTTCATTTATAATTCTTTGGTTGCAACATAATCTTTGACTTATTATTTATAAAGAGAATTTGCTGCATGTTAGTGGAATGCACACAATCAAATGCAATGATGAAGAACTAGGCCCAGAAAAGTAAGGAATTGGCAGTTATGATAATGGAAACTACTCAGAAGTGTCATTTGGCCCCCTCTGCTAGAATGAACAAACTGCAACTCTGTTTTTTTCTTCCTTCCCTTTAGGAGACAAAATTTCTTGTATTGTCCCACCCCTGCAGGGTCTGCCATTCTTGCCCCCCATTCTTTAAAAGTGTCAATGTCAAAACACACCACATTGCTCGTAACAGAATCAGAAGTAATTAAATGGTTTATTAATAAGGAATATGTGAGCAAAGAGAGATACTGGCTGAGGGGCCCACAGATAGCAACTGGGAGAAGGAAAGAGAAAGAACATGGTCCTGCAGCAGCTGGAACAATGTTGAATAATGTGAAATAATGTTGGGTGCAGACTAATTGTGGCTGGTCTCTCCTGTTGCATGGGTGGAAGCTCAGAGGGTCAGGGCGAGTTGCATTGCATGAGATTAATGAGACCTAATAGAAAATAGCAGTGTGGGGCATCTGACAGTGTCCATCAAGACAATTGAAAACAGTTTAAACAAATGCAGTTTGGTTGTGAGTGAGTTATTGCTTCAGATGTTATTTCTCCAAAGCTTCCACTGAAGACAGAGAAAGACTGAAGGATCACGCTTTGGTAATGTGACCACTTTGTGTCTAGGGCAGTGATTTTCAGTTTGTCTTAGGTTGCACCAAGACTCCACACATTGGAAGATGGCTATTCCTTAAAAGGAAAGGAAACAAGTACTAGGTAGCCAGATGGTCAGAGGGAGCAGCTCCCAGCCCTGAGGGTGAAATGACTGTCATTCTTTGAAATCTTTTGAAAAATTTTCTTTCTTCTTCTGCTTTACAAGAAAAGTAAGAAATTTGATAAGAAATGTATTTTTGGGGGTGAAGAAATGTTACATTGAAAGATACAGAGAAACAATTAAGAAGAGCGGGAGGAGAGAATTTCAAAATGTATACAGGTACAAACAAGGATAATATTCAGATTTTAAATCCTTCTCTTTGAAATCTGTGCTATGCACAAACTTGTGCATATTACGAATCCTCAAAACTGCCTTTATGTTCGTTACAGAACATCATGAGATAGAGCAACCTTCCAAAAGATTCTTGAGATAAAATTTTCACCATAGCATAAGAAAAAGTATTCAATAAATGTTACATTATTTTTATAATCTTATACCATGTTCATATAACTGTATTTTGTGAGACTTTCAATACTTGAAATTGTTTTATAATATGCATCATGCCTACTCTGTCAGCATTTAATTCAAAGAGCCACAAAATACTTAGAAAGAAAATTTTAAAAATTACAAAAGCATCCATACTTCAAAGTAGATAATTAAAATGATTCATATATGTTTCTACAATTCATAACAACTGTTCATGTGTTTTGTTGACCATAGAGCTTTTAACTAGAATTGGAACAGAGAAAGAACAGGTTTTCTGAAGATCCTTGCATTAAAAACAAGGCAAGAGACATTTAGTGTGACTCTTTAAAAAAAGAAGCCTTACCCCAAAGTATAAAGATATGATTTAATAACATCAATATTTTCAAATCATGTTCAAAATATGTTCAAACGTAGATGTTTTCACTCTATGTATAATTCAACAAGAAATTACTTTGTGAGAGCTCTTCTGATTCACAAGGCAAAATAATCCACCAATGATCTTAGTCTTATAACAATATGTTAGTAACTTTATTGTGCCACAAATAACAGCCTATGCTAATCACATGCACCCACTTTGGCTTACATATGTAAGAATTAGAACAGAATCTGACCTACGTCCTTGTGGTACCAGCACTTAGCAAAAGGCTCACCTTTGATAATAGGTGTGATAGACCTCCCTGCTAAATAATAAAATGATGGGAATATGGCAAAAGAGAAGAAAGAGTGAATTAGGCATAGAACATTATTTCTGCCACCCCTGGGTCCAGTGTGGACCAACTTCATGACCTTGGAAAACTATTTCCTTTATTTTTGTTCATTTACAAAAGGATGTGTGACTCTCTGAGTCGTTTTGAGGATGAAAAGTGATTAAAAGTATATAATAATAAACAACCAAAATATGATTGTTATTAAAATCCACTTGCTTTCACATTTCCTGGAGAATAAGTGTTTTGTTCAATATGCAACAAACTCTAAGGACTGTCTGGCAGTTAAAGCAAAGTGGTATCTACATTTGAGATTTTCCTTAAAGTACTGAGGAACTCTGAGCACCTAAAAACATTTTTAATTAAGCTCAATTTTGTCTCCTGTCTATTAGTATTGGAGGCAGTAAAATGAGATAGTTCAAGGAAATTTTCGTACCAGTGTTTATTGAGTACTTACTCTATCTAAAACTTTTGCTAGTTACCATGGCAATGAGTGAACCAATATAAGTCTTTCATTCTAATGAGAAATGCATACAAGTAAATAAAAATAACAATAATGTAGATAAAAAATAAGAGTGCAATGCATTATAGAAGAGATGTGAGCCATTTTTTCTGAGGGAATCTACTCGAGTTCTTATGATAAAAATGATATAAAATCAGTGGTGTGCTGGGGGACCTACAAGCTCAGTGAGCCCATTGTATGCATTTCTTCTCAACCTTGCTTTCAGTGCTGTATCCTTGGTAGCTTGAACTTGGGTGTGGTGAGGAGGGATACACATGACAGAAAAGACAAATGTTGTAAATCAGGGCTTCACAACCACTTCTAAAGCCATTTTTAAAAATGTTGTACGCAATAGTGCTCATATACTACTGTATACAATTCTAAAAGAAAAAATTGGAGAGGAAAAGAATATTTATATTTCTTTAGGCTAAAACAGTTTGATATCCTTTTTTTTTCATTTCTCTGAAGTCTTGGTTAGCATGCTTATAACAGTTCTAGAGTGATTTTTTTCCTCTTTCCTAGGAATCTGAAGAAAAAATAGAAATAAATAACTTAAAGCTCCTAATAAATGATTTTCTTAAGGCATAAGATAAATTTGGTTGATTGAGAATTTTAATAAGGGGTTATGCAAGTTTTAAACATTTTCCCCCAACTGATAGTATCATTACTTTCCATCACAGATAATAATAACTCTCATCATTGTTATAGATGAATGCATAGTAAAAATGAAATACCCAACTGGAAAACTGTTGCAAAAAATGGCTAGGCACTGGCTTCAGTGTTCAATAGGCCTGAGGCAATAATAACTTGCCTAAATACCAACTGAAATTCACAGAACAGCTTTGCTGGATTGAATGCAGTTTTGCTTAATACAAATTAATTTCACAGTTTTCTTTTTCACTGGTGATCACCAAGGATCCAGGTCCTACTGCCAATAAATAACACTTCATTTGTTTCTTGGAGTAATTATTTGTGTGCAATAGAACTTGCAGAAGCCAGGTTTTGTAGCCTCCAGCTATCACTTCTCCATGAGAGCCCTCTAAATTAGTTAACTTTTACCAATTACTTCTGTACCAGATGATTATCTTTCGAACCCAATCAATTTGTCTACATTTTCATCACTACAAAGTCTTTAAGCTGGGAGAAAAATATACCTGCTTGGATACCCAGTAGAGGTTAAATTTCCATTTTATAGGTGCTCTTTTTGGCTTACACAATTGTAAAAGCCTGATTAATTATTTGGTAATGTTCTTCTCTAATAACTTTCCACCACTAACTCAGGGTTTAAATTGTTTTAGAATAGTACATCTTATATTTCCCCTGAATTGCTACAAGTAGGGACAGGTTACAGGACACTGCTGCTACTCTTAGTGACCTGTGTACTGAGACTGGTCCATTAGGCTTTTAGTGGTCTGCTGTAGGCAGGAGACATTTACACCTGAGGGTGAGGTTTTAATTGCTAACATTTCCTAAAGGAAGGTGAAGGTGGGCAAAGGGAAAAGAAAAAAAAAAAGTTCAGGAACACACCAAAAGTCCTGGAGGAAAAAGGTAGAAAACAGGAGATTCCCATTGCATTTTTCAGAGGATGTTTCAAAGAACTATTCATTATATTAGGACCTGATGTTCTAAGGACATGAAGAATATGGAAAGGACCTGGATTTCTGGGTTTTCTGACCTAGATCTCCTCTAGTTTGGTGAGATGCTCTCTCCCCAATTGGCAAGGTTAGTTGCCAGAGAAGTAAGAAGCTGAGAAGCTGAGGACAAAGACACACATGCCAGACTATCCCAAGGGCAATCCTGAAGGGCAGTGGGATGCATTCCATAGGGTAGGTACAGATATTGGAGAGTCACACAGATTAGAGTGATAAATCGGATTCACACCTTAGCAGGTTTTCAACCTTGGCTAAATTTCTCCTCCAAACCCTGAATGTCTGTAATGACATGGAGGTAACTATGACAGCTGGGATATACTGAACATGTGAATGTTCCTGGTACCAGGTCGGATGCTTTACCTCCTTCACCTGCTTTGAGTCACATCACTAGCAAATGACAGAGTTAGAATTCAAACCCAGGAAGTCTCATTGCAAAGCTCACTTTTTATCCATTATGCTTTACTAACCTCTGTATTTCTCATCTAGTTGATAACAATGCAAAATACATATGAGGAGCACATGATTGTTGTGTAACAAAAGACCACAAGTTTAGCAGCTTGAAACAATATGCATTTATTAGCTCACAGTTCTGTCAGTCATAAGTCAAGCATGGGGTGGTAGGTTTCTCTGCTCGGTGTATAACAGCTGGGTATCAAAATACAAAAGCTGAAATCAAGGGATCAGTTGAACTGATTTCTCACAGAGGTTCTGGAGGTTGCAGGGTTAGGGACAAAATCTGCTTCCAAACTTAGTCTTGTGGTTGGTAGAATAAAGTTCCTTGCAGTTGTTGAACTGAGGTTTCTGTTTCCCTAAAAACTATCAACTGGGGACAATCTCAGTTCCTAGAAGCAGACGCTCTCATTGGGAACCCAACATGGGTGTTTGTTTTCCTCAGGCTAGCCAGAGTGGATATTACTTACTTCTTCTTTTTGACCAGTCAGAGCAATCTCTCTGCTCTTGCAGGGTTAACAAGATTAAATCAGTCTACTTGGATAAATTCTCATTCTTAAAGACACATATGTGCCACCTAACATAACTTGATCACAGGAGTAAAACATTTTCTTTGTACAACTCCATGTATTATGTAGGATATCCACAAAAGGAGCAGAAAATCCTGTGCACCATTTTAGGAATCTGTCTGTAACATGGGGTGTAACAATCGCAAATGGTTGTGAGGATTAAAAGTAATAATTTTATGTAGTATATTTAGCACCTTGATTAGCATATAACACTTTCATACCTGGTAGCGATGATGATGAGGATGATGATGATGACGACTATGGGTTTGAATGTTTGGTTATCTCCCAAATTCATATGTTGAAACAGAATCACAAATATGGTTGTGTTAAGAAGTGTGGCATTTCGAGGTGATTAGATCATAAAAGCTGAGTCCCCGTGAATGAAATTAGTGCCATTATAAAAGAGGACCAAGGGACACCCCTCTCTCCTTCTGCCATATGAGCTCAGAGTGAGAAGATAACTGTTTGTGAGAAACTGGGCCCTCACCAGACACCAGATCTGCTGCTGCTTCAATCTTGGACTTTCCAGTCCCTAGAACTATAAAAAAAATATATTGATGTTTTTATAAGCCACTCAATTTATGGTATTGTGTTATAGCAGCCTGAAAGGACTAAGACAATGATGTTGATGACTCGAAAAGAGATAGATAGATAGATTCTGACTTTTAAGGTACAAGCATGGAAACAAAAGCAGAGTATAGAATCAGAGATACAGAGTCTGTGTGTGTGTGTACGTGTGTGTGTGTGTGTGTGTGTGTGTGTGTGTGTGTGTGTGTGTATGTGTATATATTTGCTTTGGGGTGAAATCATGTGGAGGTATACTTTCACCCCAAAGCACACCTTAATATGCACAAGACAAGTGATATACAAGCCATGGTTATTGGCTATTATAAATTATGACTGTGTCAAATTAAGTTTCACTGTAATGTCTATTACGTCAGGTTAAGGCAACAATATGGGAGCTCATAATTCTTTTGCCTCCATATTTTATCACAGTTTATGTAAAACCAAACTGTAAATAAGAATATAAGATAGGATATGCTCTTTAAATCATCACATTTTGCAACAAAACAATAATTATTCAGATATACAGATTCTGTATCAAGAATTCTTGACATTAATGAGAATGAAAATTATTGAACGAAAAAGAGCTTTTTTCTTTCATAAAACAGATAATGAGAGCCTACTTTGTGCTAGGTACTGATGACATGTAGCAGGAATAAATAATATCTACTCTCAAAGCAATTGCAATGTATTTAATAGTGAAACAAGTAAATCAATGACTATATAGTCTGAGAAGAAGTATACTAAAATTATGCTCAGAAAGCTATAGCAACAAATTTTATTTTAAGATACATAGGTTGGCCGGGCACGGTGGCTCAAGCCTGTAATCCCAGCACTTCGGGAGGCTGAGACGGGCGGATCACGAGGTCAGGAGATCGAGACCATCCTGGCTAACACGGTGAAACCCCGTCTCTACTAAAAAAATACAAAAAACTAGCCGGGCATGGTGGCGGGCGCCTGTAGTCCCAGCTACTCAGGAGGCTGAGGCAGGAGAATGGCGTAAATCCGGGAGGTGGAACTTGCAGTGAGCTGAGATCCGGCCACTGCACTCCAGCCCGGGCGACAGAGCGAGACTCCCTCTCAAAAAAAAAAAAAAAAAAAAAAAAAGATACATAGGTTGACCTATAACTTCAATTGTAGACTGTGATTGTAGACTGTATGTTTCATTAATGTGGAGATTAATTTACTCTTCATATTTCCTGTAGTTTCTATCATATAATGCCACATACAACTGTTTGTAATCCATATATGTTTAATGAATGAATAAAAAATAGCAGATAATTTATCTATTTGGTTACTGGTATCAGTCCCCCTTTCTCTAATTATTCTTATAAAAATAGTGTCTATCCATACCATTTTCTTCCCTGGATTCAATTTTCGGGGAATTCTACTCTACTCCTGGTTTAGGGTTTAGATGTAACTCCAGCATACTAATCTTGTGGCTCTCATCCAGGAGAATTTTTTTTCCCTCCAGGATACATTCACCATGCCTAGGGACATTTTTCCAATGGGAAGGTGTTATAAATTGCTACTGACCTCTACTGAGTAAAGGCTAGAGATATCACCGCATATTCTACAGTGCAGAGGACAGTAACTCTCCGCATCAAATAATTATCTGGCCTAAAATGTTAATAATAGAGATACTGAAAACTCTGGTCTAATCTCATTTTTCTAGCCCCAGAAATTGGCTTAGGGATGAACACCCGATCTAAATTGTTCTAATCAGACCAAAGGTTGAAAACTTTCTTTGATGGTTAGGGGAAATGAGGCTCTGTGGGAGCATTCTTTGAACGAGAAAATATATAGAGCTGAGACCTAGGGAAACAATTTAAGACCAAAAAGGGAATGTTTTATGTGATTAGAGTCCAACTCAAGATAAGCCAAAGAATACAAAGAGAGATTAGCATGATTTGAGCAACCACAATGAACATACTCTCTGAAGCTTTTTCAGTCTCTCAATATTTTAGTCATATAATCCAGTAAGTTTCTTTTAAATTATTTAAGTCCTGGGGTTTGGGTTACTTGCAAAAAATAACTTTTATTCTGAAGAAGAATAGATGAATAAATTATAAGTAAGGCACAAATGAAAAATAAATGTTATTTATTATATTATGTTATATTTCCAAAAAATCATGACTATTTTTGCATTTTTTTTGAAAAATAATGTTTTAAAATCTTTAAGGGGGGACTGTCTTGCTATACCCTGTGTATTAGTCTATTTTCACTTTGTTGATAAAGGCATACCCAAGACTGGGAAGAAAAAGAAGTGTAAATAAACTTAAGAGTTCCACAGGAATGGGGAGGCCTCAGAATCATGGCAGGAGGTGAAAGGCACTTCTTTCATGGCAGCAGGCAGAGAAGAATGAGAAAGAAGCAAAAGCAGGAAAACCCTGATAAACCATCAGATCTTGTGAGCCTTATTCACTATCACAAGAAAGCACAAGAAAGACCAGCCCCTATGATTTGATTACCTCCCCCTGCGTCCCTCCCACAACACGTGGGAATTCTGGGAGATACAATTCAAGTTGAGATTTGGTGAGGACACCGTATCACCCTGTGATATAGTCGACTATCCTAATTGTCAAAAGAGAGAGAAAGACAGAGAGAGGGAGAAGGAGAAATTTTATTTTATAGATAGGATTTAGAAGCACTTAATCATTTTCTCTTCAAGTTTAAAGCCCTCCCTCCCCTACCCTTCTACGCTAAGTCATTGTGTAAAGATAAAATAAGGTTTTATGAAGAGTGTCTCCAAAACACAATTACCTCCCCTCCTAGACTGGGAACAGAATTATATTGAAAACTCACATGCATGATAGAAAGACAGCTAGCATTGGAATTCATTTTCTCTTATTTGATGATCCCTCTCTCGACCATATAATGTAACAAATGAAAACATATTATCCTATCCTTTAATCTTGAAAATGTTCTTCGGACTCCTACTACTATAAATATTTAATATTGTGAAGTATGGCAACAGAAGAGAGTCACAGGGCAGTGCTATTAACTTTAGAAGAGAGTCATAGGGCTTTGCTCTTATCCTCAGTTATTATAAATATATTTATCTCAAACGAAGCAGTAACAAATAGAGAATTAACATATTTTTCATGCTAATTGAGGACAACATTTGCTCTTAGATTCTTCCAGGGAGCAGCACAGTTTCTGTCGATACACACTCTGCAGATGGAGCTCCTCTGTGCTATCTCACACAGCCAGAATAATATTCCCCAAAATCTATTCAAGTCATGAACTCCCTATTTTAAAATCCTTCAATAGCTTCCTAAATTTGAAAGATACAAGCCAGAATCTTTTGTGGTATAGTAGAAACTTT